>NC_138162.1:103832480-104132480 GCF_964165515.1 Mesoplodon bidens
TATGATACCGTTGCACATAGGAAGTACATGTTCATTGAAGGAAAAAATGATTACAGTTAATGAAGTTAATGAAAACTCAATTTATACATTTTGAAAATTGTATGATGACAGGAACATGGTTAGATTTAAAACAAAGTATAAGCTTTTATGTACAAAAGATAAAACTATTTCAAAACCTAACGGAATGACTTGAGTACAGTGGAACCACAGTACATTCATATTTAGTGTCCATTGATTCAGCTCTACATGCTTGGCAAATAAAAGAGAAGTAACTTTTGAAATGGTGCAGGTAATCGAATTTATAATATCCCCAGAATAAGCATGAGATGAGAAATTGAGTCTGCTTGCTGTTCTTGCAGTCTTTAGTTCTGCCTCTCCCTCGTAGTGTGGGACCCTCACTGTACTATGTATGTTTCTGGTGGTTAAAGGTTTATTGTTCATGCAGCATCACTCCTACATACAAGTCAACTATCGCACCTGGTACTGAGCCAAAAAAGCAGCTGGGATACTAAGGCTGCCAGAAAAATAAACAACAAGAGAAATATATCTTACTCTTTAGTTAGATAGACAGTCTAAATTCATGAATCAGAAAAGTTCAGTGTTATCTTGCCAGTGTCTCAAATTCATTTAGTGTCATCTATGAGTTCGAAAGTTAATGATAGAAGCTAAGGAAATAAGCACATTCTCCCTGCTGCTCAGTAAATTCCCAAGATTTCTAAATAGGTACCTGGGATGGGTGGAGATCATACTTGCAGATCGTAACATTAAAAGCTTCCCATATTCCTATCCACATCCTATTTTAATAGGCAGTATGTCAAAAGTATGGGTGTTTGAAAGACACATTGAATGCTTAGTTCTTTGTGTTTAGTAGCATGAGGAAGTTTTAGAGGCTGAAGAAAAGAATACAGAACTTACTGAATTTTTGATTAATTTTATTTAATGAAATAACTTTTTTTAAAAATTTAATTAATTTATTTTTATTTTTGGCTGTGTTGGGTCTTCGTTTCTGTGCGTGGGCTTTCTCTAGTTGTGGTGAGCGGGGGCCACTCTTCATTGCGGTGCGCGGGGCCTCTCACTGTCACAGCCTCTCTTGTGGAACACAAGCTCCAGACTTGCAGGCTCAGTAGTTGTGGCTCACGGGCCTAGTTGCTCCGTGGCATGTGGGATCTTCCCAGACCAGGGCTCGAACCCGTGTCCCCTGCATTGGCAGGCAGATTCTCAACTACTGCTCCACCAGGGAAGCCCAGAAGTAACTTTTTAAAAGGATAAATGTTGTGCCAAATCATCCTCTGATTACTAACTCATATACTTTAAAAATAGTTTCAATGCATCAATATATTCACAATACACACACACACACACACACACACACACACAATGATTTTTGTACACATATGCCGTATTCAGAATATTTTGTGTTAATGTATTTTTTCTGTCACTCATCAACAAATGTTTCCTGAGTGCCAACTTTATGGCAGGCTCTGAGCATCAAATAATGAGTAGGATTCATGGTCTCTATGGGAGCTGACAATCTAATAGAAAAGATATACTTATGAATAGATCGCTCAGTACGATATGAAAATATTTATTTATTTATTTTAATATTTATTTATTTATTTTAATATTTATTTATCTATTTTGGCTGTGCCGGGTCTCTGTGGCAGCATGCGGGATCTTTTAGTTGTGGCATGCAGACTTCTTAGTTGCAGCATGTGGGCTTCTCAGTTGTAGCATGCGAACTCTTAGTTGCAGCATGCATATGGGATCTAGTTCCCCGACCAGGGGTTGAACCCCGGCCCCCTGCCTTGGGAGCACGGAGTCTTACCCACTGGACCACCAGGGAAGTCCCCAAAAGTGCTTATTTAATTATTAGCAATATTCTTCATATTAGGACTGAGCACGGTGCCTGACACATAGTAGGCACTCAGTATTTGTTGACTGAACGAATGTTAATAAATCATAGTTTATATTTGGCTTTATCATGTTATTTGATGTTTGGCTAACAAAACCTTTTTCTGCAACAGTTTAAGAGATAAATGAATCAAAACTTTAAATTGACAATGCTGTATTATACCAGTTTTAAAACTGAACTGTAGGATATATCTTGTGTTAGGTGGAAGCCACTTATAGACCACTAAGATTATAGATTACTGTAAGCTACAACTTAGTCTAACATGATACAAGTATATACTTGAACAATAAATTTTTATCAATGTCCTTGATAAGCATGAGTGTGATGTTTTTGTCAAACAGATGAAAATAAGGTAATGGGGTCCCTATTATAATTTTTTGTTATAAATAGTCATTTTTTTGTAGAAAAATTGGGAAATGCAGAATCTAAGAAAAATAATTCTTATAAATGAATTATAATGAAATTACTGTTAACATTTTGTTGTATTTCCTCACAGTCTTTTTCTTCTTTTACATGTGTATATTTTTTAAAGAAAGTTGAGATCCTTGTGTGCATTCTCTTTTGTAGTCTTTCCCCCCCACTCATCATTGTCTTGAGAGCACTTTTCTCTATCATTAAAATTTCTCCAAAAGTATGATTAATGGTATAAATACCATAATTTATTTCACCATTTCTCTTTGGATAATTTGGTTTATAGCAGGTACTGCTTATTTGCCTACCTTTTCTCTCCTTCTTCCTTACTACCAAATCCCCGTTTTGTTCAGATAAATGGGATTGGGGGTTGTCAGGGAGAACTAAATAGGTACCTGGGATGGGTGGAGATGATACTTGCAGATTGTAACATTGCGGACTGTACCTATTTAAAAGTTCTCAGGGAGAACTTTTAATTTCAGGGAGGGAAAGCCCTTATCCCAGCCCAAGGGAATGAATTCTGGTTGGTTTGAACTAGTCATGGCAATCCATTCCCTGTTACCAGTGACTAGTCCAGGGTAAACATGAGATCCTCTTTTGCCCAGTAATATATAAAGGGACTTCTGCACGTTGTTTTGTCGTTGTTGTTTATGTGTGTTGTTTTGAAATTTTTTCTTTCCAGATGAAAAGACTCTTGCAAGGTGAAAGCTTTTGGACCCCCATTCCACTATGTCATGGCAAATGTGTGTGTGTGTGCTGTAGCAGCCAGTTTGTGACCATGAGGAGGTGCTATAACTAAGAATGAAAAGCAGACCTGCTGGGGCTTCCCTGGTGGCGCAGTGGTTGAGAGTCCGCCTGCCGATTCAGGGGACACGGGTTCGTGCCCCGGTCTGGGAGGATCCCACATGCTGCAGAGTGGCTGGGCCCGTGAGCCATGGCCACTGAGCCTGCACGTCCGGAGCCTGTGCTCCGCAACGGGAGAAGCCACAGCAGTGAGAGGCCCGTGTACCGCAAAAAAAAAAAAAAAAAAAAAGCAGACCCGCTGTGAATAGCAGATCAAAGAGAGAGAGAGGGCGTGATTTCTTGGTGAAGATGTTGAGCTGGTACACTAAACCTAGACATCTTGCCTCCAGACTGCTTGTTTTCTGAGATGTTTAAATGTCTTTATGGCTTAAGCAGTAGTTAATTGTATGTATCACTTGTACTGTAAGTGGTACAAGGTTGTTTCCAGTTGTTTCCATTCTGCATATTGCTGCAATTAACATCTTTTTGAATACATCTTTAATAGCATTTCTGATATTTCCGTAGATTGGATTCTTATAATAGAATGAGTATTTTTAAGAGTGTGAGCATTTTTAAGACTTTTGATATGTATTGCCAAATCGTTTTTACAGAACTTTATTTTCTCTTCCATACTTCATAATTTCTCTTTCCTCGAGCCTGTATGAGGGAATCAAGGCATGATGATTTTTTTTTTTCCATGCCCAGAGCAAGCATTGATCTTTCCTGAAGGAACGTGGGCTTTGGTAGTACACCAGGGACTGGTCCAAATGTGACTGATAAAAGAGAATAGTAAAGTTTCACTTTTGTCTGAGCCTTTTTTTTTCTGTGGTACGCGGGCCTCTCACTGCTGTGGCCTCTCCCGTTGCGAAGCACAGGCTCCGGACGCGCAGGCTCAGCGGCCATGGCTCACGGGCCTAGCCGCTCCGCGGGAATGTGGGATCTTCCCCGACCGGGGCACGAACCCGTGTCCCCTGCATCGGCAGGCGGACTCTCAACCACTGCGCCACCAGGGGAGTCCTGTCTGAGCCTTTTGATATTCCTTCTTCATTTGCACCCATTATAAAGTACTTCCTCTGTGGTAGGGGAAGCTAAATTTTAGTTTCCTTTCATTGATTTTATAGTAAGAGAAAGGATTAAAGGGAACATTTTCAGCATAGGATGTGTTGTACTAAATGCACAGGAGCCACCAAAGAGAAAATGTTATCAGATGTTTAGGTGATGTAAATGTTATCAGATGGACAACTAATGAACAATTGTTGACATATACAAATGATTCTTGAGGTGGAGTAAAAATTCTGTTCACATAGAAATACAAAGAGTATTGAACAGATCTTCTGACAATCATGACCTTTAATTGATGTGTACAAGATAATTGTACAGTTACATCCTGATGTATAATACGAGGAAATAAAACTTGAGATTAGAGGCTGAGAAGTATATCAACCAAATTACATTGTAGCGTGGATGAGCATTATAGCTCGTTACTTCAAAAAGTTTAGTTGGTCATTTCAGGAGGCAGAGATAAAGACCAAATAATTCAAAAGATATATCATGTTCTTGGTTGGGAAAGGTAAAGAGAAAGTGCTTTCTATGTTTATATATGAATTTAATGTAATTTTTCCTTGGAATATTTTGTGAAATTTGAAATATTATGTTGAAAACAAAAGTCAACCCAAAAAAGGAAAAAGCCATCCAATTATATTTGTATGTGTCTATATATTTACATTTTATATTGTTTATTTTGCAAGGTCTGTCTCAAAATATACATTATTTTGATCCAACAATTTCATTTTTGAGAAACTATACTGCAGATGTACTCATGTACAATGACATATGAATGGTTTGTCACAATAATTGAGAAGTTCTACTGGCATTTAATGAGCAGGGTTCAGGAATACAGAACATCCTGCAACAAAGAATTATGCTTGTTAATAATACCTAAGTTGAGAGACATTGTTAAATTCTGGGGATGTGGAGATAAACAAGCAAAGCCAAGTCCTTTATTGTTTTGTTTTTTTAATATTTATTTATTTATTTGGTTGCACCGGGTCTTAGTTGTGGCAGGTGGGCTCCTTAGTTCTGCAGTCAGGCTTCTTAGTTGTGGCATGCATGTGGGATCTAGTTCCTGACCAGGGATCGAACTCGGGCCCCCTGCATTGGGAGTGCGGAGTCTTAACCACTGGGACACCAGGGAAGTCCCTATTGTGTTTTCTAGTGAGAGAGATGGCATCTTATATTTGCTTAGTGTCTATGAAAATCAAATCAGGGTAAGGGACAAAAGGGGGACAGGAGTAGCTAATTTAGTTGGAGATCAGGGAAGTCCTATCTGAAGAGGTAATATTTGAACAAAAACTTGAATGACCTGAGGGAATGAGCCATGGGTAGATGGAGGGGTGGGGTGAGTACATTCCAGGCAAAGGGCATATCAAGTGTAAAAGTTCTGAGGAAGGAGCAAGCCTAAGGCAGCCCAGGAATAGAAACAAGGTCAGTGTGGCTAGACAGAATGAGTAAGGGGACAATGTAGACAGTGTATCAGAGACATAGGCAGGGTTTACACGATGTCAGGCCTTGCAAACCATGGTAGAGTTTGGGTTTTATTCTGAATGCAGTGGAACGCCATTAGAGCTTTTTTGTTTGCTTATTTGTTTGTTAAGCATGGAAGTGACATATTCACATTTATGTTTTAAAACAATTACTCTGGCTGTTACGTGGTGGACTGACTATGGGAGCCCAGAAAGACTAGTTAGTAATCTCATCCAGTAAGCATAGGCAGGAGATGTTGGTGACTCAGAGTAGGCATTTTGAGAAGCATTTGGATTCAGGATTTTGAAGTCTTTCCTTTCGAAAAGGTGGGAAATCTTGGTTGGATTAAGCTCTTAAGGTCATGGCACATTTATTATTAGTCTTTTCTAAGTCCCTCTGTTGTTTTGTTTTGTTTTTCTTATCTGTGACCTCTATTTTCCTTACTCCCTCTCCCAACTATACATGTTTCTGTTGTATTTAGTACATGCCTCAGAATACATATATTATTATTAATTTTTTAATATATAATGTTTTTGTGGGAAAAGTATTTTAATTTTACATAAATGTTATGGTGCTATTCAGTCGTTCTCAAACTTTAGCATGCATCATAATTACCTGGAGGGCTTGTTCAAAAACAGATTGCTGGAGCCCACCCCAGAATTTCTGATTCTTTAGGTCTGGGATAGACCCTGAGAATGTATATTCTAACAAGTTCCTGTGTGATGCTGATGTACCACACTTTGAGATGAATGTGACCACCCTGAGAGAATCATTGCTGTAGCTCTCTTGCGGTTGATTTTTGTTTTTACATATCAGTATGTTTTTAAGATCTATCTGGGTTTCTGTCTGCTCCATAGTATCCCATAGTATACATCTATGACATTTTAGTTCTCTGTTCTCAGTGGTGGACACTAGGTTGCCTCCAGTTTCTTTCTATCATGAACACTGCTGTGAGGCACACCCTTATATAAATCCACTACGGTCCCATGTTTTAGTTTCTCTATGGTTTATGAACAGGAGTGGGATTGCTAGGGAAAAGGGTACCTACCTTCATATAATACTTGATCTGATTATTGCAGATCACTCTTCAGAACAGCTGTACCAGTCTATACTCCTACCAGTAGCACCTAAGAGTTCATATTTCCTCATGTCCCTCCTCCAGAATTTGGTTTTATCTCATTTTCCAATATTTACCAAAATGATAAAGTAGTATCTTATTGTCATTTCAATTAATATTTCTTTAATTACTAATGACACTGAGGATCTTCTCATATATTAGCCATTCCACCCATACAATCACTGTTGAGTTTCTTGTATGACATTTCAGAGATAGGTTAAGCATATACAAACATATTTGCATATATGTTTTAAAAAATAAATGTACTTATTAAGGTACATTGCCCTTTAAGTGCTGCTTTATCTGGGTCCCACAGATTTTGACATGTATTGTTTTTATTATCATTCAACGTTTTTTAAAGAATTATTTTTAAACCCTAAGACAATGAAGCAGTATGTTTTTTGTTTCCAGTCATGTGGGATTTTCTTAGAGTTAGTATTTTGTTACTGATTCTAATTAGTGTAATTTAATTAGAGAACATAATCTGAATAATATTCATTCTTTGGAATTTATTGAGACTCCCTTTGGAATTTATTGTGGTATCCAGTAGATTTTTGTGACTATCCCATATATACTTGAAAATAATTCATTCTATACTTGTTCACTTGTTTTCTATAAGTTTGATTATTTTTGTTTGCTTGAACTATGATTTACTTTTGGGTTTGCATCAAAATCTCCAGCTACAGTTATTTATTTATCTGTTTCTCACAATAGTCCTGTCAATTTTTGCTTATGTTTTGAAGCTGTATATGAATGAGATATGTATATTTCATGATTAGACTATATGATTGATTTTCATTATTCACGGATTCTGTATTTGTATATATGCCTCCCTACTAAAATTTATTTGTAATCCCAAAATCAATACACATAATGATTTTGAGGTCCTAGGCCCTCTCAGCAGAAGGAGCTAGGGGATATATATGTATATGCGTGTATATATATGTGTGTATATATATATACATATATACACACACACATGCATATATATATATATATATGTAGCTTGGTTATATATAGTGTGTGTATATGTATATTATATATTATATACATATATAACTTGGGTTAGTTCTCCCCCATCCCGTCCCTTTCTTTGTTACCTTGTTATCCATTTATAATACAGTTAGGCTCATTTGTTACTGTTCATATTATATTTGGGGTTTCTGTCACATGCTGGTTGATTTAAATACTTATTTTGAGTAATTTTAATACCCAAGTAATTTTAATTACTGTGGTTCTAGAGGTCAAACCTATCCGAAGAGGTGTGCTTTGAGAAGTGTCACTCCGGCCTCATCCCTCCTAACCTGTTCCCAGTCCCCACTTCTTTCCACCCATTTCCTCTATGCCTGCTCTAGGTAACCAGTCTCTTTAGTTTATGATTTATCTTTCCCTTATTTCTTATGCACAAATGAACAGCTAATATATGTTTTTCTTATACCCTTTCTTTATTACATAAACAGTAGCATACTGTAGATACTCTTTCATTTTGCTTTTTTCTTAACAGTGTATCCTAGAAATTGCCCCAAATCAGTTTATAGAGAGGTCTTTCTCACGTTTTTTTTCATAACTTCACAGTACTTCATTGTGTGGATGTATCATAATTTGCTCAGCCTCTCTCCTTTGTATGGTCATTTAGGTTGTTTAAAATACTTTGCTGTTACAAATAACACTGCAACCTGTGTGTATGTATTTTCTTATTGTTGGAAGTGTATCTTCAGGGTAGGCTCCTAGATGTGGTCAAAAGTTAAATGTATATGTGGTTTTGTCAGTTCTTGCCAAATTGTTTTATACCATGCAAATTATTTTTATGTAGTCAAATTTACCCGTCTTTTCTTTTTTTGCCTTTGGACTTTTAGTCATTAGTTTTAAAGTTTTTCCCTATGCTAAGGCTAAAGAAAACTCACCTACATGTTTTCTTCTAGAACTTGTATGGTTGCATTTTGATATTTAGCTCTCTTATCCATTTGTTATTCATTATGTGAGATATGGATCTAATTTTTTTTTTGAAATAGCACCAGTTGTCCCAGAGACATTTATTAAGAAGCTCATCATTTCTCCAGTGATTTAGGGTGCCACCTTTCTTATATCTCAACTTTTTATATGTACGTGCATTAATTTCTGACCCATTTTATTCCACTGGTATATTTATCTATATATGTGCCAGGACCACTATTTTAATTTAGAACGTTTATAGTATGTTTTAACCATCTTTTTCAGTGTTTTTCTGGCTGTTCTTACATGTTTATTTTGCTATATAAATTTTATTATCAACTTGTCTAACTCCATAAAATAGCTTATGGCATTTTTATTGGAAATGTAATGGGTTTATAAACTAGGAAGAACTGTAATCTTTTCTTTTTTCTTTTTTTGACTGCACTGTACTGTGCAGCATGTAGGATCTTAGTTCCCCGACCAGGGATGGAACCCTCGCCCCCTGCAGTGGGAGCTCAGAGGCTTAACCACTGGACCTCCAGGGAAGTCCCAAGAACTGTAATCTTTTAATGCTGAATCATCCTATCCAAAAACAGGGAATGTCTTTCCATTTGTTCATGTCTACTTTTGTGTCTTTCAGGAGTGTTTTTTTTAACTTTTTCCTGGTATGAGTTTTGTACATTTCTTGTTAAATTTATTCCTATGTAGTTAATCTTCTTTGCTGCTATTGTAAATGGAGTTTTGTCTACCATTGTGTCCCACTTATTGTTTGTGTATATGAAGGCTATTGATTTTGTATGTTAATTTTATATCCTTCCTTGTTACTGAATTTTTTATTAGTTTAGTTAGTTGTATCATTGATTTTTCTGGAGTTTATCAGGTATGCTATTATATCATCTGCAAATAGAGATAGTTTTTGTTTTTCTGTACTCATTCTTAAGCCTCTAACTGATTTGTCTAATTCAGTTGGCTAATACCTCTAGTACAGTGTTGAATAGTAGTGGTATTAGTGGATATCCTTGCCTTGTTCCTGATTTTAGTGGAAATGTCTCTACTGTTTCTCCACTAAATAAAATACAGGTTTTAGGACTAAGGTATGTGTGTGGGTGACTTTATCATAGAGATCTAGATATTTGGATGGAACATGGGAACAGAAATTAAGAAGAGATTTCTATGAAGGCTACTCTCTTACGTCCTTTCTAGGGCAGGGAGTTCCCTGGAGGTCCAGTGGTTGGGACTCTGTGCTTCCACTTCAGGGGGCACGGGTTCAATCCCTGGTCTGGGAACTAAGATCCCACATGCCGTGTGGCACAGCCAAAAAAAAAAAAAAAACCCACAAAACCAAAAACAACAAAAAAGACAAATTCTAGGGCAATAGCACAACACACTAAAAAGCTGGAATTCTTCATGTTTCAACTTGGGAATATCAGTGAGATATGCCATTATAGCAAGTCATTTGAATTTGTATAAATTGTCTTTATGTGTTATTGTGATCAAAAATAAAAATTTTATCCTTGTGTTTGTCTTGTAGTGTGTGCTGTTTTTATGGAGTTTAAAGATTAATCATCCCAAAACATTGTTTCTGCTTCGAGGAAATCATGAATGCAGGCATCTTACAGAATATTTCACCTTCAAACAGGAATGTAAGTATAATCACTCCTCCAGAACTTTTTTTTTTTTTTTTTTTTTTTTTTTTTTTTTGCGGTAGGCGGGCCTCTCACTGTTGTGGCCTCTCCCCTTGCAGAGCACAGGCTCCGGATGCGCAGGCTCAGCAGCCATGGCTCACGGGCCTAGCCGCTCTGCGGCATGTGGGATCTTCCCAGACCGGGGCACGAACCCGTGTCCCCTGCATCGGCAGGCGGACTCTCAACCACTGCGCCACCAGGGAAGCCCCAGAACTTTTTAAGTTATCCTTTAGCCAGTCCCAGCGAATTAAACACAAAGAAAGGAAACTAATGGACCTCAAATGCTTCCTGTTCTGTTTTTGTTTTTGTTTTGTTTTGTTTTCTGGTGAGAACCTAGATTCCACTTTTTAACACTTGTTTTGAAAATAACTTTTGAGTATCCCTCCGGGTCTATAAGTAATACATTTAGGATATTTGGAAAACGTTAAAAAGTCCAAAGATATTAATTGTCCACAATTACACCACTTAAAATTAATCACTATTATCTCACTATTTGGTATATAGTCTTCTATTCTTCTCTGTATACATAAAAACCTATCATGAAATAGTTCAGATATATCTATATCCATACAATCCTCCCTTGATTTCCCGGGAATTGGTTCCAGGACCCCCACAGATACCCACATCCGCAGATTCTCAAGTCCCTTATCTAAAATGGTGTAGTATTTCCATATAACCTTCATATATTCTCCTGTATACTTTAAGTCATCTCTAGATTATTCATAATACCTAATACAAATACTATGTAAATAGTTGTAAATACAATGTAAATGTTATGTAAATAGTTGCTGGCCCACTGCAAATTTAAGTTTTGCATGTTGGAACTTTCTGGAATTTTTTTTTCCCTCAAATATTTTAGTTCTGCAGTTGGTTGAATCCATGGATGCAGAACCTGTGGATATGGAGAGCCAACTGTATATATTTTTGCAATAAAGTTGGGCTCGGGCTTCCCTGGTGGCGCAGTGGTTGAGAGTCCGCCTGCCGATGCAGGGGACACGGGTTCGTGCCCCGGTCCTGGAGGATCCCACGTGCCGCGGAGCGGCTGGGCCCGTGGGCCATGGCCGCTGGGCCTGCGCGTCCGGAGCCTGTGCTCCGCAACGGGGGAGGCCGCAGCGGTGAGAGGCCCGCGTACCGCAGGAAAAAAAAAAAAAAAAAAAAAAAAGTTGGGCTCATAGTATATGTACTGTTTAATAAATTGCTCTTTTCATGTTATGTAATAGCATTTTTCCATTTTATTAAATACTTTTTAACATGACTTTATAATTTTAATGTTTTTAAAGTATTCCATCTTATGAATGTAATATCATGTGTGTGGCCAATTTAGTAGCAACTGTAGGGCATTTAGGTTGATTCCAACTATAAATAATACTGCAATAGTAAAAAAAAATTTATTATTAAAGGTAGAATTTTTTTGAAACTCAAAACATTACAAGCTGATTTAAAAAAACAAAAACAGGGAATTCCCTGGTGGTCCAGTGATTAGGATGCCGTGCTTCCACTTCCACTTCCACGAGGCCCAACTAAGATCCTGCAAAGCCTCAAGCCTTGAGGCGAAGCACAAACAAAAACAAAAACCTCACAGATTTCTTTGACCAGAATCTAGGTACTCACAATTGGCTCTAAGTAACATGCAGCATGATGGTGACTATATTGAGCTTGTTTGGGAGAACTTGCCTCTGGACATTTGCACCTATCATCTCTTGTTTCCCCAGGTGTCTATCTGCTTAGAAGACCTACATCCTTACTTCATTCGTGTCATAGCCTCAGAGATTTTCTTCCCTGGTTGCTTTTTCTAAATTAAAATCTCATCACTTTATTCTCATACCCTACTTTTTTTCCCCATAGTATCTATCAATACCTGAAATTTTTATATATCCTATATATATAAAATTTATATATTTTTAATATATTTATTTATTTACTGCCTTTCTCTCCCACCAGAATTTAAGCTGCATGACAGCAGGGACGTGTTTTGTTCTCTGTTGTCTTTCCAGAACACTTATCTAATAAGTCATAGTAGATGCTGAACAAATATTGGTTGAATTAAATTGTTGAATGAATGATCCTTTGTGATTTATATCTTTAGGATAGACTCTCAGAAAAGAATTACTAGGTGTCAGGGCATGAACATTTTAAAGACTTTTGGTACATACTCTAGCACTCAAAAAAATTATATATCAGTTTATACTACGTGGAATTTTTGTATTGTTATAGTGAAAGGGAAATATTGAAATAAAAAACAGAATTATACCTTTTTTGATTTCTAAAATGTTAGTATATTCTTTATAAAATAAGAAAGGTAAAATTATCTCTTGTCTAGCTCTAAAGTCTACCTCTTTCCCCCCATAATCCTGAATATATAAAAATGCTTTGGGACTTCCCTGGCGGTCGACTGGTTAAGACTGCACTTTCACTGCGAGGGGGCGAGGGTTCCTCCCCTGGTCAGGGAACTAAGATCCCACCTGCCATGTGGTGTGGCCAAAAAAAAAAACAAAAAACCTTTATTGTTCATATAATTGATATTTTGATCATGGATTTTACTTTGTGTCCTATTCAGATTTCTCTTCAGATTATCATCTTGGAGGAATATATTATATCTGAAGTTTTATTACCAAAAGAATATTCAAAGTTGAAAAAAACTTAAAAATTTGTTTTCAGAGACTCAGTTTATTCAGCTGCCACAAAATCCCTCTACTTACAATTTGAGAATGTTCCCAATGCTCATTTTAACTCTTGTTATCAGTAGCTTCCTACATTGAAGTTAGCAGTTGTGATGACAGCCTTTCTCCTAGTAATGCCTGAAAGGAAAGGTCTTTCTTATTGAAAGAAATTTTAGAGTGTGAACACTTAAAAACCCTGTGAGAGAAAAGTCAGCTACAAATGGGCAAGATATAGATCATTCCAGGCCTTGGAACTTATTGAAATAAACACTTTAAATCAGTAATTAACCAGGAAGTTAAAAAAAAATTAGATCTACTGTTGGTGAGTGTTTAAATTGGTGTAAGGTACTTGAAGAGTAATTTTGGAATATCCGTAAAAATTTCTGACCCAGCAGTTTGGCTTCTAGGAATTTATCATGCAGATTGTATCTTTTCTTTTTTTAATTTATTTATTTTTATTTTTATTTATTTTTGGCTGCTTTGGGTCTTTGTTGCTGCACGTGGGCTTTCTCTAGCTGCGGAGAACGGGGGCTACTCTTCGTTGTGGTGCACAGTCTTCTCATTGCGGTGGCTTCTCTTGTTGCGCAGCACGTGCTCTAGCTGTGCAGGCTTCAGTTGTGGCGCACTGGCTTAGTTGCTCTGCGGCATGTGGGATCTTCCTGGACCAGGGATCGAACCCGTGTCCCCTGCATTGGCAGGCGGATTCTTAACCGCTGCACCACCAGGGAAGCCCTGTATCTTTTTTTTTTAATACTGCATAACAAATTACCACAAATTTAGCTGCTTAAAACAGCACATTTGTTATCTCATAGTTACTGCAGGTCAGAAGTCCAGGCACAGTATGGCTAAATTTGCTGCTCAGGGTCTCACTGCGCCAAAATTAAAGTGTCATCAAGGGCTGTGTTCTCATTTGGAGCTTGGTGTCTTCCAAGCTCAGTAGTTGTTGGTGGTCCTTATTGACTGTAGGATTAAGGCCCCTAGTTTCCTGCTAGCTGTTGGCTAGAAACTGCCCTCAGTTTCTAGAGCCCAAATGCATCTCTCTGCCTTCCTCTTCTGTGATCAGCCAGCTGGAGAAAACCCTCTGCTTTTCAGAGGCTCACCTGATTAGGTCAGGCCCACCCAGGAGAATCTCCCTTTTGCCATAATGATACATAATCATGGGAGTCTCAGCATATTTCCAAGTTCCACCCACTCAGAGGGGCACAGATTATACAAAGGTATAGGTCATTGCAGGTCATTTTAGAATTCTGCCTACCACACTATATACTCAAAAAGATAAGAAGATATGGATGTATAAGGATGTTCATTATAGTGTTAATTGTAATAGCAAAAAAAAAAAAAGAATCTGAATGTCAATAAAGGACTGCTTAAATAAGGGATAATACATCTAAAAAATGGAATGCTAGGCAGCTGTTGTAAGATCAAGGTGGATCTAGATGTACTGATATGGAGAGCTGTTCAGATATATTGTTAGGTGAAGGAAGCCATTTGCAGAACACGTATAGTGTGATCTCCTTTGTAAATTAAAAATATATAAGGTGCAGAAGTAATTGGTAACAGTGATTACCTGTGGGAAGCTGGATCAGGAGGACTAGTACTTTTAATTTTTTATCTTCCCATAGAACTCCGTGAATTAGCGTTTCATCACCACTATGTAATACTATTATAACAATTTTTTAAACTGGTAACTTTCAAATTATCCGTTTAGGGCCCAAGCATTTAAAAGGCTTTTTAAAGCATCCCAGGTAATTCTGTAGCACACTGCTGGTTAAGAACACCTCTTCCAGAGGCTTGGAAAGTATCTACTGTTTGTCATTTGAGAACCACTTCATCAAATACTTTAAAAATTGTAAATATTTTGCATTGTTTTTCTAAGCCAAATATTAGGGTGGTCCTCATTACACCTCTGTTTCTTTACCTGGGAAAATTAAACAGTGCCTATCAAGCAGTTAACAAAGGCCCTGGAATGCTCAATATTTGGCAATAGATAAGTAATGAAGAAAAAGATGTGTATGGATGCCTCTGAATTAAGATTCATGTTTTTTTTGGTAACATTCTATCTAATTCTTCTCTTCCTCTGTTTTTTCAGAGTTCTTTTTTTGATTAGTATAATTGGTTCAGACTGTTTTCAGAAAATAGAACAATAGGTTTGGGAAACTTTTGAGTGTGTCATTTTGCACAGGATTTCTTATCTCAGGTTTTTCTTTGCTTTTCACATGCTTTAATTTAGTTAATTTAGTTAAACCACTAACTTTCTCTTATCTGCCAAGATACTCCTGTTTCATTCTAATGCTGCATCCGAAATGTTAATAAATCTTGGAATAAGCACACAAATTCAAGTACAATTTAAAATTTTGTTCCTGTATAAGGAAAGAGCATGTGTGCCACTTTGCATGAGTGTTTTTACTGATAAGCTGATCTTTCTTAAAGGGCCACAGTGACATTTAGAATCAGCACCTTATAATTACTGTTAAGTGATGCTTAGTTCCAAATTGTGCAGCTGCAATCTTGTTAATATTTCTAGGAGGGGCAGGTGGAGGCTTTTCTTTTCTTATATCATGTTTTGAAGTGCTTTATATTGCAGAGTTTTTTTGTTTTGTTTTGTTTTGTTTTGTTTTTGCAGTAGGCAGGCCTCTCACCACTGAGGCTTCTCCCGCTGCGGAGCACAGGCTCCGGACGCGCAGGCCCAGCAGCCATGGCTCACGGGCCCAGCCGCTCTGCGGCATGTGGGATATTCCCGGACCGGGACACGAACCCGTGTCCCGTGCATCGGCAGGCGGACTCCCAACCACTGCGCCACCAGGGAAGCCCCAGAGATTTTTTTTATTTCTTTCAAATCCAGAGATAATTTGAGTAGCAAAGTATAACAGTTAATTTTTGACATATCATTTATCTTTGTAAAAACATTTCTTTATTGTTATGTACTTGGAAAGCAAGAAACCTAGTGGTTTTATGATTCCATCTCATAGCTCTGGGTCCATATTTCTAAAGTAAATTAATTTCTTATTTCCAAGGGCCCCTTTTTTTGATGTGTAGTTAAACAGCTTACTGAAATTACAGGAGGTTCCAGAAACTCCTGTAATTTTGCTAATGAAAACAATATTGTTATGACAGGTTGATTTTTTTTTTTTGAAATAAACAAATGTTTGCCATTGTTCATTACTTATAGTAGCAAGAGATTGGTGTGGTTAGATTGTGGTATATCCATAAAGTGAAATATTATATAGATATTTAAAAAATAACAAAACTCTTCATATAACAATATGGCATGATCTCCAAAATATGTTAGTAAGTCCAAAAAACGGGAATTCACTGGCGGTGCAGTGGTTAGGACTCCGTGCTCTCACTGCCAGGTGCCTGGGTTCAATCCCTGATCTGGGAACTAAGATCCCTCATGCTGCACAGCGCAGCCAAAAAAGAAAAGTCCAAAAAGGGGCATCCCTGGTGGCGCAGTGGTTAAGAATCCACCTGCCAATGCAGGAGACACGGGTTCGAGCAGCGGAGCAACTAAGCCCGTGCGGCACAACTACTGAGCCTGTGCTCTTGAGCCCGAGAGCCACAACTACTGAGCCCGCGAGCCACAACTACTGAAGCCCGCACGCCTAGAACCCATGCTCTGCAACAGAAGCCACCACAATGAGAGAGGCCTGCACACTGCAACGAAGAGTAGCCCCCGCTTGCTACAACCAGAGAAAAGCCCACATGCAGCAACGAAGACTCAACGCAGCCAAAAGTAAAATAAATAAAACAAAATAAATAAATTTATATAAAAAAAAGAAGTCCAAAGAGCAAGCGAAACAGTGTACACATTCTACATTTATGTTAAAAAACAAAAGGATGTTGTGAAAATGGAATAAATATACATATCTGCATATGTATGCATAGAATATCTTTATAAAGACACCCAGGAAGCTAGTTGCCTGCAAAGAGGGGGAGGAGGCACTAATTCTGAACCTTTTTTTTTTGAACCTATTACCTTTGTTTTAAAAAAACAATGAAAGCAAATAAAAATTAAAACAAATATATAATCACTGTTTAGACCGGATCATGGTTTCCTACAAATAGTGCTGACTCTCAAAATTACTTTCAAAGAATATTGTTGAGAATTTTGTTTTGTTAATGTTATATTATTGATACTAGTTAGAACTTGTATCAGTGTGATCCTATGACTGAGGTGCATGTTTCCTTCATTATGGGATATATCTTACAATTTATCATGAAAATAAAACACTTGAGTCAGCTAATTTAACCTTTGGTAATTATATATTTGGCTCTTTAGATTCTCCTACTAAATATTTCATTTAAAAATAATGATTGGGAGGAGTATTGCATCATGTTAAGAGCATGAACAGGTTCTAGTTCTGCCACTTACTAGCTGCGGCTTTGGACAAGTGAGCCCAGTTTCCTCAGCTTTTTAATGAAGATAATGTACCTACTCCACAGGGTTTCAGTGAGGATAAAATAAGGTAATTTTATTGGTTAACCAACTTTGTGTCACACATTATTCAAAGCATTTTACATGTGTGAATTAATTTAATCCTCACAGCAACCTTGTAATGTAGGTGGGTATCATTATTAGGCCTATATTATAGATGAGGAAGTAAAGGCACAGAGAGTCAAGTAATTCGTCCAAAGTACTATTGCTAGTAAGTGGCGGAGCTGAGGTTCGAATCCAGGCAGTCAGGTTCCAGACTCCATTCCACTGTGTTGAACACTTAACTCACTGATGGCACAGGTACATTGTGAGCCTTCAACAGATTTCAATAATAAAGGTGATATAACAATAAATATTACTATACAAGAATTATATATCCATCCTAGAAAATACAGCTAAACTAAGTCATCTTCAATCTAACCCCTCAGAAAATAAAAAATGTTGGTATTTATATACATATTCATAAACTTTAAGAAAATTAAAATGGTAACATTCTGTAACCCATTGTGGTTGTGCGTTTTGTTTAATTTGATTTGTGACTTCCTGGCTTTTTTTTTGCGTTTTTTTTTTTTTTTTGTGGCACGTGGGCCTCTCACTGTTGTGGCCTCTCCCATTGCAGAGCACAGGCTCCGGACACGCCGGCTCAGCGGCCATGGCTCACGGGCCTAGCCGCTCCGTGGCATGTGGGATCTTCCTGGACTGGGACACCAGGGAAGCCCATTGTGACTTCCTGTTTTAATTTACAAAATGGGTTAAGACACTGTATTACTTTCTGTCTTTCTCCAGACTTGGTAGTCTTCTAGAAGTAGGCTAAGGAACTCTTTTGAGTCATTCTTTGGGTTGAAAGGCATCTTATTGATGTAACATGGTATTTGGAGCATGAATTAATAACTAATTAAAATCCCTGCCTATATGCAACCTTAGGACTCCTACAAAGGAATTCCTTATTGATGTTGGCAACAGGGGAAACTCTGGCTCCATGGATTTACAGGAGAAAATATCAATCACTGGCCACAAATGAAAGGGTTTTTTCCCTTGATTTTTTTTCCTTTAACACACTTTTTGGCCAGTGCTGGGTCTACTTCTGAGATAGCCAAACGTGTAGTGCTCAGATACAAAGCAGAATATAAGGATGTAATTGCAAGGAGATAAAAAGATGCAGAAGACATGGCTCTTATTAACTTGGATGTCATAATAGAGTTAGCATATATTGTGAAATAGGTGATCTTAACTGCCTTTGTGGTAATACAGAATGCTCTAAAAGTTTATAAAAGGAGCTCACAGCCTCCCTTAATGCCCTCAAATCCTGATCAGTATTGGCAATAGACAGTCTTCACCTTCAGGGATGAAGCACCTTAAGTGTGGTCCACTGGTTACACCTTCCCTTTAGGGATCTGCACTCTGGCCCAAATCTGGACACATCACCCTTCATATTATTCCTCAAAGCCTTGCCAAGACCAGGCTCTGATACTTGAACATGTCTTTTCTAAAAGCATGGAGATTACAAGAAGAAAATAAACACAGAAATAATTACCAACTAGATAATCTGACTCACTTGCTATAGTGTTGTTCTCTGGGCCCTGTAGGCTTTGTCTCATCTTCACAGCATCTTGGAAGAGAAGGAGCTCACAGTTCTGTAGGGCTGCCTGCCTGTATAACTTGTGGCCGTCTCCACCAGTATGCACCTCCTAGCATATTGGCTTTTTGAACCCAAGGCCAAAGAAGAAAACATTCCCTTTCTCTTTAAACTAAAGCCATCTGCCAACTATTATTTCATGACCTGTTCTTTTTAGATAATTGTGGAAGCCAACCCACTGTCTGCCCACTGGAGTGTTTTTTTGTTCTGTAGCCTCAAAATGACAACCACATCAGAATACAGTTCACTGAGATGAACATTTTTACATAAAATAAAATCAGGACATAATTTGCTTGAAGACCTTAAAAATCATGAGCAAAAATATTATTGACATCTTGTTGATGACGCCTAAAACTTCAGTTTCTATTTATATATCTTCAATACCACCAGGAAGTCTTTTTAGACCCCACAAAATATTCAGACTCACGAGAGACCATGGGGCATACATGGCATCCATCCTAGAAGAGTACAGTTCAGGAAGGTCAGCATCAGCCATCCCTTTTCCTGGAGTAGTTCTCATAGAAGTACATGCCACAGTCTGGAGCTTTTCTGCCTTTTGCCTCCCTTTCTCCCACCCTCTCCTAGTCACAGCTCAGGTGCAAGGAAACAGTATCCACGTTGGGCAGATTAGGGAGCCACCCTGGCTTAGAAGCCTCATGCACCACAAGTGCCAGTATCTCTTGTAAAAGCTTTATTGGCATAGCTTCCAGGGTCCCACGAGGGACATACCTTATGAGTCACCGCACTCAGAGAAGCCCAAAGCTATAGCTTCCGCCAGGTAATTGGGTAATTTTTACCATAAGAAATGTTGCCTAATAACACAGCTGATTACACTCACCTTATCAGGTTTCCAGGACAACAGAGCTAGAAAGTTAATCCAAGGTCACACTTGTAGAAAAAGAGGGAGATTTTGTTTGCCCTTTATCCACAACTTTTCAGAAACATCTTTACAAAGATGGTTGTGTTTTCAAATTTGCCTGTGACAAATGGCTTTGGAGTAGCTTCATAATCAACTGGCATATATCCTTTTTCATGTATGATAAATTTTAACTCTCTTCCTTTGTTTTTCCTTTTTTGATAGGTCGAATCAAATATTCTGAACAGGTGTATGATGCGTGTATGGAAACATTTGACTGTCTTCCTCTTGCTGCCCTCTTAAACCAGCAGTTTCTGTGTGTACATGGAGGAATGTCACCTGAAATTACTTGTTTAGATGACATTCGGAAAGTAAGTAATCTTTCATTAGTCTCATGGAGTAAATATGCTTTTAATTTTGTTTTTTATTACAGTCAACTAATATGTTTTTATTGCTAAAAATTTTTAAATACATATAATTAAAAGTAAGAAAATGGAAATCACCTGTGATCTTGTCATTGGGCAATTACTGTTAACATTTTCCTATATATCTTATTAGACATTATTTCCTACATAAAAAAATGTCTAATTTTTTAAAAATAAATTTATTTATTTTATTTATTTATTTTTGGCTGCATTGGGTCTTCGTTGCTGCGCGCAGGCTTTCTCCAGTTGCAGCAAGCGGGGGCCACTCCTCGTTGCAGTGCGCAGGCTTCTCATTGCGGTGGCTTCTCTTGTTGCGGAGCACAGGCTCTAGGCATGCAGGCTTCAGTAGTTGTGGCATGCGGGCTCAGTAGTTGTGGCTCACGGGCTCTAGAGTGCAGGCTCAGTAGTTATGGCTCACGGGCTTAGTTGCTCCCTGGCACATGGGATCTTCCTGGAGCAGGGTTTGAACCCGTGTCCCCTGCATTGGCAAGCGGATTCTTAACCACTGTTCCACCAGGGAAGCCCAGAAAATGTCTAATTTTTAACGAAGTCTGTGCTTTTACCAACTAGAAACATACTTTGAGTATAACCCTGAAACTTTAAATTATGTAGCAGTAAGGAAGGAAGAAAGCCAGGGTTCTAATCCCTGTACTGCCATTAATTGTGTAACCTTTACCAAGTCACTTAACCTCTTAGATTTTCTTCTCTGTAAAATGAGGACATTGAAATGGATGGTCTGAGGACTCTCCCAGCTCTGGAATTCATTGACTTTGACATTTCAGATGATAGAGTTTAATTGCTACACTTGCCTTAGTTGGTAATTATGATTTTCAGGATTGTGTATCTTCATGACTGAAAAAAGGTGATCAGTCTTTTTTCACTTATATTGTTCTACATCACCATCTTCTCTTCTGTACCTTGTATTCTCTTACCTCTCTTATATAGGTACAGAAACTAAAAAATTTTCTGTTTGTAAAACTGTTTTCTCTGAATTAGAGTTACTATCCTCAAGGTAAGAGGGTATGCCTGTATGCACAGCTTTTTCTGCTGCCGTGTTGTTATTAAATAAACAACATTTCTCTTTTACATAGTAAATCTTGAATTTTACAATTCTGAATCAATTGTATTAATAAAAACCTCCCCTTTTACTTAGTAGAGGTCCTCTTCTTGGCATTCAGTTATCCTAGTTACTTGTTTTCTCTTGGCTTTCATACGTTAACCAAAGCAGCAAGTGACTAAAGGCTTGAGTTAATAACTTATGTTGAAATGCCTCCACTGAATAGAATGGAAAGGATGAAAGCCTTTTGCAAAATAAAACTAGCATTCTTTAAAATAAAGAAATCTCCATTGGAATGAGATAAACAATGAACAGAACCATTGCAAAACCCTTCCTGCTCTCATGGTAACATTGGCTCACCTAGGCAATTGAAATAAACTTTACAGGGTCTTTCAAATAAATAGTATGTTTCTATAGTGATGGATTTCACATTCAAATTAAATGAGCACCGCTTTTAAGATTAGGATGTAAGGAGGTCCTTTTCTACTGTAGGGATAGGGATATTTATTAAAATTTAATACCAAAAACAAATAAAAACTGTATCTACATTTATTAAATGTTCATTTTCTTCCTGAAGGAAAATTCTTTAGGGGCTTACCGCCCACTCTCCTAATACATTCTTATGGGTGGAAAGGTGTTTTTTGACCCATACCATTTTCCAAAAGCTCTTTTGCTTTCATGATTTTTCTTCTTTTGGCTTTTACGTGTCTTCTAGTTAGACAGGTTTAAAGAACCTCCAGCCTTTGGGCCAGTGTGTGACCTGCTTTGGTCTGATCCCTCAGAGGATTATGGCAATGAAAAGACCTTGGAACACTATACCCACAACACGGTCCGAGGGTGCTCTTATTTTTACAGGTAAGCTAATCCTCAGTTAGAAAATTCGAAAAAGGAAATTGTAACATATTTTATCAAATTATTTTTAACTACATATTTTGTATCTTGAATTTGTGTAGCTCAGGGACTTCTATTTAATTTTTTGATTAACTGAAGGCAGAAAACTGTTTGTTTTGTTTTTTATATTTTACTAGGTATTATGCCCTAATAAGTGTAATATACTGAACACGACTGAATAGAACATCAGGCAGTGCTTAAATATTGTTGTCTGACTCTAAATGACCTAGATTATTTGTTCCCAAACATCATCTATTGACTTTTTTTAAAAATAAAGATTTCTTGGCTCTTCCCTCAGAGATTCTGATTCAGTAAGCCTGAGACAAGGGAATCCTGTTATTTTTTTTAAAAAGCTCTCCAGCTTTTGGAACCACTGATATTGGCAAAGATATAAAAAGAACAGGACATTGTGAACTAAGCCCAGGACATTTCCTGGAAGTTGGTTGTTGTCTTAAATCTCATATGTGAGCCTTAATTGTGCTTTGCCACTCCAAACTAGGGAGATTCAGGGAAGTTTGAAGCCTGAATTTTTTTAAAATCCCAATATTTTATTCTGATAAATAATACCTGTATTTAGTACCCTGAAAAATCTTTGATAATTGCCTAAGATAATGCATTCATTAAATGAAATCCTGCACACAAAAGGAAGCCTCAGTTTAGCCATAGTTTTAACATTCTTCTAAGTAAACTTTTTTCATTCCATTCTGCCAACTTTAGTAGCGACTAATATGATGAAGTCATTTAAATTTTACTTCTCTTTACATTGCTTAAAATAAAGAACATAAAACTCTTTTATTTTTAGCACATTATAAAATGGTACAATTTCTATGGCAGTGAGCTTGACAACATCTCTCAATTACAAATGGCCATGGCTTTTGTTCCAGAATTCCTACTTCTAAAATGTAATCCTGTGGCTATACAGTCAGTCCTCATTATTCACGAATTCTGATTTGCAAATTTGCCTACTTGCTAAGATTTATTTGTAACCCTGGAATCAATACTCACAGCACTTCCAGTCATTCACAGACATTCAAGTGTACAGAGCAACGGAAAATTTGAGACACCCTGTGCACGTTCCGGCTGAGGTTGAACGTGCAGCCACTCTGCCTCTTGTTTCAGCTCTCATACTGTAAGCAAGTATTCTTTTTGTGGTCTGTTTAGTGAAACATTTCCCACAGTTTTTGTTGGTGTTTTGCTGTTTAAAATGGCCCCAAGCATACTGCTGAAGTGCTATCTAGTGTTCCTATGTGCAAGAAGGCTGTGATGTGTTATATAAGCTCCATTCAGGAATGAGTTATGGCACTGTTGGCCATGAGTCGCATGTTAATGAATCAACAATATACATTAAGGTGACTTTACACAGAAACACACATAAAACAAGGTTATGTATTGATTAGTTGACGAAAACGTTGTGACCAGAGGCTCACAGAACTGTAACCCTGTATTTCCCCTAGGAGCAGTCGTTCAGTATTCACTAACTCAGTTTTTGCAGCAACTTTATAGAACAGAGCTACTGCAAATGATAGGAATCAACTGTACTTGAAAACGTGTAAAATGCATGTACAAGTTTTTCATTGTTGCATTATTTATGATGATGATTTTAAACAACCTAAACGTTCATTAGAAGACTAGTTAAATAAATGCTTGTACATCCAGACAGTGGAATGTACCAGACAATGCAATGAGGCTGTTTTTTAAAAATGAAAAAAAGAAAACAAATCCTTTATATACTGATTGGAATAATCACTAGTGTAAAGTGAAAAAGAAGACATAGTAAAAAGCTATGTGTACCATCTGATGACATTTCTAAAAGGGGGGCTGTGCATATGTGTGTGCATAATTGCTTGAAATTGAATATGGTATCTCTGAAAGGGCACTCAAAGAAACCAAGAACATTGGTTGCTTCAGGGTAGCTGGAAGATAGAGGTAAGATGGAGGGAGACATTTCACTGTATAACTTTTTATATCTTTTAATTTTATGCCATGTGAATGTGCAGCCTATTTTAAAACTTATTTTTTCTAATGAACATAATAAGAAACAAATATTAAACGTAAATTAAATAATTAACACTTGGATAATTCCAGGATAATTTTGTATTCTCCAGTTCTTCGTATCAAACATTTGCCATTCAGAAAGGTACTAGTGCTAAAAGAATACAATAGGAGAGATGCAAATATCATACCTTTCATTTGAATTAGTTTGGATATAGTATTTGTATTTACTCCTGAAATATTCCTGCATAATATCATCTTGATATTGATATTACCTGTGAAGCTATAAGTAGGTTCTTCTTTTTTTTTTTTTTTTTTGTGGTACGCGGGCCTCTCACTGCTGTGGCCTCTCCCGTTGCGGAGCACAGGCTCCGGACTCACAGGCTAAGCGGCCATGGCTCACGGGCCCAGCTGCTCCGCAGCATGTGGGATCCTCCCGCACCGGGGCACGAACCCGTGTCCCCTGCATCGGCAGGCGGACTCTCAACCACTGCGCCACCAGGGAAGCCCTATAAGTAGGTTCTTTAACTTTTCTAACCGTTTGACAGTTTGAAAATTGTGTGTTCAGTTTTTAGCACCTACTACACACACACACACACACACTGCTGTGATACTTTTTTTTATATCAAGATACCAAGAAAAGTTTTGGTGTTGTATTATTATTGTTGTGGGTTAAGAAAAAAAAAGGTGGGGGAGCTCTTCTGTCCTAGGGTTGTCTGTTATCTGTGTCCTTGATCTGGAATGAGGAATATCAGTGACATGGAAAAACAAGAGTGATGATTGCTAAGCTATTAATAAAAGTTCAGTGGTAATGAAAACCTATAATTTTGAAACAAATTCAACTCATTTCGTCTTGACTTTTCCCCTTTCTCCTATTAAAAAACAAGTGTTTTAATTCTGGATTTGTGTTTTCTATTTTCTTTTTCAGTTACCCTGCAGTTTGTGAATTTTTGCAGAACAATAATCTGTTATCAATAATCAGAGCCCATGAAGCCCAAGATGCTGGGTAAGTTACATTAAAACTGTACCATGACTTCCCTGGTGGTCCAGTGGTTAAGACTCCATGTTCCACTGCAGAGGGGCACGGGTTCAATCCCTGGTCAGGGAAGTAAGATCCTGCTTGTGGTGTGGTGTGGCCAAAAAAAACCAAAAACAAAACAACCAACTGTACCAAACAGCACTGCAGAGTTTTTGCCTTTAACATCAAGACAGACGGGCTGTCATTTCTCTTCCAGGTATCGAATGTACAGGAAGAGCCAAACGACAGGCTTTCCATCACTCATTACTATTTTCTCTGCCCCCAATTACCTAGATGTCTATAACAATAAAGGTAAAGGAAACCAGCAATATTTGAGTTTGAATTTGTGAGTGAATAAATGTGAGCTCTAGTTTAATATGTATGTGCATAGGTAATTTTCTGAATATATATAAATTTTAAATAAGAAAAAAATGGGTCTTAATTGAAACAAAGGCCAAGAAACTTAGAATTTAGGCTTCTGCTTGGTTTTCATCTCCTAAGGATTATTGGTCTCTTTGTGAGTATAAATAATGATTACAAAAATAGGTCTGATTTGTATGACTGAATCAAAATATAAGAATAAATTACTTCAGGTTCAGGTTAGAACAGTCAGCATAAATTATTGGTTTTGGTGAATTTAATTTATTTATAACAGTACTACCTCAATAAGATGTCACTGTTTAGTGTTTTAATGTCTGTCCGTTAAGCTGTTTTTGCTCTTAAGAAATGATACAGTTAGAATGAATACTCTACAAAAAGTCAGAAAAATCTTCATTTTAGTCCAAGCCCTGCCAGAAACTAATAGTGTGACTTTAGGTAAGTCATATAATCTTTCTTAACCTCAGTTTCCCATATAAAAAAGATAATTGGATATACACATGCCTTTTGATCCAGAAATTCTAAGACTTTTAGTCTATTTTAGTCATTTTTTTAAATTTAACTTTTTTAGTTCCTAGTTCATAAGTTTTGTATCAGGGCAGTGGTCTACTTAAAAACCTCCTCTGTAACTATTTTGTTGTATGACTATAAAATAATAGAACTTTTAAACAAACATGCCAGAACAAATATATCCAAGTGAGTATTGTCCCTTCAAGGTAGTTACCTTGGGAGGTTATACACTTATTCCAACAATGCTGCCCGTTGTTCAAACATTTTTGGAACTCCTCTTTTGGCATTGCCTTCAGAGTCTGCGACACATTCTTTTGATTATCCTCAATGATGGGAAATCTTCGTCCTTTGAGGGTGGATTTGATTTTTGGAACAGCCAAAAGTCATTCGGAGTCAAGACTGATGAATAAGGTGAGTGATCAAGCTAGACGATACCATTTGGGGTCAGGAACAAGGTATGATTATAAGGTAATGAGACTGGTTTTTCTTGTGTTGCTTATGAAATGGCTCTGGAGGCAATTCCAAAGGAGGAGTTCCAGAAACGTTTTGAGTGATGGCAGCATCTTTGGATTAAATATACGGTAAGGCAGCAAGGTATATTGATAAGAGCACCGAGCTAGGAGTCAGA
This sequence comes from Mesoplodon bidens, assembly GCF_964165515.1. Classification (NCBI taxonomy): domain Eukaryota; kingdom Metazoa; phylum Chordata; class Mammalia; order Artiodactyla; family Ziphiidae; genus Mesoplodon; species Mesoplodon bidens. Next base: position 103,859,330 of record NC_138162.1, read on the forward strand.
AATCCTAGTCTAGTCCTGCTTCACTTTTAAATTCACAGTTAATGAGATACTTAACTTCTCTGAGCCTCAGTTTGTCCTTAAAATAACTGTGATATAGGCTTGTTGGAGATAAGTTGGAATAATCAAAATGAATATTAAAAGCATTGGTCAAACTATAAATTGCTCTACCTCTATAACATTCTACTGTTATTGTGCCTGGTGTGATTACAGCAAAGGACCACACTCATCTGATATATAAGGTCTGGTGTGTTTGTCGTTGGTGGTTTCTTAAGTCTCATTACTTTATAGTCATATCTTGTATATGCAGTTTGGGAGAGAAGTTTAAAAGAGGTCCACAACATATTTACTACTTCCTCTATTTCAGAGTAGACTATGAAATGACACATCTCATTTCAGTCTGTTTTGGAACAGTTATCTCTGAATGTCCTTAGTGACTTGCTGTCCATTTTAAAAAGACATTTCTTTGACTTAAATTCTCTTCCAGTCTTATATTTCCTTGCTACTCATCAATCTTTCCTGAGTCTTAGCTATCCTATAATACTCTGCTTCTCCCTAACTCCATTCTTTCTTATTTCCTTTTTCCTAATATTTCCAATACATTAGAGACTTAGTTTTTGTTCTCGATTCCTCCCTTATGAATGGTATGTGCCACTTATGTTGTCAAACTTCCTCAAGGACAGTGTCCCTAGTCCTCTTATCTATGATGAAGACTTTCCCCTCTTACTTCCTTTATTAACCTTACTATTAAAAGTGTGTCTATTGAGGGAATTCCCTGGCAGTCCAGTGGTTAGGACTCGGCGCTTTCACTGCCAGGGTCCCGGGTTCAATCCCTGGTTGGAGAACCAAGATCCTGCAAGCTGCACAGCATTGACCAAAAAAAAAAAAAAAAAAAAAGTGTCTATTGATTGCCCAGTGGATTTATCAGTGTGCTAATCTGAAACATGTCATCTAAATCAGCAGTCACTTTACTAGCTTACTAACTGCCAGTTCATTCTTTGCCATATTCTAATCTGGTCTTGTTCTTGATTATTCCTTTAGTAAACTGTTAAAGTCACAGTTGATTCTGAGTTTTTTGTTGGCTTTGACATAATTGGTAACATACTTTACCTTGAAACAATCTTATTTTCCTTGGTTGTTTCTTAACCTTTGGCCGGGGGGAGGGGGGCATGTGGCATCTAGAATAATCTCTGGTGGTGCTCAGTTATTCACCACACAAGTACCTCTTTTCTTGAAAAAGGCAACTCTATCCCCCTTTCCTTCTTCTCTTTCTTTTACTGTTGTTTTTCTTTCTTGTATATTCTTTAGACTTATTGGTACCAACAGGCATTTCTTAGCTCCACTGGTTACATGAAAGACCTTTAAGTCATGATTTTTAAACATCTCTATTTCTATTTTTGTGTCCACCTCCCACCTCTTTTTCTTGTGTAGATTGAGGGAGTTGTTGAATATTTACATATTCATCTAACCTAAGTAAAATACATATACTTGAAAATAATGGGACATGTACATTGTAACCAGCATTAGAAGCTTCTTAAAAGCTGAAAATCCTATTTTCATATATTTTCTTTATAATCTATGGTGTACATTTTAAACATCCAGTGACTTTAATTTTGAGAATACTAGGCTATCCTGCAATAAGCAAAGAGACAGGAATCAGGAGATGACCTATAACTGTCATTTCTAGAGAACTATTATACCCTATTCTATTTATGATCATAGTAAGAATGATTAAGAGAATAATGCAAGCCACATTGCATTGCTGGTGATGAAAACTAAGGGATTGGATTTTTTAAAGTTTTAAATATAAAGAAAATCAGTTTGGTACCAAAATATATATATGAACTGGTTAATCTTAAACATTTATAGAGTGTGAGCAACATACTAACTGTGTATAGGAGAGATGGGCATTTTTTTCTTCACATACTGTATGCAGAGATGATTTAATCTACTTTGAACCTTATTAAATTGCTCCAAGTTTACCATCTATCTGTATCCCCCACTATGAATTAATAACTACTAGTTATAAACTCCTAAAAAGTTTATAAAATCTTTGGCTCTGGCTAATGACTAGGAAAACAGGCTGTATTCATTTAGTGAGAAATGTTTGCCCTCAGAGGAAAGTTGTAATTGTAACCACTTGGCCTATAAAGGGAAATTATGATGAAATTTTTCTCATGTGGAATCTGAGATTTCTATAGATAGTTACTGTGCAAGACCCTTTGAAGTTTCAGAGCTTAGGTTCTTTTGTACTTTTATTATATATAAGAGCTCTTCAGGTAACTTTGTTTCTTGGGATAATTCTTAAAAGAATGAACTATATAAGTTTTATAAGATTTTTAAGATTTTCCATCTGTCTTGAATTTATAAATGGAAAGTAAGTTCTTGAATTCTGCGTAGTAGGTACACAGCTGTACAAAGTGTACCAGTTGCCATGTCATTTTCCTCTGTGCCAGACTTTCCTCCTTTTTCCTTTTTAGCTGCTGTGTTAAAATATGAAAACAATGTCATGAATATCAGGCAGTTTAACTGTTCTCCACACCCATACTGGCTTCCAAACTTTATGGATGTTTTCACGTGGTCTTTGCCTTTTGTTGGGGAAAAAGGTAAGAGAGCTAAGGCATCTGGACCATCAATTGTCCTAACTAGTGACTGAGCACGCTTATATTTGCACGAGTCCTCTGATGGTTCAGAAATGTTTTTCTTAAAGTTATCAGAAATGTTTTCTATTTTCATTGTTCTCTACAAAGATTTTTAAGTGACACTTAATTGGTTTTTAAATTGTAATTCTAGTTGATTATGCTTTTCTTATTCTAAATATCAATTTAAAATAGCTGTCGTCCTATAATCAAGATGTTAAAATAACATAAGTAACAATAAAATAACCATTCCTTCAGTGATTTCTGCAGCGATAAAGAGATTTAAATAGGAATTATTTTTCTTGGAATTTTATTTGTGCACCTATACAAATAAGCTATGCAAATATATAAGCCTGTTGTACATAGGCCTGGTGGCTTAACTTCTTTGTAAAATGGGAGGAAATCCTTTCATATGTATATCAGTGAAGAAAAGGCTCTGGCAGCAGTCTAATGAAATCAAGTAGTAGTTATGCAATGGAATCTTCAAAGACTCCATACTTTAACTGGAGCAAGTAATCTCCCCCAAATCTATATAAACTTGAAGGTCTGCATTTAATGCTGTTCCTTACAGCTACTCTGAATAGCAAAATGACAAATCATTTTTATCTATGTTTATTTAACATGTATGTTTATATATCCACATCATTTTAGAGAAAGTACCTTATTAATTATATAAATTTTGGGTTATTTTATCTTATCATCTAGTCACAGAGATGCTGGTTAACATTCTCAACATATGCTCTGATGATGAATTGATTTCCGATGATGAAATTGAAGGTAAACTTGCCTTTTCCTCCTTTGAATCAGAAACGAAGAAGTTTTGGTTTTGGTTTTAGTTTGTTGTGAATAATTTTCTTTGTCTAATTAAAAAAAGAATTCTGCTCATTGTAGAAAAATAAAATTTGAAAAATACAGGAAGCCATAAATAAGAAAAAAAAGTCACCCATAATCCTACCATCTCATAGATATCCACTGTTAACATCTTGATATAAATACGTTTTTGGTGTCTTTTTTCCCTCTTTTTTCTTTTAAACAAAAATGAAGTCATGTGATAGTTTCACAAACATTTCCTGGGTTTTTTGTAGACTACTTTTTAATGGTTACATAGTTATCCACGTCAGTCATTCTTTCTTTTATCCAATCCCCTGATGTTGGATGTTGGATTTTTTCCAAATTTTCTTTTAAAACCCCACAGTTTTGAAAATTTTTATAGATAGATCTTTGCCTGTTCTGTTCAACAACCAATGCTTATTATATGCCTTATATGTGCCAACAATTGTATAGGTCCTAAGCTCTCAAAAAGCTTATATTCTGGTGGTGGGAAAACAAACAAACAATGCATATGAGTCAAATATTGATATGTGGTATGAAAGAAAGGAAAACAATACTAGGAAATGAAAATTAACACTTTCTTGATTATTTCCATACGATAAATTTCTAGAAATTGAAAATTTGTGTCAATTAGTACTTACAGTTTTAAATTGGATACAGATGACCTAGAAAAGCTTTATAGTTTACAGTTTACAGTTTACATTTTGTGTATGTGATACATAGTTCACAGTGTTCTCTCCAATACTATTTATTATAATTTTTATAGTCTGCTGTTTTTTTTAACTTAAATATTTATTTTTATGATGACTAATGAAGTTTTTTTCTTGTATTTATTGACCACCTTTATTTCTTTTTATGAGTTGTCAATTCATTTATTTTGCCCACTTTTCTATGTTATGTGCATGTTTGTTTGTTTTTCTTCTTATTGGCCTGTGAGCGATATTTATATAGTTACATTTTGTTGTATACATAGCCAAATATTTTTTCCCTAATATGTTTCAGGAGGTTTGATTTTAAAGATAGGTCCTAAGTTATCTGAGAATGCAGAAGATTCTGGAGAGATGGTAGCACCTTAGCACAAACCTCTGACCGTCTCATTCTCCCCAAGCTTATGCTAAGGTGATTCACTCAGCTGTTAGGATGAGCTATGTACATAGTGGAGAAAGCCTAGCTTACTTTGAGAATATAGATGAGAGTCCTATACATACTTATGCTTCAGATTCCACATTGAAGTTGCAGAGCAGATGGAGCATAGCTTGTGTTTACCTTTATGAATGGGATAGTAGATCACTGCAGGGAACCAGGTCTTGAGAAAATAGTGCAGCCAAGTGAAAATTAAAACAAAGAACTTAAGTTAGGAAAGGATGAAATATGTAAGAAATACATCTAGTAAATTTTATATTTAAATCTAAGTGGAAATGGAAATTATTGTGAACTCTATTGTATGTATTAACTCTATTGTGTGTATGTATCCTTGATTATCATAAGGACATGCTTACTAAATTATGCCCAAATATATTTATTTGGATATATTTATTGAGGTATCATCTGTAGTAGCAAAAGAGTCAAACAGTCTAAATATCCCTCAGTGGAGAGCTGGGTAAATCAGTCACGCTATATCCATATGATAGATTCTCCACATGGAATATTATTTCCCTTCTGTAAGCCTCCTTTCTTCTCCCCTTCTCTTCTAGTTAGTTCCTATTCAGCTTATCGTTACTTCGTCATGGAAGATATTTCTGATCTCCCTGACTAGAACCAACACCCCTGTCATGCTCTCATATCAATGGTGCTAACTTCTTAGCATTTGATAGAGTTGCGATTTTACATTTATTTATACTGTTACAGGATTAATATGTTAATGTATTTACTAAGTGACTTAATACTGTTAAGTCATTCAACAGTAAATTCCCTGAGTGCTGGGACAAAATTCGTTCTTGCTTACCATTATCACCTTAAAGCCAAGTATAGTGCAGTGAGCATAGTAGGTAAATATTTGTGGCATGAAGTACAACTATTAAAAAAATAAAAGAATGGCGTAGAGCTGTTGGTGCTGATATGGAAAGTGTATTAGATGTTAAGTACAAAAGTAAATGGATAGAATCCTCTTACTCCCATTTTTTACAAGGTATGTGGGTGTAAGCTGATACAGGATTTTAAAACTTTTTGTCTGAAAGGAAATGAAGAATAACCTTTAGGTTAAGCTGGTGAATTGAACACACTTCTAATTCCATTCCTTCCTGAAACCACACTAAAACTACAGTACAATTTTGGTTTTATCTAAGTGATATAAACTAAGGATTTTCACTTTAGTAATGCCAGACAGATAGTTTAAATCAATCCTGGCTCTTAAGACAACTAGAAAAGGTAGACAAAATATTTTAAAAAGTTGCTTCAAAGGCACTCAGAAAGCTAAGAATGTAATAAAGAATTACCAAGTAGAGATCTGGAAAAAGGCATAAATCCAGAGAGGTAAGACATTTGGTTAGGTATGGGACCAATTTCCTCCTAAAGGCATTCATGAATATCAAAAGAGGGGGCTGAGAGGTTGACCAGACCTCTTGATAGAAGCTAAAAAAAGTTGGGGTTCAAAGATGAATTGAGTGCTGGTAAGCTTCTGCTCATTGGTTTGGGACCCCCAAAGGTTGCATCTATGTAAGAGTAAGGGTGAACTGGAAATAGAATGCCCTGGAAGGGACTACAGCCTGTCTTCAAGTCATTGCAGTCTCTGAAATTTAAATAAGGTAGTCCCAAACATCTGGCAGAAGCAAACCGCTTTAGACTAAGGTAGCATTACGTAGAACTTTAAACTACTGCAAACTGTCTTTCAAATATAATACATGGCTCACAACCAAAAATAACTAGGCATGTGAGGAGACATAATGAAATGAATGAGAACCAGCAGAAAGAGCAAAAAATAAAAACAGACCCTCAGGTTCTCCAGACACTGGCTTTATCAGACCAAGCTTTAAAATAACTATTCTAAAAAATAAAACAATGCTAACTGTTCAAGAACATAAAAGACTAGATTAAAAATTTTGGCAGAGGACTGTGAATTATAAAAAGGGATGAGCAGAGTTAATAAAGCACAAAAAGAAAATTCTAGGAATGAAAAATAAAAAACACAACAGATGAATTAACAGCAGATTCAATAAAGCTAAACAAAGAATAAATGAACTAGAATATAGGTCAGAAGAAACAACCTAGAATAAATCACAAAGAGAAAAAATAAAATACCCCAAAAAGTATAAGTGACATGGAGTATACAGTGAATTGGTACCACCTGTGTGTTTGGAATCCTAGAGAAGAGAGAGAGAATGGGGTAGAACCAGTATTTGAAGAGATAATGGATTGAAATTTTTCTAAAACTGACAAGTTAAGCCACAGATTGAAGAAGTCCCCCAAACCAAAGCAGAATGAATACAAAGAAAACAATATCTAAGCACATCATAGTAAAAGTGCTTCAGGTGAAAGACAAAGAAAAAAATCTTAAAGCAGCCAGGAAAAAAAAATCGATTACTTTCAAAAGAGAACAATTAAACTGACAGTAGATTCTCAATGGAAACAATGGAAGCAGGAAACCATGGAATGACATATTCAAAGCACTGAAAGATAATAATTGGTACATCTAGAATTCTATACCTAGCAGAAATACCCTTCAAAAATGGAGAAGAAATAAGCATTTTTCAGCTATTCCTCCCTTTAAAAAAGGTATGAAGAGAATTACCAGGAGACCCACACTAAATGAAATTCTAAAGAATATTATTCAAACAGAAGGAAAATACCAGATGGAAGCTTGGAGAGTCAGGAAGAAATAAAGAGTACAAATAGTAGAAAATATGTGGGTAAATCAAGTGAATTTAGACCTTATTAAACAATAATAATTTTTGTTGGATTTAAAAGACAATTAAAATATATGACAATAATAGTCGGCAGTGGGATAGAGTTAAAGTGTGTGAGGATGCTGTAGTATCTGGGGAGAGGAGAAAAGTACCTGTTAACATTATACTTTGATAAGTAAGAGATGTATGGTATAAGAGTAATTTTCAAGAAAGGAGGGCTTTTTAAAAAGTATGTACCCTTTGGGCTTCCCTGGTGGCGCAGTGGTTGAGAGTCCGCCTGCCGAAGCAGGGGACATGGGTTCATGCCCTGGTCCGGTAAGATCCCACATGCCGCGGAGTGGCTGGGCCCGTGAGCCATGGCCGCTGAGCCTGTGCGTCCGGAGCCTGTGCTCCGCAATAGGAGAGGCCACAACAGTGGGAGGCCCGCGTACCACACACACACAAAAAACAAAACTATGTACCCTTTAAGTTATAGAAAAAATGGCATGATAAAAAAAAATAACCTAGAAGGCAAGAAAGGCGGGAAGGTACCTATAACACTAGGACAAATAGAATAAATTATGTTGATAAATTTATCAGCAACTTCATTAAATGTAAATGAATAAAAGACAGATTGTCAGGTAAGATTTTTTAGAAAACATTTTATCATGGTTTATAAGAGACAGATCTAAAACATAAAGATACAGAAAATTTGAAAGTAAAAGGAGAATAAATGTATAGTCCAAATACTAACCAAAGAAAAGCTGTTGTAGATAGATTAATATTACATGAAATAAATGCTAAAACAAAAATAAGATGGGGAATTCCCTGGCGGCCCAGTAGTTAGGACTTCACGTTTTCACTGCTGAGGATGCGGGTTCAATCCCTGGTCGGGGAACTAAGATCTTGTGTGCCACATGGATCAGCCAAAAATTAAAATAAAATAAAATTAAATGAAGTGAAATGAATTACCCATGGGTCATATATCACAATGAAAATTTCAGAATATTTTGAACTGAATGAAAATAAAAAGCAGTACATATTAAAACTTGAGGGCAGGCAGTTCACCAGGCAGGCCTGGGTTTGGGGCTGGAACCAGAACCTCAGCAGATGTTCACTGGTTGACAGCAGAGGAGAGGAACCGAGTTATACTTGACCTTAAAGCAGCAGGATGGTCAGAATTAAGTGAGATGCCATCTACAAGGAGTTCTCTTTCAAATATTGTAGTCAGGCATCTGGCTTTATGTCTCAAGTTACCCTACAAGCAGAGAAGATGAATCATCACCCAGAATGCTTCAGTGTATACAACAAGGTCCATATGCCCCTCACCTCACATGTCCGTGGGGGACTGACCACAAGGGATGTGAAATTAGCCAAGTTTGTTGAAAAAGCAACTGTTTCTGTGTGATTTCTTCCAAATGTTTGTAAAATTTTATATACATCTTAGCTGCAATGTATTTTGAAGGCAATTTACACGAACAAATTAAGTTGTAAATTTAGTTCACCTTTATACCACATTTTGTAAAATCAATGCTTAAATACAAAATGATATAAATTGGAAGAAAAAAATAGAACAACAAAACTTGAGGGATGCATCTAAAGCCATGCATAGAGGAAAATTTGTAGCCTTAAATGCATAAATTGGAAAAGAAGAAGGTGAAAAATCAACATCTATCTCAGGAAGTTAAAGGAAAAAAATGGATAGCACATTAAACCTAAAGAAAGGAGGTGGAATGAAATAAAAAGTTAAGAGTAGAATAAGAAAACAGAAGATAAAATATAATGTAGGGAATTCCCTGGTGGTCCAGTGGTTAGGACTCCACGCTTTCACAGCTGAGGGCCCAGGTTCGATCCCTGGTCAGGGAACTAAGATCCCACAAGCTGTGCGGTGCAGCCCCCCCAAAATAAATAAATAAAAAAAATATAGGATAGAGGAGCAATAAAACCAGAATGTACTCTTTTCAAGAGACTAATAAAATTGATAAATCCCTGGCAAGACTTATGAAGTAAAAAAGATAAGATAAAAATAACCAATGACAGAACTGAAAAAGGAGACATCACGACCAATCCTATAGATATTAAGAAAAATAACAAGAATAAATTTATACCAGTATAATTTAAAACTTAGATGAAATGGGTAGATTTCTGGAAGAATATAACTTACTCAAATAAAATGTTTGAAGATTTAACATTCAAAATTCATTCAGTAGGGCTTCCCTGGTGGCGCAGTGGTTGAGAGTCCGCCTGCCGATGCAGGGGACACGGGTTCGTGCCCCGCTCCGGGAAGATCCCACATGCCGCGGAGCAGCTGGGCCCGTGAGCCATGGCCACTGAGCCTGCGTGTCCGGAGCCTGTGCTCTGCAACGGGAGAGGCCACAACAGTGAGAGGCCCGCATAACGCAAAAAAAAAAAAAAAAAAATTCATTCAGCACATTCTAATGTAAGATATTAATAATATTGGAAACTGGGTGAGGGGTACAAGGGAGTTCTCTATGCTATCTTAACGTTTCTATACATCTAAAACTATTCTAAAATAAAAAAATTTTATTTAAAAACTCAATCAGTCAATCAGTATAATTCACTACATTAAGAAATAGAGAAAAATCATTACCTCATCAGATGTAGAAACAGCATTGGATAAGATTCATGTTTCATTTACAGTAGATCTCTTAAACTAGGCTTAGAAAGGAATTCTTTAATCTGACAAACAAACATATCTGTGAAAATCTATAGCGAACGTCATATGTGAAATATTGAAAGCTTTCCTTAGTGACTGGGAATAGACAAACATGCCAGCTATCCATACCTCTTTACAATATCTTATTAGAAGTTATAGCCAGTACAATAATGCAAGAAAAAGAAATGCAAGGTATAAAGATTGGGAAGGAAGGAACAACGATCATCATTTATAGACAATAAAATTGTGTATAGAGGAAATTTAAAAGAGTCTATAGATTATTTATGTGAATCAATAAGCAGATGCAGCAGAGCTGCTGGATACAAAGTCAAAAAGCAAAAATCGGGCTTCCCTGGTGGCGCAGTGGTTGAGAGTCCGCCTGCCGATGCAGGGGACATGGGTTCATGACCCGGTCCAGGAGGATCCCACATGCCGCGTAGCGGCTGGGCCCGTGAGCCATGGCGGCTGAGCCTGCACGTCCAGAGCCTGTGCTCCGCAACGGGAGAGACCACAACAGTGAGAGGCCCGCATACTGCAAAAAAAAAAAAAAGCAAAAGTCGTTCGTATTTCTGTTTACCAGCAACAAACAGAATGAAATTTTTAAAAAGATGCCATTGACAATGTCATTCCTAACAATAAATCTAACAGATGATGTGTGATACCTCTAAGCAACAAACTGTAAAACATTATTAGAAAAATTAAAGGACATCTAAATAAGTAGAAAGAAATAACATGTTCATAGATTATTGGAAGACTTAATATTATAAAGATATGTTATTCCCAAATTGATCTACAGATTCAATACAAAGTCAAATATTAACAGACAATTTGACCCTAAAACTTATATGGAAATACTAAGGATAGTTTCTGAAATTCACATGGAAATACTTAAAGTCTTGAAGAAAAATAAGGTGAGAGAACTTGTTCTATAGGATATCAAGATTTATTACAAAGCTAAATTAACTAGAATTATTAGTGCAAGTACAGACAAGCAATGAAACAGAACAGAGAATCCAGAAATAGATCCACATATATATGGACACTTGATTTACACTAGAGGTGGCACTGCAGAGTAATAGGAAAATGATGGTATTGGTATGGTTTGGGGATATCTATTTGAGAAAAACATTAAACCTGACCCCTATCATATTCCAAACAAAAATAAATTCCAGATTGATTAATACATTCAAATATGATAGGCAAAACAATAAAGCTTCTAGTATTTATAATATAGAATGTGTTCATGACCTTGAGATAGAAGAAAGTTTCTTGAACAGGACACAAAAAGCACTAACGATACAGGAAACTATTGGACTACATTAAAAAATTAGAACTTGTATTTATCAAAGGACTCTATTTAAAGAGTGTGAAGGGACTTCCCTGGCAGTCCAGTGGTTAAGACTCTATGCTTCCACTGCAGGGGGCACAGGTTCAATCCCTGGTCAGGAAACTAAGATCCCGCATGTGGCGGGGTGGAAAAAAATAAATTAAATTAAATTAAAATTTAAAAAAAGAGTGTGAAAAGACAGGCTACAGAGTGGGAGAGGATATTTGCTACACAACCAAAAAATGGCTCATGCAGAATATATAAAGAACTACAGATCAGTGAGAAGAGACTTGAATGAGCACTTCACAAATGAGGATATCCAAATGGCCAGTAAAAATATGAAAAGTTATCCAACCACATTAGTCATCATGAAAATGCAAATTAAAACCACAATGGATGATTCTACACACCTACCAAATTGGCTAAAAGTGAAGATGAATAACATCAAGTGTTGGCCAGAATGTGTAGCAACAGGAATGCTCATATACTGAAGTGTAAATTGGTACATCCACTTTAGTAGATAATGCTAAACTGTTATCCAGAGTTGACCATATACATACCCTATAACTGAGCATTCTAATTATAGGAATGTACTTAAGAGAAATATGTGCATCAAAGACAAATGCACTGGAATATTCACAGCAGCTGAATTCAACATAGCCAAAAATTGGAATCAGCCCAAATGACCACTGACAGAAGAAAGGATAAATAAGTTGTGGCGTATTCATATAGTTGAATTGTATACAATAATGACAGTGAACTACAGGAACAGGGAAAACATGGATGCGTCTTACAAACATAATGTTGAGCAAAAGAAGCCAGACACAAAAATACATTATTTGATTGTTCCAATTACATAAAATTTAAAAAAAATTAAACTTGTACTTGTGGATACATGCTTAAATGATAAAACTACAAAGAAGAGCAAGAAAGTGATTTCAATAGAAGTCAAGAGAATGATTTTCTTTGGGAAGAGGGAGACTCTAATTATTAGGAAGGGCCCAAGGTGGGGAATCTGGGAGTGCTGGCAGGGTTCTGTTTATTGTCCTGACTGGTTATATGGCTATTTGCTTTTAATAAATCATTGAGTTATACATTTGTTTTGTGTACTTTTCTGTATGTTTATCATACTTCACAATAAAAGAGATTTTTACAAATTTATAAGCCTACAAAAATGTGGAGATTTCTGTAGGGATTTTGGAAGCTGGAAAACAAATGAATTAGTATTACTGACTTGGCTGATTCAGGAAAGCTAAAGACCAGTTTAGTAATGGGGAATACCGAGTTCCAGTACAGAATCCTCAAAAAGCAAAGGAATTGGTAGCCTACACCAGTTGCTAGAATTGGGGACCTTGAGTTGAGGGGAGGAGGGAGATGGGGGCTGAGCTAAAATGAGTAGGTAAAAGCTGTTTGAAAGGCAGCTAAAGTCCTAGCTGCCTCTTCTCCGAGACTGCAGGCTAACCTCTAAAAAGCGTAAAACAAAGAATTTCTGGACCAGGATACAACTGAGGGCATCGATACTTTGCCAAAAACAGGTAAATTAAGTGACCATATGCATTCTCAGTACTGATACAGAGAATTCCCTAACAAAGACCCACCCTGGTCATTCTGTGTATGTAAAGCTCCAAGTCAGCAGCCCACCAGCAACTCTGAAAGCTTCCTAGACCCTCATTCTTAATGATGAGCAGGCACCAAGGATTATAGGACTCCTCGGGAAAGTCTCTAAGAGAGACAACAGCAAAAACAGCAAAAAGCAACTCAAATGAACTTGAGATTCCGAAGAAAATATAAAACTTAAAAATGGAAAAACTAAAAAAAAAAAAAAAAGGAAAAACTATAATATCTCTAGAAAGATATGAGAAGATATTGAATCCATTATATAAAAACATGATGCTCTTATTAAGAGATTTGTAAGCTGTTCATTCTGTCCTTTGTTTTTATTCATTGTTTTCAGCATTATTTGTTCCACAAATAGTATCTTTTTCTTTGTCTAATTTTATTTTCATGATCTATGGGGATATAGAATATGTTGGAAAATAATAGATGTGAACTGATGTAAAACTTTTAAGAAATAGAAACACTCCTGGCAAGAAATCTGTAATTTAATATTCTATAATGATACCAAGGATGTTTCTTCTGAGCTGATAAAGATAAAAGCCTGCTTCTCTCATTGCATTTTGCTTTGATTTTTTCTTTTCTCTCTTCCATGCAAACTTAAATTTCTCTTCCCATATTTCTATTTTCATCTCCTTGTTTCTTGGTGTCTCTTCTCCCTGGAGATCACTACATTTCAAGCTATCAGAAAGGTATCTGACCAAAATGTGCTATGAGCTTACTACTCGCTGTCTGTCCCACCACAATCTATTAATTAGACTTTTTTAGTTGTAGTTGAATAATTTCAGACAGGCCCTCCATCCTCCCTTTCTGTTTCAATGTATATGTTTTCTCTGAACCCTGCTGTATGATCCTGCAGGATATCTAGAGCTGGGGAGCGAGGAAGGAGAGGCCACATTTCTTAGTTTCTGATGTTTGAATGCGGTCACCTGATGCATGCCTGGACATTGGCTTCTCATGTGTGAGCTGTTTCCTAAATCTTGGATGAGAAAAGGCCATAAAGTCTTAACGTTAACTTTTTTGATGTTGCTTTATAAAATACCTTACCCATCATCATAATTTATACTGCACAGTTGTCTATGGTAGGAAATAACTCACCAGTTTGTGAGTAAGTGAGGACTGTAAAATGAAAGCAGCTCTCACTAAGTTCAGGAGAGCTAGCTGTGTGTTGTGTTTACATGCAGAAGACAACTGCTCAGGTCATCACTTGCCATCTGGCAGGCTAAACCCTGCATCCTGAGGTGGCCCACAGCATTCTCAAAAGAGATCTTTGCTGTAGCAGCTGTCTTTGTTTATATGTGTGTATTTCATTCTTCCCTGTGTTCTACATTTCAGAACCACAAATAAGTTCCTACCTCATAGATCCACTCAGTCTGTCTTTTTTGTGGCCCCTCCATTTTTTACATCATCTTTTTTTTTCTCTCTTCTGGGTTTTTTTTTTTTTTTTTTTTTTTTTTTCTCTTGCTCCTTACAACTTCCTGGGACTTTGGTTTGTTTAAACAAACTTAGGCCTTGATCTCTTTTTTAAAAGCAATTTATTTAACTTAGAAAGACGCTTCATCCTGCATTTTTAAAAACTAACCTGTTAACGTATTCCTTTAACTCACTTATTCTTTGTATTCTCTAAGGAGGCACTACAGTTCGAAAGGAGATCATCAAGAATAAAATCAGAGCCATTGGGAAGATGGCACGGGTCTTTTCAATTCTTCGGTAAGGATAACTCTGTCATTACACTGTGGGATAAAAGCATTTTGAGAGTAATTTAGAAGTTGATTTCAGAACAGTTTTTTTAGAATTGGAGTTTGGTATTAGAACTGTTGGTCTTTGGGTTGAGTACAGTTTGAATCAGACCTACATGTTAAAGTGCCTAGAAATGCCTGGCAAACATTTATTTGGTATGAGCTTAGATACAGTGCAGTGAGTGCAGTGATTTAGTGTGGATTCTGGAGCCAGATTGCCTGTGTTCAGATCCTGGCTCTACATCTCCTCAGCTGTGTGATCTTGTGCCTCATTTTCCTGGTCTGTAAAAGACTGATAATAGCACATCTGCCTTACAGGGTTCTTTGGAGGATTATATGGGGTAATATATGGAAAACATTAGAACAGCACCTGATTATTAAATGGCTTTAACTGAAAAGCAAGACCTGGCTAATTGTTGTTAATTGGAATATTTACAGAAAACATCCCTTTCTTTGGGTCAGGGAAGGGATAGGGAGAAGGAGAACCTATCCTCCATCTCTGCGCATCTTTTCTTAACTTCTTTCAAGTCTCTTTGTAGGTACTGAGCGGTAGATACCCTAGCATTAACCCTGGGCTTTGATTTTCCTTTGCAGGGAAGAGAGTGAGAGTGTGCTGACTCTGAAGGGCCTGACTCCTACAGGTACCCTCCCTTTGGGTGTACTCTCAGGAGGAAAGCAGACTATTGAGACAGGTGAGTATGAGAAATGCTCCTTTCATGGACTGTGTGCTCCCGTTACCTAGCAGTCAATGTCAAATTGAAACGTAGGGCTTCTTTCAATAAATGGTACTAAAGCAATTGGATATCTATCTCTGGGGGAAAATGGATCTCCATACACAAAAACTGAATCAAAATGAATTATAACTTAAATGTAAAATCTAAGACAGTAAAACTCCCGGAAGAAAGTATGGAAACTAGGCATTGGGGTAGATAAAGAGTCCTTAAATATGACACACAAAATACTAACCTTAAAAGAAAAATTGAATAAATGGCTTTCATGAAAATTAAGAATGTGGATTCACAGAAATTCATGATTAAGAAAGGAAAAAGACAAACCATAAACTGGGAGAAGATTTTTGCAGTACATATGTCTGACAAAGGACTTACATTCAGAGTCTATAAAGAACTACAACTCAGGGACTTCCTGGTGGTCCAGTGGTTAAGACTCCACGCTTCCGTCACAAGGAGCATGGGTTCGATCCTTGGTCGGGGGACTAAGATCCCTCATGCCGCACCCCGTGGCAAAAAAAAAAGTACAACTCAATAAGAAAAACACAAAACAACCCAATTTTTTTAATGGTCAAAAGATTTTAACAGACACTTCACAAAAGAGGGTATTAAAATGGCCAAAAAGCATATGAAAAGGTGCTTAAAATAGTTACTCATCTGGGAAATGGATATAAAACCCCAGTGAGATACCACTATGTGTGACAATACCAAGTGTTGATGAGTTTGTGGAGAACTAAAACTAGATACATTGCTGGTAGGTTTGTAAATTGGTTCAACCACTTTGGAAAACTGTTGGGCAATAAAGCAAAACATATGTCTACCCTACAACCCAGCAAATCCATGCCTGTTTTTTTGTTTGTTTGTTTATTTTATTTTATTTTTGGCTGCGTTGGGTCTTCGTTGCTGCGCGCGGGCTTTCTCTAGTTGCGGCGAGCAGGGGCTACTCTTCCTTGCGGTGCACGGGCTTCTCATTGCAGTGGCTTCTCTTGTTGGGGAGCATGGGCTCTAGGCACGCGGGCTCAGTAGTTGTGGCTCACAGGCCCAGTTGCTCCGTGGCATGTGGGATCTTCCCGGACCAGGGCTCGAGCCCATGTCCCCTGCATTGGCAGACAGATTCTTAACCACTGCGCCACCAGGGAAGCCCCCATGCCTGGTTTCTATCGAAGAGAAATTAGTGCATATGTCCACCAAAGGATGTGCATAAGAATGCTCACCTTAGCTTTACTCATAATAGTCCAAAATGGGAAACAACCAAATGTCCATCAATAGTAGAATAGATAGATAAATTGTGTTATATTTATACAATGGAATTTACTCAGCAATAAAAAATAACATTATGAATACATGCAAAAACATAGTTGAATCTCACAGACATCATGGTAAACTAAAAAAGCTGCACCGAGGGCTTCCCTGGTGGCGCAGTGGTTGAGAGTCTGCCTGCCAATGCAGGGGACACGGGTTCATGCCCCGGTCCGGGAAGATCCCACATGCCGTGGAGCAGCTGGGCCCGTGAGCCATGGCCGCTGAGCCTGCACGTCCAGAGCCTGTGCTCCGCAACGGGAGAGGCCACAACAGTGAGAGGCCTGCGTACCGCAAAAAAAAAAAAAAAAAAGCTACACCAAAAAGAGCACAGACTGTCTGATTTATATGATGTTCAAGAACAGGCAAACTAACATTTCTGGGTGGGATCAAAGTGAGGTGGCGGGGAAGCAACCGCGGCGTATATGGGCCTCACGGTGCCTCTCGTCATGATGAGCGTGTTCTGGGGCTTCGTCAGCTTCTTGGAGCCCTGGTTCATCCCTGAGGGTCCCAACTGGGAGTTATCATCACCTTGTTGGGGACCTGTTCAGTTTGCTGTTATCTCTAGTCATGAAGAGATGTTAAATCACCTCCATACCTAGACCACCTTCCTTGATTTGCCTATTTTGGCCATCAGCTGCCTTAAACATTCACAGCATATTTGAACATCTTATTCTACAATGCAGTATTTTTTTTCCCGTCACCTTTTTTACACTTTGATGAATTATGTACCTACTTAAACTGTGCAGGCTCCATAAAATGTCTATGCACTCCTCTGAGATAGAAAATGCTGTTCTTCTGAGAAATATATGACTCTCTCTTTGGAACCTGTGGATTTGAAGGTGGCTCCTGCCTGCTCACTACATGGGAATCATCAAAGTGTTTAAGAACTGTTACAAGACAGGAAGACTCCAGTGGGGCGGTCAATAGGAGAACATGTTCAGAGGGAAGATCTATCCCACCAGAATTATGCCAAAGTATATTTTTAGGATGAATTTATTTCTGCTATCTTTTGGAATAAATTATTTTTCTGTTTTCAAAAAAAAAAAAAAAAAGAACTGGGACTTCCCTGGTGGCACAGTGGTTAAAAATCCGCCTGTCAATGCAGGGCACATGGTTTCGAGCCCTGGTCTAGGAAGGTCACCCATGCCATGGAGCAGCTAAGCCCACGAGCCACAGCTGCTGAGCCCGCATGCTGCAACTACTGAAGCCCGCGCACCTAGAGCCCATGCTCCGCAACAAGAGAATCCACCGCAATGAGAAGCTTGCACGCTGCAATGAAGAGTAGCCCCCACTCACTGCAACTAGAGAAAGCCTGCGCACAGCAACGAAGACCCAGCTCAGCCAAAAATAAATAAATAAAATTTTTTTTTTTAAAAAGAGCTTCACCGTGTCCCAGGCACTGAAGTGAAACACTCGATAGGTATTTGTGCTTTCTGTTCTCAGAAACACAAGCAACAACAACAAAAAAGGAACTGGCAAGCTCATCAATGGTAAAAGAAGTCAGAATGGCACGTCCTCTGGTGGGAGCATATGGACCCAGAAGGAGCACAGGGGACTTCTGGAGTAGTGGGAATGTTCTATATCACTATCTAGGTGGTAGTTACACAAGTGCATGCATATATAAAAATGTATTAAGCAGTACACTTCAGATTTATGCACATCATATGCCTCACTTGTGTGTTTTATACCTTAATTTTGGGGGGTTAGAGTTTCTCAATCAGAAAGGGAGTTTGCCTCTTTGCCTGCAAACCATATCCTACAACAGTGCCTCAGTCACCTCTTCAACCAGAGTGTCAGTTCTGAAAATTACGTGGGCATTGACTTTAAGGAGAGGGCTTTATGGAACCCAGGAATGATAAGGTTGATATTTGTCAGAATAAACAGATCTGGTCAAGCAAGGGGAAGAAACGTGAGATCAAATCATTGGATGACTAATTCTAGGCAAGAAAACTGGAGTTGAAGCATTAACAACTTAAAGCAGAGTTTCACTGCTTTTTTTGCCCCCCTTGTTTTTTGAATTGCTTCTACTTAAGTTTTTCTTTTCCTTCTCACCCTGCCTCTTATAAGAATTCTTTGCATTTTGTGAACACTCCAGGGCTATTGATTAATAGGAACAGCCCCCTTTCCCCCTCTTCTTTTTATAGGATTGATTTCCTCCTCTTTCAAATTGAATACTGAAATATTAGAGTTGTTATTTATAAGGAAGAGTGAACATTTTCTCCTTGGAAGTATAAAATTAATTTTCTTAACTTCTGTAGTTTCATAGGAAGGATCAGTAAACTTTCAGATTGAATTTTTCGTCTCAGATGTGCAGTTTCTTGTAAGCAAAATACTTTTCTGTCATTGCTCTGCTTGTTAGTCATGTGAAATATTCTGAGAGCAGCTCTGACAAAGCATTTTAGAGTTAATGGGTAGTAATATGGGTAAAGAAAAAAAGGAACATCCTATACGTTCTTTCTTGAAAAGTTTTGGAAATTTGCTGATCCACAGAGTTGTTGTTTTAATCTGAATGAAATTTTTCTAGACCTTGATTTGAAAGAG
Organism: Mesoplodon bidens; assembly: GCF_964165515.1. NCBI lineage: Eukaryota > Metazoa > Chordata > Mammalia > Artiodactyla > Ziphiidae > Mesoplodon > Mesoplodon bidens. Next base: position 103,878,546 of record NC_138162.1, read on the forward strand.
TAAATCTGCAAATCTGGGATAAGTAGCAAAGAGAATTTTATGGATGTGTTATTTGGAGATTTGTTGTTTATAATCCTTGGTCAATCTTTTGTTCTCAGTCCCAAATATATGCAGTTTCTCTTCATTACTGATTTGAATATGAGTGTTTTAATCAATATAGGATTGTTTATTGATACTCCAAAATTGATAGAAATCTCAGGAATGTGTAAGAACAAAACTAAAGTTGCAGCCAACCTTTTAGAGCTTCTTATTCTCTCTTATTGATTGACAAGAACTGAGTTTATTTGTCATTTTCCCATCAGAGTCTCAGTTCCACAGGTTCACTGGCAAACTGGAGCATTAGCTGAAAAAGATCTTTTATTGTTCATGTAACTTTACTTGGAGAGCCTTCAACCAACAATATCCCATCCTATATGGCCTTATAGCCTACATTCATTTATACCCCACCTTGTTCCACAGGGGATTTGAGTAAGTTACAGTATACATCCAGCACAGTGAAGGGAAATAAATATGCTTGGAAATTGGAGCACAAAGGAAAACAAACCAGTGAAAGCCAATAGTCAGTCACAAATTTGACTCCAAGCTTCCTAGTAGCCAAAGTAAAGAGGGAAGACCATAAGATAAAAAACAGGTCAGTTATAAATTGGACTCCATCAAAAGTTTTAAAGTTTTGTGCTGAAAATGGAACCATCAAGAAAGTGAAGGGCTTCCCTGATGGCGCAGTGGTTGAGAGTCCGCCTGCCGATGCAGGGGACACGGGTTCGTGCCCCGGTCCGGGAATATCCCACGTGCCACGGAACGGCTGGGCCCGTGAGCCATGGCTGCTGGGCCTGCGCGTCCGGAGCCTGTGCTCCTCAACGGAAGAGGCCACAACAGTGAGAGACCCGTGTACTGCCAAAAAAAAAAAAGAAAATGAAAACACAACCCACAGCATGGTTGAAAATATTTACAAAGCGTACATCTGATAAGAGACTAGTATCTAGAAACTGTAAAGAATTCTTGTAACTGAATAATAAAAAGACAAATACCCCAATTAAAATGGGTAAAAAATTGAATAGATGTTTTTCCAAAGAAGACATACAAATGGCCAATAAGCATGTGAAAAGATGTTCCACATCATTAGACATTAACCACAATGGGATACCACTTTAAGCCCACTGGATAGTTGTAATCAAAAAGGCAGAAACAAGTGTTCGTGAGAATGGAGAGAAAGTAGGACCCTCATACACTGCTGGTGGGGATTTAAAATGGAGCAGCACATTGGAAACCAATCTGGCAGTTTCTTAGATGATTAAACATACCGTTAATCATATGACCCAGCAGTTACACTCCTAGTTACATACCCCGAGAAATGAAAACATAGCCACACAAAAACTTGTACACAAATGTTCATAGTAACAGGCTCTGTAATAGCCAATAAGTGGAAACAACACAAATGTCTATCACCTGATGAATGGATAAACAAAATGTGGTATATTCATACAATGGAATACTATTCAGTCATAAAAAGGAATTATGTACTGATACAATCCTCAACATGAATAAACCTTGAAAACATTATGCTAAGTGAAAGAAGCTAGTCACTAAAACCACATATTATATGATTCCACTTATGCGAAATGTCCAGAACAGGCAAATCTGTAGAGACAGAAAGTACTTTAGGGGTTGACTGTAAAGTTAGGGGAAGGGATGAGGGAGGGAAATGGGGTTTTAGGGGGTGATGAAAATGTTCTAACCATAGATTGTGGTAATGGCTACACAACTCTTAAAATCATTGAATTATCGCTTTGAACAAGTGAATTTTATGGTTATGTGAATTATATTTCAGTAAGGAAATCTCATTCAGTAAAGAAAAGTATATTTTAGTAAAGGAAAAGAAAAAACAGTTTCTCAGTTTTATATGACTGTTTCTTGTAAAGAATATCCTTCAGTGCAGGCTATCTTAATACCCAATGCAAAAAGCAATTCTAGGAGGACCCAAAACAATGTGATACTAGTACACATTTTGCCACAGACACAGCTTTTAAATTCTAATTAAACCGACACTGTGTATACAATTTCAAGTAAAGCTTTGTTCTCCCACTTCTTAACAGTTGCTTTAGCGATGTACTGTTTGAAGGCACTATCGTTTTCTTGTGAAAGTTTGTTCTATGTGAGGAGATTTGAGAGGGTGTGACATTGCTTTAACACATGCCAACACATGGTTGACAAATGTAAGCAGTTGATAAGTTGATTCCAAGTTTCCATTTTCCCCATTGCCTTCGGAAGTTAATTTTCAGTTCTTCCAGTTTCTCCTCTCTGATTGATATAAAAAGCCTCAGGAACAGCAAACTGTTACTGTTCATTATCCTTCCCTGCCTTCTTTTAAAAAATTAGGATTGGAGGAACTAACAGGGTTCTCCTAATAAGATCTTTCTTGCTACAACTGGTAACCTTTTCATATATTAGCGCTTTTACTGTCTTAAAATGAAGATGCAAGAAAGTTTACCTGTTGATACTAATTTTTAAATAGCTTCCTTTTCCAAAAGTGAAGAAGAGGGCCTTCTTAGTAATTGGCCTGCTCTCTTGCACAGCGAATGGAAGCCACGTGGGTTGGAAATGTCAGCCTCTGCTGTGTCTCTCCTTCCAGATGGTACATAAATTTGTATTCAGAATTGAATAGATGTATGCCTTTCCCAGCTTAGTACTCCACCCCCGGAAAAGAGATAACCCCTCACTTATAACCCATTTTTCTCTCCTTCCAAATGCCAGTCTGTTATTCAACGGCCACTCTCTTTCATTAAGGACAGTTGGACCCCACACAAGTTGCTTGAAATCATTAAGAAATAGTTTTAAATAACTTTCCCCCCCCCGCCCCCAGTACGCAGACCTCTCACTGCTGTGGCCTCTCCCGTTGCGGAGCACAGGCTCCGGACGCGCAGGCTCAGCGGCCATGGCTCATGGGCTCAGCCGCTCCGCGGCATGTGGGATCCTCCCGGACCAGGGCACGAACCCGTGTCCCCTGCATCGGCAGGCGGACTCTCAACCACTGCGCCACCAGGGAAGCCCTAAATAACTTTTTTTAATAGAACACAGCAGCTACAGATCTAATATCATCTGAACTATCACAAACTAAAGAACAGTTGTAATATTAAATGATTTGACTGGACATATTTTGATATGTGAATGTTAAGACGTAGATTAGCAGCTGGCTATCTAAAATGAGGAAAACGTCGTAACTCTTGTTTCTTCTAGTCAGCTTGATTGACCCCATTGTCTTAGCTGTGGATGACATTAGCTAAAAGGTTCTCGTGCCGCTCACAATGTGAACAATCTTAGAAACTCTCCCCACCTCATATTTCCCCCCAATTTAGTTTTTCGCAGTAATCCTGTCGCTTCTCTAACTAGTCGACTTTTATTAGGGATGGGAGTAGGCTTAAAGGTGGGACGCTGGGATGTCTGTGCTGGCAGCAGTGCTGTTGGTTTACTCACTCTTTTTCTGCCTTCATTTTTGCATGCCACTGCTCCTGCCTCTTACAGCCACAGTAGAAGCAGTAGAGGCCCGGGAAGGTATGGCCATATTCCTGTGATAGATGTGATCATGTGTCTGTCTACTAGTTTTAAAAGCTTTGTCAACATTCGAAATCTTTTATTATTGCATCACCAGAACTGTAACAGTGAGGAAAGGAAGAGATATCTCTAGGCATGCTCACAAAGTATTTCCTTTGTGTCCTGTATTTGTATTAATTTAAATGACCTTCTCCACAGCTGAAGTCCTTTCTGGGCTCTCTCAGTTTTAATGCAATGACTGAAGCTTAAGCAACTGGTCATGGGGGTTCAAATGGTGTAATCTCATAGCCCTTCCATATCCAAGAGGCATCCACTTGATTATCAGAAATTCAAACCGTCAGCCTCTTTATCTAATGATTTCAAAGGACATCAAAAGTGGAGGCAAAAGTAGATAGGAGTTAGTTGGATTTGTTTCTGAGGTTGCCCTAAGTCAGTCAAGCTAAATTATCTTTGTTTCTATGAAAACAAATTTCTATGAATTCTGAGGATGAAAACCATTGGAATCGATAAACTTGTGTTATAAATTTAATTGTTCTGTTAGATAAGATGGTTCACAACGGGAATGCCTTTCCTTGATGATACAAAAGTTCAGTCAGAAAGAAAATATCTAGGAACTATTGTTTAGATGGCTTTTAACTTACATTCAGCTCCTGGTTGTGCAAGATAAAAAGCTCTCCTTCTAAACTTTTTTGTGTGGTCTACGTGATGTTTGTGTTAGAGCAGCTACTCTGCTTAACTTGTTCTGTTATTCTAGTGTTGCCTTTTTTTCTCTCTCACTGAGCACGTTTCTGGCCCATAAGAGACTCTTTCAAATGTATTGGGGCTTTTTGTCAGGTCTACTTCTGCTGTGATTAATTAAGCTATGAAAATGACTTTCAGTTTCCGTGGCCCTTTGGGCCTTAAGGAAGCAGTAGCTTCAGACCAGGCTAATTGAAATCAAATATTGCTCAATCCCTTCACCAGACATGTGCTCCACAGCCACCCTTCTGTATTTTTCTCAAGGAGGTTGCTGTATGCTAAGAAACTTAAAGCTGGTCGCTTTACTGTCTAATTGAGCTCCTCCCTTTCCTGTTTTTCTGTAGCCATCAGAGGGTTTTCACTTCAGCACAGGATCCGGAGTTTTGAAGAAGCCCGAGGTCTGGACCGAATTAATGAGCGGATGCCACCCCGCAAAGATAGCCAGTACTTTGATGGGCCGGTGAAATTGGCCCAACCAAACGCTGCGCACAGGAGTGACAAGGGGAGAAGAGCCAGTAATGACTCAGAGCCCTGCTGTGGCACAGGTGGATCCAAGACTTAACAATCAATTTTATTTATTTATTATTGGAAAACAAAACAAAAACAACTGAAACAACTTAAACCTGGAGGTGCATTCATAATACACTCTGCATTTACTCTGTAAGAAAGGTGACCATTTTATAAATTCTTTTAATTTATGTTTAATATATACATAAAAAGTGAATGTGTTTTGTTTTTCCTTTTTTTTTCCCCGTAATTTTTAGGAACTGATCTGATTGTCTGATACATAGTGAAGTCTTGTGCTATAAAGGGGACCTTCCCCTAATAAAAGGGCCTTGGAAACCTCTACCCTGGGTTTCTGACTTGAACTAGCCAGCCTTTTCTCTTGTTTTTGGAGGGTAATATCTTTCATTTCAGACTAATCATTTTTCAAACACAAAAGGGTTTTTTCTTTTCTTTCTTTCTTTTTTTTTTTTTCCTTTCTACAGGGTACCATTGAAGAAGATCTCTTAGATTTCAGTGGCTAAAACTTCTCTTCTTATGGAAAACTTGATTATAGTAGAACTCCTAAGTGAATAACCCAAACCCAGTGATTTTAAGGGTCAAGGGAAATGTTTTCCATAAAAACTTACTTTCTTCTGAACTCTCAATTACTCAATGTATTCTAGTATGGCGAAATAAAAAATAATGAGGGATTTTCGTAGAATTACTTAAAATTTGTTCATCTAACCGTGGGCGTGATTGATTGGTTTAAACTTCCCTTAGAACTTTGGAGGTTTCTTAACTGTTGCCAGATCCTTTTGCTTTTGTTTTTGAACACTAGGTGATTTACCCCATCTGCAAAGGAAGCGACATTTCTAAATATTCTATAAATGCCCTCTGTAGAACCTTCGATGGTAACAAGTGTTTATGCCCTTCTGTGTTACTGCATCAGCTCTCACATCTATCCTCCCCGTCGTCCGTCTGTTTTTCTGTGTCAGCATTTTTGAAACCAACTGGGGTAATGGAAACTGACTAGGTTAAAATGGTCCCCCTGTGAACTGGAAGTCTTGCTAAAGGGCATTGGATGAGTGAGGATTTCCTGTCTATCAATTACTGGAATGTTCCTCCATTTTTCAACACTCATTATATTGAACTGTGTGTCAGTCTCTGTCAGCATATTTTGGAATACAAAAACAAGTGATCAAATACAAGGTTTGAATAATCTTTCCTTAGTTTTTCAAGTCACAACCAACTAGTGAAGGAAATTTCAGGGATCCTTAGGCTCCCATTTTTGGTTTAGCCTGATGACAGGTGCCATGTCATAATACTCACTGGTCAGCCTTGTAGTGAAAGTGCATGTCTGGGCCACACTACACCCAAGTGCATATTTGTGGAATTCCTTAATGTCATTTGGGATGTAGGAGTCCAGCATTAAAGCAAGTATCCCAGACAGTAGTACTTTATGTTTGGAGCTTCAAGGACACCAGAAACCTTTTCTCAAAAAACATAATTTCAGGCAATTCCCTGGCAGTCCAGTGGTTAGGACTCTAGGCTTTCACTGCTGAGGGCCCAGGTTCAGTCCCTGGTCGGGGAACTAGGATCCCACAAGCCGTGTGGCACGGTTCAAAACAAAACATAATTTCATTAGAAGAATGAGGGTTTAGCCCATCTATCTCTGTTTTCCTATGCCCTGCTAACAGTTCCCAATTTGTTTATGACAGAGATCAAAGCACTTTGGAGATTGGAATCTGGTGGCTAGACTGCTCTGTTAACAAAAAAGATAGGAAGGATGTTGGGAAGGAGATAAAAGATCTCTTATTGGGTTGTGAGTAAAATCTTTGAAAGAGGAGAGAAAGAGTCTCCAGTCGCTGTCTTTACTGATCATCATTTCTTTATAATCAAAGAGGAATTCATCACCTGGATATCCTCATACTCCTCCCTCCCCCAATCCCAATAGGGAGAGGGCCGCTGTTTTGGAAGTCTCACCTAATGTGACAGTCAGTTCACAGGACAGGTTTGATAGATGGGAGTCCCTGATTCCTTTCTCTTTTCCATTGAGGCTATTGTTATACATACACAGTCCACAGGTAGAAACCGTGGGCTTCAATTTTAAGGGCTTCAATCAGCAGGCAAGTAGTGAAATAGTTACTACAAATCCTTATAAGCAAAAAGTAGTATTAGAAAAAAAAAAAAAGACAATTACTTAGGAAGGTCTTCATTTTCTTCCCAAAATGAAGTAGTACGATTAAGCAATTTTCCTTGACAGAGCCGTGCGAAAAGGTGTATTTTACAGGTAACTCTTGAGCTGTTGAAGGTTCAGCCAGAGTAGAGAGTTAAGTGGTCACGATTCAAGAAAATGGGAGGGGGTTTAAAAGAGCATAGCAGCAGCTCTGGAAGGAAGTTAAGTTTGAAGATCCTGTTGAATTCTAAAGGTTAAGGCATTTCTTATGTTCTGTAGAAAGCTGGGGTGTGTATTTCAGCACTTTAGAAAGTTGTGTGGTGAGTGTGTCTGTCTGGTACAAGTAGCTTTTTTTTTTTTTTTTTTGGCTGCGTTGGGTCTTGGTTGCTGCACGCGGGCTTTCTCTAGTTGCGGTGAGTGGGGACTACTCTTTGTTGCTGTGCGCAGGCTTCTCATTGAGGTGGCTTCTCTTGTTGTGGAGCATGGCCTCTAGGCACGCGGGCTTCAGTAGTTGTGGCTCATAGGCTCTAGAGCGCAGGCTCGGTAGTTGTGGCTCACGGGCTTAGTTGCTCTGCAGCATGTGGGATATTCCCAGACCAGGGCTCAAACGTGTGTCCCCTGTATTGGCAGGCAGGTTCGTAACCACTGCACCACCAGGGAAGTCCTACAAGTAGCTTCTTAAAGCCAGACCGGCATTTGTACCTGTGATTCAAGACAGTTTAGAAGGCGTAAACCGGGGCTTTCCTGGTGGCGCAGTGGTTAAAAATCCACCTGCCAATGCAGGGGACACGTGTTTGAGCCCTGGTCCGGGAAGATCCCACGTATCGCAGAGCAACTAAGCCCGTGCGCCACAGCTACCGAGCCTGCACTCTAGAGCCCATGAGCCACAACTACTGAGCCCACGTGCCACAACTACTGAAGCCTGCACACCTAGAGCCCGTGCTCTGCAACAAGAGAAGCCACCGCAATGAGAGAAGCCCGCGCACCACAATGAAGAGTAGCCCCCGCTCTCTGCAACTAGAGAAAGCCCGTGCGCAGCAACGAAGACCCAACGCAGCCAAAAATAAATATTTAAAATAGGTAAATTTTTTTTCAAAGGTATAAATAAATAAATAAATAAATAATAGAAGGCGTGAACCTTAGGAATATATTGATATAACAACACTTGTTCTTCCCTTTAGACTTCATTGGAGGGTTTTAACATATTTTTTAATGTTTTAATCTGAACAGTAGCTCCCAAGATGGCTGGTGGCCTGCCCCGAGTTTGCCATAAAACTACCTGGGGCCTGATAGTCTGACTGGGGCCATCATTTCAAACAAACATTTTGACTGCTGTCGGCGCTCTGTGGTGTTGCTGTTTTCAAAGCCTCTTCTGTTTTTACTAAATCTTCCCCCGAATGTTCTAAAGATACTAAAAATACTTTTCTCTTGTTCTCCTTCACTTAAAAGTCCACAAAGACCTTATTCAACTTCTCTCATGAGGGTGGGGGGGACGCATCAGAGGGCTCCTTTGTAAACTTTTCTGAAATACCAGTTTAGAAATGACACTTCCCGAAGACCAGTTTTCCCAATTTTGTTTACATCCACGTCATATGAAGTTACAAATTGATCAGATGACAGTTCTTGTTAATAAAAATTTTAGAACTCATCTAATACAAGTTCAAAACATACATCTTTTTTTAATCTCTGTGTTCTGAATATTTAGAGAAAAAGTAAAAGAATAAGCTGCGTGTGTGTGCGTGCGTGTGTGTGTGTGTGTGTGTGTGAGAGAGAGAGAGAGAGAGAGAGATGGAATGCTAAAACAAAAGCAGCCTGTTTTCTTTAAAACCTCAAGGTAACACTTAGGTTATGGGTACAGACATTGCTGATTCACTGGCCTTTTTTGACTAGATATTGACCAGCAAAGTGAAAATGGCTTATGGATGGGTATGATGTGGCTTCTTGCCTAGGGATAGAAGAATCAGACTCTCCAGGAATATCAGTATTTTTCATACCCTTTCATCTATATTTACATTGCCTTTTCTGTTCCTACAGAACATTTGCAGTTCCATGAATCAAGTTTTTCTCAATAGCAAAGATTTGCTTTCTTATCCTGATAACAGGATAACTGACTTCGTGACACTATTCAAAATAGGAAAAGGAAAGCTCTTAATAGTTTTGTAAACACATTATTATTACTTAATGTCATTATGGAGCAAGGGTGGGATTTCTTCAAATTGGATAACTTGGGACCTTGGCATTGTCCCTTAGATCCTCTTCTGAGTAATTTTAAAACACAGAGTTTGGGACTTCCCTGGTGGTCCAGTGGTTAAGACTCCACACTTCCAACACAGGGGACGTGGGTTCGATCCCTGGTCGGGGAACTAAGATCCCACATGCCTTGGGGTGCGGCCAAAAGATTAAAAAACAAAACAAAACAAAAAACAAAGTTTGAGGCAGCTGCTCTCTGTAAGAAAAATATTGCAAACCATGCCTACATGAGATACAGCCAGACTTACTGCTCATGGACATTACTCAATAGTCCCTCTAGCCTCTTGGAGTAAGTAAGGCTGAAATCTGTTCCCTCTACCCTCCCTTGTTTTATGTAAATATTGTAGCTGATCTCCAGAAGTTTTGACTGTCCCATATCTGTAAGTATAAAACTCAAGCTCTTGAGAGTTACGTTCATCCTGACCAATCTGGGTGACCAGTCAGTTAAAATGGTTTAGGAAGAGCTTGTACCAGATTGACTGATTCATAGTTTTTCTTTGTATTAATTTTCAGGTTTTTTCCTCCAGTTTTTGTATTGAAAATTACTTTCGTACCCAGAAAGACTTGTTGAGATATCATTCTAGGATCTCCGATATTTATTATAGTTGTTATAGTAACAGTGGAACCCAAGTGTTTTTCAAAGCATTATTCAGCTTTCCCTACCCTGGGAGAAAAGACTTCTGAGGGAGCGTGAACCCAGAGCCCCAGTTGTGGGAATGAGGCTCCAATTTCCTAAATCACTTGTGGTTATAAACATGGATACCACCTTGTCTGGCACCCAGGTCCGTATCTTTTCTGAAATCTGCTATAGCGGAGAGTAAAGGGTAGTCTAGGGAGCCCAGCAATAGCTGGAGGAGGGTTTGGATTACCTGGAGGGCACCTCCGAAGCATTGTAATGCCACGGTCCCTCTTCAGCACTGCTGTGATCAAACACTCAAAGGAAAGCCATAAGAAAGGGCAGACGTGCACAGAGCAAGAAAGTTGTGTAGTCGAAAAACGGGGTTGTTACTCTTATCTTGAGTCCAGCAGAGAACTGTATTCACAGTAGAGCTTTGTGCCACTGATAGAGTGTGAAAGAGGAAACCTATATTACTTTGAGACTTGTGACCTGACCTGCCTATGTCTAGCCAGCCAAAGTGAATGGGGTCAGGGTAGACTGCCTTCATCTGTGCAGTCACAAAGGTAAAGATGATACTGGAGACTATGTTCCCTCCCGGGAGGCCGTGGCCTCACGCCCCATCAACCTTGGCAAGACTTGCTAAATAACACCTTTGTCCAAGACGGGGTTATGCATCCTCTCGTCTTCTATACCCTCATGACAAGCCGAGGTGGTTTAAGATCAAGAAGTGAGGACGTGGATGTGGATCATCCCTCTGAGCAGCTCTAAAGGAGGGCCATGTATACTGCCTTCCTGTAAGTTCTTGCCCAAATTCCCTTCACTCCCTTAACATAGCTGTCTCCAAATAACGTGTGTGTGTGTGTGTGTGTGTGTGTGTGTGTTCACGTTAAAGTGAAGTGCATGTAGTAAGAAGGAGCTCTACTGTACATTTTGATTTGTGGCAATAAAGATGTGGGTTTTGTCTGTCAAAGAAACTTTTTGAAGATACCATCATGAATGCCCCACTTTTCCTTTCTCAGTGCGCTGTGACCAATAGCTCTGTTTCCTAATAGAAATGTCAGCAGGCATTTTCCAAGAAAGGATCCTGGTTTTGCTTCCTAAATGAGGGGGTCAGACACATGAGACTAGCTAGTGGTGTAACTTTTTTAAGGCTTTTCTGAATGATGAATTATTTGCTTGTGCTTAGAGGTTACTGGCTCTTTCTTGCTTTCAGTTATGTTAAGGCAAATGGTGGAAATGTTATTTATTGGCAGAAATCATAAGTCTTTGTTGTGAACAAGAAATTAATTTGTTAAAACTTTCTTACTGTATGTTGGAAGTCATCTTGAAAAAAAGAAGAAATTAAATGATAACTTTATTGGCTCCCTGTGTCTTTATTTCCTTGATTTCCTTGTGGAGCACACTTGTATTTGGCTCTTACCCATTCAGTAATTCCAGAAGTCAAGGGAAAGCCTGATGTTTGATGTCTGGTCTGGTCTCTGACAATGCCAAGGCATTCTCCCCTCAAGGAAAGGAATCCCATCACAATAAAAGGAACCTCTTTTCTTCACCTCTTCAGCTCCCTCGTTTTCAATCTGCTTTGCTGGCTGTGGTGGTGGTTCTATTTCTCCCACTCAGAACCCGTTCCCTTGCCCTGGCCTCGTTCCTGGCACTTTGCCCACCACGAAATCACGCTCATGTCCCAGCTCCTTCTGTGGTTTCTCCGGCAGAGGCCGCTAATTGAAGAAAACGAAGAAAGACATCCCAGAAAATGTACAGTCTTTACAAAAGATAAAAATAATTTTTATTATAGCAATTTAATAACTCTGCACATGGTCCTAATTATAGACACAGATAAATTCCATCTTGGGAGAAGTTGAAGAAGAAGAAGCCAGAGAGGAATTGAATGTGGAGTTGAACCCCCCAAGAGAGGAAGTGTCAGACCAGCCTTGATTCCTCTGGAAAGTAGAAATACCATGAGGTGCTGTGGACTCACAAGGAAAAATAACTCTCTGGGCAGGTGGGGGTTAGGGGATAGGTTCTTTAGAGAGGAAAATGCATCAGTGGGCGGATTCTATGAGCTATGGCAGTAGAGGCAGAAAGTCTAAATCAGGACCAGCCAGGCCTAAGTAAGGCAATTTCACCATTGGTACAGACACACCAAGGGCCACATACGGGCTCGAAAACGAGCCCAGATTTCTCATTCCAAATGGTTAAGTGTGCATTTGGGGATCTTTGTTTATCCCAATAGCATCCTAACTTAGCAATGTCCTTATACCTCAGCTAAAGCTTCAGTAAAACGAGGTCATATTTGCCCTTTTTTCAGAGTTGTGAAAAAAAAAAAATTTAAGCCTGGAAATTAAGATCTCAAATGCAAATTCATATTTACCTCTCACTACATCTAGACCCAATCCCTACTTTCTTGCCTGCTATGTGTAATCGCCTGGTCGTTTTGTTTTTTTAGTCACAACTTTAAGGTTTTAGAAAGTTGGTTCAGTTTTGATACAGTGGATTAATGATGGTAAATTATCCTTTTTAACGTTGCTGCAGCTCAGGAGAAGGTTCATTTTAGAATTCAAGGAGGTGGGAAGACAAGGTCATTCTTTGTTTGGAGGCCAGACCTCGTGGTGTCCACTGGCCAGCCAATCAACCCGTCTTATCTTCCTTATCTCAGTTTACCTGCTAGGAAAGGGTGATGCAGACCTAGTTTCCCAGCTCTTGGTCTGTGTGCCCTTCTTTGTGGCTGAGTTAACTTGGCTGGGTTTCCGTCTGAGGTCATCGCTTATTTACCTTTCCCTTATAAAATCCGCTTTCTGAAGAGCTGACAACCACTTGCTTGCTCTTTCTCTCCTGAGAACTAAAGGAGGTTCGTCTAGCTCAGTTCTTCTCAAAGACACTCCATCTGCACATTGTGCCTGTTTGCTCATCTATAGAAGGAGGGAGAGAGAGAACCGTCGTTGCTGTGATGTCAGTGTAAAGGCCTCCTTGAAGACAGACTAGATAATCGGACGGAGGCTGAGTTCTCTCCCAGCCTTCGGGGTTTGGATGTGGCTGACTGAGAACCTTGGATAGACTACTCTTACGTCATGTGTACGCTATGGAAAGACCTGTGCCAGGCAGGCCTGAAGGCCTCATTCTCTATCCCATGGGGATCCACTCACCCTGGCTGCCAGGCTCCAACACTGACTATCCATGACCTGCAGTGGTATTTTTTCACTCACGGAGATCCCTTGCTTTACAGCAACTATACCAAAACACTTGGGTTAGGCCATGCCATTGTCAGCTTCAGAGGGTCTTCCAAGACCCACAGTGGGTCACTCGTGTTCCCCTTCTGTTGCTCCTGTTCCCATGAATGTTTGGCCTGATGAGGACCTTGGGTAGAACTTGGCTGGCAACATTAGCAAGAGCTGGAGTCAGGAGTGGACCCAGGAGAGAGGGATGGAGCCCCGGGGATGAAACAGTCCAGATCTGTACTCAGGTCTCCGATGTGACTTGGTTTCCGTTCCTCACTAATGGGTCACTGTGGTCCTTCCCCTGTAGAGAAGTCCAAAATCCTCAAAAGGCACAGTGCTTTCTTTGCTAATCCATTCGGGTCTGCTTTGCTCAGTATCCCTGGTGGGAAGAAAACGCTCTTCTGAGAGCACAAATTAAACACCTGCTCACAGCCTGACTAAAGAATATACGAGAGTTCGTTCATTCCTGTGGAGCAGAAAAGAAGGAATAGCAGATGCTCTTCCTTTGTCTAACGTGGGGGGACTCAGGCACAGAGCCCGGGAGCCACTTGGCTGCTCAGGGTCGATCTGAGTGTGACATTCGAACGCCAGACCCCCAGCACCAGACACAGACACTCCTCAAGAATGGAGAGTTCAGGTTTACGTCTTCCGGGATCCCTGGCTTCCTTTTTCCCATTGGAGAAATGAACCTGAATTCTCTGCTCACTTAAATAAAAAGCTACCTAAGCCATTCATCCTTCCTCCTGGTGACGGAGGCTGGTGTTCGGAGCGACCCGCATTCCTGTATGAACAGCCAACCCTCTTCTCCCCCTCCGTGTGAAGAGCCACCACATCTATTGGTAGTCTCTTGGCTAATCATCCTGTAGTGTGGTGGGCGTGGACGGACCCGAGTTGACACGGGGGCCACTGGGGGATAATCCGTGGAACAAAAGGTGGTGGCCTCAAGGAGCAGGGTGAGGGTAGGGCCCCTGCGACCAGGATCAGATAGCTAGAAAAAAACACAGCGGTTATGTAACAGTGTTTACTATGGCTCAGGTGGCCCTGAGAAGGCAGAGGCAGTCCCCTGACAAAAGACCGTGCCAGAGATGGGGAAGACTCCCAGGGACAGAGGTCCCTGTCAGACGATAAGCGAGTTGGCCGGAGGAGATAGTGCATTGGGATGAAAGGAATCTGCTCTGTTGTTGACAACAGCTAGGTCACCTAGCACGGCCTTCCCTATCCTCAGCTTCTCCCTAAGCCATGCCAGCTCTCTGCCTGGTCAGGCCAGCAGCAAGCAGAGCTGAGGCTGGGGGGGAGGAGCAGAGAAATCAGACAGCTGGTTTTTTGGCTGAATCTCTGGATTTCACTAGTCTTCTTCCTTTAATCTCCCACTTTTCAAAGAGGAGGGATTCTTCTCCCTAAACATGGGCAGAAAAGGAGTCGTCGGTCCAGGTCCCTTAGGCTCTGTGCTCCCACCAATCTCTCATCCTGTCTCCTGTGAGGCTGTGTGTTGGAGGGAGATCCTGTTAGAGCTCCTCCTTGGTCCGGGCACACGGCCTGTGACTCTTGAGAGGGAGAGTTATTTCCAGTGGTGCCAGGGCAAAGCAGGTTCTGACCTGAGAGAGAAGGTGATAAGCCCAGCAGGGCCCAAGCGGACAGGAAGAAGTCAAAGCAGCTTAGGAGGAAGGCTCAGGTCTCCAGCGGGGCCTACCCCACCTCCTCCTGCAAAGCTGTTTACAGGACTCCCCACTCCCATAGCGATGAGGCTGGTAGCCAGTCCCCAGCTCCGCACCCATGGCTGCCACCTCCCCTTGTGAGAAACAGGAAGTTGGGACCTTTGTCGGCTCAGCTGCACACTCTACATTAAATATTTATCTTGGAGTCCAGGTCAGAGCCCTAGAGAATAAGAGGAGCTCACTGCTGGTGAGAGGGTGTATGGCCAGGATTCCTGGAGTTGGAAGATTGTCAGCTTCACCATCTTTGGAGAACAAGGAAGAACATGAAAGAGATGTGGCCCTTAGTCGCCAGGATCCTGACAGGTGGGGAAAAAAACTGGTGACAGGGGAGGCAGGCACATACTTTGTCCCTGAGGGAGGGAAGAGGATGGTGCCTAGGGGTGGGCAGGTATCCAAGCTTTAGGAGAGGGGAGATGCACTGCTGCCTGCCCTCAGGTAGTCCCAGAGCTCCTCCCTCCTTTCTGATGCTGACTTCTGTGGGCAGGGGCTACCCATCCCGTTCCCATCCCTTCAGCTTTCCTAGTGAATCAGAGATTCTTGGAAGGGGCCTTAAAGGGGATCTGGTTCAGTTCCCTTATTCAGTGCAATAGTGGCCTTTACGAAGATGCCCCACAAGTGGCAGACTTGGGACCTCTGAAGTCTCTTTGCCGGAGACCTTGGATCTGCTTCGGAGTATGCAGCCAGTCGGCTAGTGCAGCCAGTCTGTTGCCCCACTGACAGCCCTGCAGACATTGGAAGCTAGGTGGCATGCCTCTCTCTCTCAAGCCTCTTCTCAACCTAAGCCTCTCCTTCCGCTTTTCACATGTGAGATTGTTTCAAGCTGGTTCCCCACAACCCGGATAGCTCTTTTACCTGAACTGGGAGAAGGTAGAGCTGATAGCCTCAGTGACGGCAGGGATTTAAAGTATGGTTTCACCTTTCTCCATTCCCTTTCTTCTCAACGTTTGAGTTGAATGATGTGCTTGGGAAACACTCTGAAGTGCATGGTGACCTTAGGGCACCAGTCTAACTCCCAGTAGGTCTGCGATAAACATTTTCGTATTTTCCTAATCTATAATTGATCACTCCCCAGATAGATCTGAGACTGTCCAGCAGGTATTTGCTATCTGGTTGGCTTGGGGTCCCAGAGCCAAGCCAGGGGCTAAGAAGTGGTACCCCAGGGTCTGTCCACTAGCAGTTAAGCATTCATCAAGTACCCTCGCTGTAACAGGCCCTATGCCGGCACAGAGGCCTGGGGGAGGAGGGGAAGATGGGATGGCCAGAGGGGTTGGGAGCCAACTGGCGCGCGCGGGCTCTTGGGACCCGTTGTCAGAGCAGCGGGAACAGCGGAAAAGCAGCAAGATCAAAACAAGGACGGTGTGTGGGAACACCAAGACCCTGGTAACCCCATCCCCGCCAAAGGGTCACCGCCCTCGTCCTCTTCAGGGGCGCGGCACGCCCAGCGAGTCGCTGTTTTAGGCCGATTTCCTCCCGCGCTCTCCTCCGCGGGCCTTGCACGTGTGTGAGCATCCGCCCGTTTGCCAGCGCACGCGCGCATGTGTGTGTGTTTGCACTCGCCCGGACGCGCGCTCACGCAATCACAAACTCTCTCCCCAAGTGGGCAGAGAGACGGCAGGGCCCGCTAGGCCACTCTGCCTGTGCGGCGCCTTTATCTCGGCCCCAGCCTGTCTGCATCCCGGTCCCGTTTCCGAGGCCGCCGGCTCCGTATCAGTTGCTGGCTCACCCGGGTTCGTTAATCATTCCTGCCCTCTGTCCTGGCTCCGCCGTGCAGCGGCTCCCTTCCCACCCGCTGGAATTGTCGCTGGAAACTCTGAGTGGCGCTCGCTGGCCCCCGCCCTGCGGTGGGGGCCGGGGAAGCAGCTGGGAAACCGGAGCGGGCTCCCAGGGGACCCTGGGCGGTTCCTCCCGGCGCCGCCTCGCGGCCGGCCCGGCCCCCGGCAGGGCCCACGCCGTCCCCGCTGCCCGCCCGCCCGCGCCCCGACGGGGAGCACTCGCCCGCCCCGGGCCGGCCGACCCGAGCCCCCGCCCTCCACTCCAGCCCGGCCCACGGACCAGATCGCAGGGAGACACATTCCGCCGCGCGCGCGCCTCTCACGGTCCTTCCTCCCAGCGCGCGCCCTCGCCCCCCTCCCCCAACTCCGGCTCCGTCGATTCTCCTCTTCCTCCTCTGGGGCCCGGCCTAGCGGAGCCCGTCCTGACCCGGTCACGAGGGCGGACGGCACAGCCCGGACTTCTCCCTGCCCGCCCTCCCTCCCCGAGGGCCCGTCGCGGCTGCGCCAGGCAGGAGCCGCGCAGAGATGCTCCTGTCCTCTCGGGCGTCCTCAGTCCCCGCCACCTGCTCGCCTGGGAAGGTAGGTGCCGGGAAGGAGAGGCGGTGGAGAGGAGACGCGGCGGGGGGGGGGGGCGCAGTCGAGGAGGGACCCGCATCCAACACGAGGGGAAGGCAAGGCCCCTCCCCCCGGGGTCCTGGTCCCAAACCCCGGGGAGGAGAGAGGTGAGAAGTCCCCCCTCAATCCAGATAAGGTGAAATTCGAGAAAACCTGTCCTTGTCCACGTGGACTTGTAGCTGGAAAATACCCCGGAATGCGCCTAGGGCCAGGACCCCAAGGTCAGGGCAGTACTTAGAGGGAGGAAGGAGTCTGCCAACTACAGCAGGGCTACTTCACCTCTTCTAGCCCTTTGGAGCTGGCTACCGGGGTGAAAGGCTGCCTGAATTCTGGGAGAACCCCAGGAATTTCCTGGCACCCCTGTCCTCTGCCAGATGCTGGACCCATTGACCCCCGCGCCTCCATCTTCCCTGCGAGAAGTCCTCCTTATCGTCTCCTGGTACAGCCGCCAGGAGGAAAACTCAGCCCACCCTTCCCCACCCACCCCTGCATATCCTGAGACGTGCGCCCCCGGGAGCTGTGTTGGGGAGGGTCAGGCTGGGCCACCAAGGATCAGCAGACCCTGGAAAATCAGGTGGTGCGGGCAGAGCTCCTGCCCGCCCCTTCCTACTGGAGGGCCCTTCTCAGTGAACACAGCAGGGTGGGCCGCAGGCAGAGGAAAGCAGGCTGGGTCAGCTGATGGGCAGGACTGCCAGTGCTGACCTCGCAACTTGGCCTCCGGTGGTCAGCTGGTGGGGGAGGGGTTGCGGCTAGGAACCAGCCTGCCCCAGCCCTCGGATCTCCCACTCTCCCCCGCCTCAATTTCCCCCGCAAAGGGAGGGAGAGCAGCAGGAACAGGGGTGTGTCGGCCTGTTTCGCTTTTGGTAGGAGTCCTAATTGGATCCAGCTGGTGAGAGGCCCCTCCTCCAGCCTCAGCCCTCTACACCCGGCACAGCCAGAGGTGGGCCCGGGAAAGCTGTGTCCCCAGCAGGTCTTTTTGAATGTCAGAGGGAATCCCCGCTCAGACTAGAGTCAGGGAGCTGCCCCCAGCCTAGTGTGTACCCTGCAGCACCGCCCCCCCACCATGGCTGAGCAGGAAATGAGTACAGCAGTAATCACAGCCCCCATTGCACCTTCCTTCATCCCCTCTGGCCTCCACAACACTTGTGCTGCTCATATGAGCCCCCCACTGCACGCACACACCTCCACTGCACACACACATCTCCACTGCACACACACCTGAACTACACACAACACCCCCTACTGCACACACCCCTGCACTGCACACACACCCCTGCACTGCACCCTCACTGCACACACAGCTGCACTGCACACACATCTCCACTGAACACACACACCTCCACTGCACACACCCCCACCGCACACACACACCTCCACGGCACCCCCCCACTGCACACACATCTCCACTGCACACACCCCCCACTGCACACACACACCTGCACTGCACACACACCTCCACTGCACACACCCCCACTGCACACACACCTCCACTGCACACACACTTTCACTGCACACACCTGCACTGCACACACACCCCACTACACACACCTGCACTGCACACACACCTGCACTGCACACACACACCTCCACTGCACACCCCCCGCCTACTATTCAGCTGACCCCCCTCTGTACCCACAACGCCCATGCTGCTCACATCACCCCCCCATGGTGCCCCCTGCGCAAGTCACATTCGGAGCAGTGTGCTTACACTCCACCCCGCACACACAGCACCTCACAAGGCCCTCGCCGCCCTCCCGTGAGTCCCCAGACCCCACAGGCACGTGCAAGCCTTAACTCTGAACAAAAGTGCCAGAACTGGTCCAGCGCCGGAAGGTGGCAGAGGTTGGCTCAGCCTCTGGCCATGTCCAATAGGACAGGTGAGGCGGGACAGCTGAGCTCTCTGGTGGAAAAGCCCCACCGGCTCCTCTCTGCCGGAAGCCCTCTCCCCTGACCTAACCTTTGCCCCGGGCAGAAGAACCCAGCTGGCCAGTCAGGCATGGTACTCCCAGGAAGACCCTCTGTTCAAAAAACAGCCTGGAGCTGTAGGAGAAAGAGGGGCGTGTGCGCACATCTGTGCGTGTGCGTGACACTCAGTACCGCCTGCGCGTGAGCAGGTCCACCTTCCTGCTCCCCCGCGGCTCGGCTCCCCGCCCCACCCCTCACGGGCACCCTGAGCCCTCTGAGGCTTCAGTCCGAGCAAAGAGGCCAAAGAAGAGAGCTGATGCTCCTCTGAGCTCAGAAGGAATGGTTCCCGCGGCCTGGAAATGCCCGGCGCGCTCCACCTCCCCGGAACCTTGGCCCCGTCGGGCAGTGGGCGGGTGGCCTCACCGTGGTCCGGGGCCTCTCCCCACAGCCTGAGTAGCCCCTTGTGCCCGCTGGCAAGCAGATGCCCACACAGGGCCTGGGGATGGCAGAGGGAACTGAAACCAAGTCCCAGTGCCCAGGCCCTTCCCTGCCAGCTGCCCCAGTTCCCTCTGCCTTCGCTCCGGGGGGGAGAGGGCCGCGCTGTGCACTGAGAGCCCCAGAGGGGCCGGCCAGCAGGCGCGCTCCCGGCCAGCAGGCGCGCTCCCGGCCAGCCTCCCCTCCTCCCGGCCCGGCCTCCCCTCCCCCACTCCCACCCGGAGCTCCGGCCCGCGGCCTAACAAGCGGCCCATTGTGCCTCTGGGAGCCGGCCCGGCAGCCTGCAGGCGGGTGCCCGCAGTGGCCTTTCTCCCGGGTCCGTGAGCTCCCACCCAGCTGGCCCGACCCCGAGGTCGGGCCCAGAGGGCACGGCAGCCTGGACACAGCAGGGCTCTCCCTTCCCCCTCCCTTCCCCACAGAGGACACGCAGAGGAGCAGCTGGTACACCCGGGGTCCCCCGGCCTTGACCCAAGCATGCAGGCCCCAGCCCGCAGCCTCCCAGCTGCGCTCAGCCTGGATGACTTCATCCCCAGCCACCTCCGGGCCCATGTAGGGTCATCCCCCCGGGGGACACGGGTGAGTGAAATAGCGAGGGAGAGGGTTACTGGGGGCCTGTAGTTGGTGGGGGGCTCTCAGGACAGGTGGGGGAGCGGGAGGATTAAAGGGATGGAGGGAGGGAAGGAGGGAGGTGATCGCTCTAGAGAGCCTCGCTGGTTTCCTGGAGAGGGTCAAGCCGTCCCCATGGGGTACGGCTGTGCCCTAGTAGCCATCCCTCCCACCCGTCTGCAGAGCCCTCTGGGCCTGAGCTGCCTGCCGCTCCCGGCCCCTCCCCACAGGTGCCCGTGATCCGGAATGGTGGCTCCAACACCCTTAATTTCCAGTTCCATGACCCTGCGCCCAGGACCGTGTGCAATGGGTACTTCCCACCGAGGAGAGATGCTTCCAGGCACCCAGGTGGGTCTGCTCAGGAAAGCCTGCTGCAGGAGCGCCGTGGAGGTGGGGGTCAGAGCTTCCTGGACCCTGCCTTCTGGCTCCACCCTGGGTCAGGCTGGAGGGGCAGGAGGTGGATGGAGGCCTCTCGAGGGCCTGGGGCCAGTTAGCTCAGCTAACAGTCCCTCCCGTGTGAGCCTGCTGGCTTGTGAGAGGGAAACTGCTGTGGGAGAGACCCGGCTGACACATCCCTTCCCCTGCCTGCCCCACCTAGTGCCAGGGGAAGGCCCTGTGCAGGGGACATAGGCTTAGGGGCCCGGCGGACCTCCAGATGGCCAGGAGATAGCTTGGACTGGGGATGGAGGGTGGAGGAATGCAAGCGTGTGTTGCCTATAGAAGGGGAGGGGCCTGAACTCAAGACAGGCCCCCTAAGGGCTGCTCCGGTCTGTACTCGGTGGCCCAGCAGAAGGCCAGAGAAGCAGCTCTGGGAGCCTGTGAGTCAGCCCCGCCTGGGCCACGGGGTCTGGGAGATCCTGGGACCTCCTGGGTGCAGGCCCACCCCAAGGGCCCCTCTCCTGAGGAGGGTGGCAACCTTTACTGAGCATTCCCTTGAGGCAGACCCTGTGTCAAGTAGTTCATTCATTTAACAAATAGCTGTTAAGCACGTAGAAAATTCTGGACACTGTAAAGGCACTTTACAGGCCTCATCTCACCTCATCCCTTGATATCCTGACAAGGTAAGGTGTGATTATCAACATCTTCCCAGTGAAGAACCTGAGTCTCAGGGATGTTCAGTCCCAGAGGCTGAACTGAGATTCAAACCCTCGTCCATCCTGCCCTGAAGCCCTTACGTTGTCACACCTGGGGGCTGAAAGTTCTGGTGAATGAGTTTCTGTCCCTTGCCCGTTGACTGTGTGTCAGGCCCTGTCCTGAATACAGTCATACACACTAGATCTCCCTGCATCACTGCCATGACTACCCTCATTTTACAGAAGTGGAAACAGGCACTGAGAGGTTGATTGCTGTGCCCATGGTCACGCAGCCGGTAGGCGGCAGAGCCCAGGTCTGGTTTCAGTCTTCGCCCCCAGCCCCAGGGCCTTTTCTGCCACACGCCGCTGCCTCCTCACCTGGATTGTCTCCCCCCAGCATCCTCTGCAAGTGACGATTCCGGCTCTCATTCTGAAAACTTTTAGGACATCCCCAGCAAAGCAGGGTGGGGTGGGGATGGGCACAGATTTCTCAAGATAAAATCCATTTTCATTCACTTTAACTACTAAAAAATAAACAGAGGCCTGTGGTCCTGCTGGGGATGGGGACATTTGGACAATCTGTGTCGTCAACTCAGACAAACAAGGAGATGTTGAAACTTTTGAACCCACGGGGATCAGTGTCCTGAGGAGCTAAGGGACAAACAAGCCCAGGTGGGACCCCAGCCCTTTGCTAAAGCTCCCCTGTACGTGCCCCACAGACCCTGCCTGGTATCAGACCTGGCCAGGTCCTGGGAGCCGGCCTTCTGGGAACCAGAAGACCCCTGCCTCCCAGCATCCCCAGAACTGGTCAGCCACGTGGACCAAGGATAGCAAACGTCTGAACAAGCGCTGGGTCAAGTATGAGGGAATCGGGCCTGTGGATGAGAGCGGCATGCCTATTGCACCCCGATCTGTGAGTCCAGGGTTGGGGCCACTGGTCGATGGGGCCCAGGGACCCACGCTGAGCTCCACCTCTGACAACAAAGGCTGTACCCAAGCCGTGCCAGACTAAAGCAGGGGTTCCACCATGATGGGTTTGGGGGATCATGAGCCCCATAAAATGACAGGCACTCTTGCATGTCTGAGTTGCACAGTGGTTTTGGGGGAGGCGGCTCTAGACTGCCCGCCAGGTTCTCAATGGTAGAGTGCCACTAGTGTAAGGGTTGACCCTGGCAGGGACCCCCCCCATTTTCACGGCCCCAGGACCTGGCACGGCACTCGTGAAACGGGTGCTGAGTAAGTTACCGGCTGAAGGGGTGAACGGGAGAGTCCTGAGTGAGAAGGCCTCAAGGGGTGGCAGGCGTGGGAGGATCCGGGGGTGGGGTCCGGGCGCGGGGGACCTGCCCTTCCTCCACCCCCCAGGCCTGTCCTGAGTCAGTCGCCTCCTCTAGTTCTCCACCTCCTCACCCTCAAGTGAAACTCAAGTTGGTAACATACCCTTCTGCCTCCCAGGGTTCTTTTGCGTCACAGGTGAGGGAGAGGATGTGAAATACCATTCCCGCCCCATCTCCCCACCGAAACTGTTGCATTTATTTTTCATTACATAGAAACACATGTTCTGTGTGGAATCATCAGAAATACAGAAAAGCTAAGAGGGAGAAAAATGTAAACTACCCCAAATCTCACAGCTTAGGGACCATCACTGGTGGAGATACTTCCATATATCTTGTTCAAACATAACACGCTACACGAAGTTATGGTTGTTAAAGATGTCACAACAGCCCACCCGCTGGGGCTTCAAGGGTGGCCAGAGGAAAGACTTAGGGAGGAGGAAACTTCTGTGGTTTGATATTGGGAGGGTAGCCTGACTTTGCCTTCTCTGATCCCAGAGTGTTGACA
Organism: Mesoplodon bidens; assembly: GCF_964165515.1. Classification (NCBI taxonomy): domain Eukaryota; kingdom Metazoa; phylum Chordata; class Mammalia; order Artiodactyla; family Ziphiidae; genus Mesoplodon; species Mesoplodon bidens. The sequence goes on from NC_138162.1 coordinate 103,901,596, forward strand.
GTCCCAGGGACTGGTACCGGAGAATGTTCCAGCAGATTCACCGGAAAATGCCAGGTGAGACACCCTTCCAGAGCCCTCTCTCTGCTTACATGGGCTCGGACCCCTGGGGCTTGGGGAGTAAGGGGTAGGAAAGGGAACTTACCTGCCCAGGGAAGTCTCTCCACCCACCCCAGGCTCTGATGAGTGGTTGCTAAAACAGGCCAAAGGAAGGAGCCGCCAATCTCCTCCCTGTACTTGGGGGGCAATGACCACACACTGTTCCCCGTGTCCTCTGAGGGCCTGGGAAGCCATGAGGTCACACATTTGTTCAGTCAGTCCCTTAACCAACTGTTGAGCACTTGCTGTGTGCTGAGCACCATGCTAGGTGCTGAAAACAAAACAGGGAGCAACAGAGAATGTCTCTGCCCTAGCGAAGCTTAAGGCAGAGGGGGGTCACAGAATAAACAGATAAGTATTTAACATGGCAGGTGGTGGTAAGGGCTAGGGAAAAAAAGCCGGGGGAGTGCCCAGTGCAGGGAGGCCGCCACCTCACGCAGGCTGGTCAGGAAAGGCCCCTGAGAAGTGGCGTCTGAGCGGAGAGCTAAGGGTGTGAAGGAGTTGGCCCTGCAGGGCTGGGGGAGGAGCGTTGCCGCTTGGGGAGCACCAGGGACCCAGAGGCCGAGCAGGCCGGGCATGTTCTGGAGCCGCAGGGAGGGGCTGGACCACAGTGAGAGGGGCACGTGTTAGGAGATGGATCACAGAGGCGCTGGGATGTGGTCGCCCAGAGCCTTTGGCTTTTACTCTGCGAGAACTGAGGAGCCACCCAGAGGCTCTGAGCAGAAGAGTGAGTGACAGGCTCTGGCCAGTGATGGCTGAAGAGGCTCCCTCTGGCTGCCAGGCGGGGAAGAGGCGGGGCTGGGTGGAGGTGGGGGACCAGTCAGGAGGCCTGGCTTGAATCCAGGCTAAAGAGTCTCGGACCAGGGCGGTAGCAGCGGGCCTGGTGGGATTCCAGAGACAGTCATGGGAATTTGCTGATGGATTGAAAGAGGTGAGTCAGGGATGACTTTAAACCTGAGTGAGTCGATGGAGTTGCCCTTTATAAATGCATGTACACACGGGGGAGGCTGCGAGAGGTGCAGGTCTAAGGGGCGTTCAGTTTCGTTCAGTTGCCAAAGTGGCAACTGATACACAAGTCTGCAGTTCAGAGGCGAGGCCTAAGCTGCAGATGTTAACAACCGGGACCCACTCAAAGAGATTTTGATTTAAAGGTTCCTCCAAGTAACTCCGATGTGCAGCTAAGGTTATGAGTCCCTGGAGCAGACAGTGATCTTTAAGGTAGAAGACTAGACCAGATCACCCAGGGAGACGGAGGGACGGAGGCCCAGGGACTGAGCCCTGAAGCACTTGGTTTGAGAGATGGGCAGGCATCAGCTAGGCAGCCTGGGCAGGGGCAGCCCGGGAGGCAGGAGGAAAACCAGAGTGGTCTCCCTGAAGCCAAGTGAGAAGGAATTTCAAAAGGAGGAAGTGATCCACTGTGAAAGATGCTGTTGATGGTCAAGTGGGACTGCCCTTTAATCTTGTGAGGCAGAGGTCACTGGGGTACTTGATGAGGGTGGCTCAGGCTGAAAGCCTGCTTATCGGGAAGGGGAACTGGAGACACTGAGTTCCGTATGGCCAGCGGTTTGCTGCAAAGGAGAGCAGAAAACTCCGGGAGCTGGAGGAAGGTGTGGGATCCGGAGAGGGGCGTTTTGGTTTGCGTTTAATGTCGGAACTCTGGTCGTGTGTCTGCGTGCCAAGGGGATCAAGTGGGTTGGCTGGTCAGTAGCTTTTCCTAGGAGGCCCCAGAAAGTCCTGAGCACCTTGAGGAGTGGGTCTGGGCAAAGGGGGAAGGACAGGTGTTTAGAAGAGGGTGCAGAAAGGGAAAGAGGGCGAAGGGGAAGTGGGATTCCCCAGACTGACCTGGTGAGGGCAGGTCTGCAAAGGTCAGGGAGAGGGTGTGTGTGGGAACGCCGGGAGGGAGGGGCGGGAGGGTTTGGGCGAGGCCACTGCCCCTGTTGGCTCGCTCAGGCCCTAAGTCGGCCAGAGGCATTTCAAGCCCTCCCAGAAACCTAATTCCTTCCCTCCCTCGGGACATTCTTCAGGCTCTGACTCAGCCCCTTGGCCCCTGCTCTAGGCAGGAGGGGTGCTGGGAGCCTCTGGGGCAGCCTCATGGGGCTCCCCATCCTCGCTTGTTGCCCCAGCCCTGACCTGGTCCTTTCTGCCCCCACAGACTTGCAGCTGGACCGGACCTTCAAGGAAGCGCCCAAAGGTGAGGGCGTGCGGGTGTCCCACCCCGGCCCCCAGCGCCTGCCTCTGCCCCTCCCTGCAGCCACACCTGGCTTTGGGGCTCCCCAGTTGGCTGAGCTCAGCTTGAGAAGTTTGTATAGCCCATTTCCGCGAGCTCCAGATGCCCTGGTAGATGGTAATTAAGAGCCTCAGCTTCACTGTCCGGCGACGAATGCCTAGCCCTGGCCGTGATTTCTCTGGGCCTCTCTCTCCTCACGTGTAAAACGGGAACACCCCGGAGATGTTTGGAAGGTTCAGTAAAGAATGTAAAGCTCTTGGCCCCAAGCCCATATTTCGTGGTCCAGACTATCACCCCCATTCCCACCAGCCATCCAGGAGCACGGGTGGGTGTGGGCCAGAACCTTCAAGGGTCACCCAGGCGCCCTCAACCCCAGCTCTCACCTCCCACCACCCCTGCTTGTTTTCTCCCACTTTCAGTGGCTTCTTCCTGTGCCACCTCAGCAGACTCAAGGCATCCAGGGCCCCAGCACAGACCTGCTGCCAGGCCAGGCCAGACGTCGTCTCTGAGCGGGTGAGCCACCGTGGGGAGGAGCTGCAGAGGGGCGCTGGCTTCCTTGTGGGGACTGGCGCCCCCTGGTGGCCACAGCTGGCACAGTCGTGGAGCAGGGCGGCTGGCTCCCCTCCATGGCTGTGCCCCTTCTCAGGGTCCCCACTGCTCCAGATGCTCCCCTCCCCGCCAGAGCCAAAGGGGAATGGCGGGCAGGGATGGACTTTGCGCCATTCCTGGTCAGGACCGCCTGTGATGCCTCTGTGGTTGGCGGCAGGAGCTCTTCACCCCATAGATCCACTCATCATATGGGGTGGAGAGCGGGGCAGCCCATGACTAGGCGTGGACCTGGGACCTGTGGCCATCCACTCTGAAACCTGGAAGGAAACAAGGGGCGTAGAGGATCCCAAGCTTTCTCCCAGATGCCGCTGAGAGAGGAACCCTCCAGATAGGTCAAGGACGGAGTTCCTTTTCTTTGTGCAAACCACCTGAGCCCAGCCCGGGCTGCAGGGCCCTGTAAGAGCTCAGCCCAACCTTAAGAATCAGGAGCTTCTCTGTCACAGTGTAATCGATGAGTTTCTGATTCCTTTATGGGGAGGGGGTGACCTCATCAGCATGGTCTTAACTGGGCTGCGGCTCTTGGCATCATCGATAAGGTGGAGACTAAGATTTGGACAAGATTTGGTCAAGATTTGGACCCAGAGTTCTGGATTAAAGCCGGTGTGCTGCCACTAGCCATGTGACCTTGACCGAGGTAACCAGTCTACGCCTCACTAGCCCCATCTGTTAAGTGGGCATCAGAGGGTGGTCGTGAAGATCAAGGTACATTGCAAGTCTCCACAAACATTATTATAATACAGGCTTAATTATGACTAGAGCTTCCTTAAACTAGGAACAATGTATTCCATTCTCATTATCAGTGTTATTACTGATGTTCTTTCTAAAATAGAGAATGGAGTCATAGTTACAGCCAACAAATACTGACCCTCCCGTCAGACATTCCATCATTTGATAAGCTTGGTACAATGGTTCCACTTGGTGGAAACATTCAAACTCAGCAGAGGCTGGAACATTTCAGCCAGCCAAGAAGGAAGCCCTGCAGAGGAATTAAGGCAAATGTGACAGATGACATCACTGATCCAGCACCTCAGGGAACTGAGGCCCACGGATCAGAAGTAACTTGCCCAGAGCTCCAGGGTCAGGCCTGCAGGCTCTTTGCCCTGTCCTGGGTTTTCCTGGGGCTAAGACATAGTCCCACACGGTTGGGCATTGGTGCAAGGCACTTAATCATGGCGACCAGCTTCATCGAAGCTGCCCAAACATACATACCCACAGTCACGGGGCCAGACAGAACACAGATGCAGGGTATTTCACCAAGGCCAGCAGGAAAGGGACTGGCCACTCCTGGAACAGATGTGTGTGTCAGCCCTTCTCCTGGGTCTCACATTATGTTCCCCCACCTAAGCTTTACCACACCCTTATGAAGGTGGGAATCATTCTCATATTATAGGTGTTGAATCAGAGACTCTGAGAATTCATTAACTTGCCAAAAGGTGACACAGCTAAGTGGTGGGGCCAGCTGGGATTCGAACTTGGAGCTTATAACGTTTTACTATTTAACAATGCTTCCACAGCCCGGCGGCAGGTGGGGAGGGGGTGCAGCTCCCTCCCCAGGATTGTGTGCTCACGCATGCCTCAGTTTCCCTAAAAGGAAACTGAAGAGATGTCCTTCCCTTTTTTTAGAAGAAGCTGGGATGTCTCTGAAGAGTTTCTTAGAAACACCTTCAATTTCAATGCTGGAGCATCCTCCTCCCTGCACCAGACCCCCAATCAGGTAGCTCACCCAGCATCCCCCCACCGCTCTCCCCGCCCCCTCCATCCCGCCTCCCCACTTCTCCCACCACCACACTCTTCTTCGGCCAGGCCCTCGGCTGCAATAGCACAGATAAGGCTTTTTTTTTCAGCTTGGGGCCTGTGCAGCCAGAAGAGCCCAGAATCCTTAGGGAGGGCACTGATGGGGTGGGACGGTGGCCTGAAAGCCTGCTTTTTGAGCCTGGCCAGTGTCCCAGTACCTCTCTACTCAAGCTGATGCCTACCCACCCCTATGCAGGTGTCCAGACACCGAGAGAAAGCAGACAATGTCTGGACGGAAGAATCTTGGAACCAGTTTCTGCAAGAACTAGAGACTGGGAAGAAGGTGAGTGTGGGCCTGGTTCTCTGGAATAGGATGCACCGTCAGCTAGTGCGTTTGGGGAGCGAGTTCACCCCCTCTGACTCACTCGTCCCACTCTTAGCCCAAGAAACCACTGGTAGATGAGCCTGTTGAGAAGCCTCCCCAGCCCATCGAGGTGAGTGTTGCGGGCAGGTGGGCAGGAGGGGAGACAGCATGTTGGGGGAACAACGAGGGAGATTATGGGTGGTGTTGGTCCCAGTGACCATGGGCAAAGGCCACGGACCCAAAGCTCTGACCCTCCCCTGTCCCATACAGTTTACCTCTATACCCCCAGCACCCAGGACAGTGGCTGGCATACAGTAGGCGCTCAATAAACGTGTGTTGAAAATTGTGTGTTGATCAAAGCAGGGGCTGAGAAGGGAGTGATTAGTGTGGACTGGAATTGTCAGGAAATTGTTCTTGGAGGTAGAGCTTGGAGGACAGGCAGAGAGAGGGGGCTCAAGATGGGGGAGACACAGGCAAAGGCTGGAGGGGCGTGTGTGTGTGTGTGTGTGTGTGTAAAACACTCAGCCGGCTGGACAGGCAGTGGGAGGGAAAGCAGGTTTCGTAGAGTGAAGCCAGGCTGGGGAAGGCCGTAGAAAACTGGATGGGCGAGGAAGTAGGGAGTCCTGTAGGCTCTTGAACAGAGAGGTAATACAACAGAAAATGGTACTGAGGCACATCAGGAAGTACTAAAGTATTACCATGGGAGTAGGGGATGGGTGAGCTTGGTCAGCGGCCAGGGCCCTCCTGACACCCTGAGACGCACCTCCTGTCAGGCCCAAAGGTAGGCAGCCTGCCCTTTACCCAAGCACCATGTGCTTTGTCCCGCTGCCTACTGGGCTTCGCACATCTGACCTTTGACCAGCGCCCCGCACGGTGCACTGCCCCCCGCCCCTCCCCGCTGTCCAAGTCCCCCCCCATAACCCGCCGCCAGGTCCTGCTGGAGAGGGAGCTGGCCAAGCTGAGCGCCGAGCTGGACAAGGACCTGCGTGCCATTGAGACCGGGCAGCCGTCCCCCAAGGTACCGGCCTCCCAGCCCCCTCCCGGGGGGACGCAGGAACCCGGAGCCGCGGCTGCCGGGCTTGGGTGGGAGGCGCAGGCCGACGAGAGGCGTCGCCTCCAGCCGCACTCGTGACCTTGGGAGACTTCATCCCTGTTTGCTCTCTCCTTCCTAAAATGCGGGGCGTTCACTCTTCCTAGTGACCCCTAAGAACCCTCCCAGGCCGACTCCACGGCAGCCTGCCGTACGGGAGCCGGAGGGGTCCCCCGCCTCGCCCCGCCCCCTAGACCTCAGCCCGCTGGGACCCCAACCCCAACCAGGCCCCGATTTCCCGGCCTCCCTCCCCCTTCCGCACCCGCGGTTCCTCCCCCGGTTCCTCGCTCCTCCAGTTCCCAGCCCGCCGCCCGCGCGGGCGGCTCTAGGACCCCTCCCCCTCCCGCCCCTCCCGCTCCTCTACGAGCCGCAAACTTTTCCGGAGGCGGCGGCCTAGGCTGTGTCGGGGACTGGCGTCCCGGGCCCTGACCGCGCCCGTCTCCCGCACAGAGCTCGCAGGCGCCCCGACGGCCCCGGGAGCCGCGGCCCCCCGCGCGGTGAGTGGCGGCGGAGCGGGGCGGGGCGAGAGGGCCGCCGGCGGGGACGTGGCGCGGGGAGGGGGCGAGCCTGGGACACTGACGGCGGGAGGAGGGGCCCGGAGCGCGGAAAGTGGCCGGCGGGGGCCCGATCCACCGCTCGCCGCCAGGGGGGCCGTCCCTGGCCCGCAGAGGGAAGCCTACCCCCAGCTCGGGACTCGGGTAGTGGCGGCGAGGGAATCCCGCCGCGCACTCCCGCCTCCCCCACCCCGGGCCGCACCCTTTCCAGGCCTTTACGGCTCGGGAAGTAGGACATCCTGCTGAGAGCCCGGGACCTGGGAGACGCCTTGGGAGGAGGCGGCGGGAGATGGGAGAAGGGAGTGGGTGAGACATCTGGGCGGTCAGGGGTGAGCCGGGTAGGCTGTGAAGCTCCAGACAGGTGGCTCACTCGTGTGCCCCCGCGCAGCCCGGCCTCCGCCTGGAGCTCCAGTTCCCCGAATGCACTTTACCAGGGTTCCTCCCTGAGCGCCCACAGGATGGCGGACGGAGGAAGCCCCTTCCTAGGTCGGAGGGACTTCGACTACCCTCCCTCAACCCGAGGTAAGAACCAGATCCTGCTCTTGTTCTCACCCAGGCAGACGGCCACCACCACCACCAGGCACCAGATATGCTGGGGCCCCGGGGGAGGTGGCAGGAAGGTCACGGAGCCCCCTGCTTCCACTGGTTCCTGTCCTGGGCGGGGAGGGGGAGCAGAACCCCATTCCCAACCCTGCCCCCCAGACATGGCCTTCCCAAGCTGAGGTAGTGCTTCTCCACAGACCCTAGTGCCTCTGAACCAGGGGGCAGCCCAGCCAGGAAGGAAGAGAAGAAGGTAAGGGGGGTGGGAGCGTTAGGGTCAGGGTGCAAGGAGGGCCTGGGGTGGGTCCCGGTGCTGCTCTTCCCGACCTGCCAGCTGCTTGACTGAGGTCAGTCCCTCTGTCCTCTCCCCCCGCCCAGAGGAAGGCCGCCCGGCTCAAGTTTGACTTCCAGGCACAGTCCCCTAAGTAAGTGCCCTTCTCTTCCCTTCCCTCCCCTTTCCTCTGGGGCAGTCTCTGGGAGGACAGAGCTGCAGTGGGCCCCCCAGAGGGTGGAGGGGACTCGGGGTGCGCTGCGCAGGGTCCGAAGGGAAGGAGGACCCGGAGGACCTCAGGTTGCTAGGTGTCCTTGCTCTGGCCTTCAGGGAGCTGACTCTAAAGAAGGGTGACATTGTCTACATCCACAAGGAGGTGGACAAAAACTGGCTGGAGGGGGAGCACCACGGCCGGCTGGGCATCTTCCCTGCTAATTACGTGGAGGTGAGCAGGGCAACAACAAGCAGGGGCCTGGCTGGGTGGGCGGATGGGTTTGCAGAGAGTGGAGACCCCTTTAACCATCCTGGGCCCCTCTCTCTCTGGAGGTGGCTGCTCCCTCACATCTGGCAAGTTTCCTAAGACGTAAAACTGTGAGCTCCGGGCAGGGGCCAAGTCTCAGCCTCATTCGTGCCCTCAGGAAATGTTTGTTAAATGAGGGCTAAAGGTGGAGCCCAGCCCAGGGGGGAAGAACGAAACAACTCAGTTCCTGTACCAGAGGCCACCGGCCCTCTCGGGCCTCCCCCACTTTCACCCCTCAGAATCCACCTCTCTCAAGCTATCTTTGGGAAGAATTCTAATTGCAACTGGCAAGAGTACGAATCGAGTGACAGTTCACGAATCACATACACTTGCATCATCTTCTTCACATGTATTACTTCCTTTGTTCCCCTCATTAACCTGGGAAAGTGATAAATCATCCCCATTTTGCAGATGCACTTGCTAAGGTTCAGAGACAAGTCGTTAAGTAGAAGATCTAGAATCTGAATCCAGAGACAGGTTCTGGATTTGATAAATATAGGGCTACAGGTTATCTCTGGTATTTGCATCTTTTAAGGAATTTTAAATTATCTAATTTATTGGCATAAAGTTGTTCATAATGTTTTCTGATTATCCTTTTTTTTCTTTTTAATTAATTAATTTATTTTGGGCTGCCTTCCGTCTTCATTGCAGTGGCTTCTCTTGTTGCGGAGCACGGGCTCCAGTAGTTGTGGCACGTGGGCTCAGTAGTTATGGCTTGCGGGCTCTAAAGCACAGGCTCTGTAGTTGTGGCACACTGGCCTAGTTGCTCCGCGGCATGTGGGATCTTCCTGGACCAGGGATCGAACTGTGTCCCCTGCATTGGCAGGCAGATTCTTAACCACTGTGCCACCAGGGAAGTCCCCTGATTATCCTTTTAATGTCAGTAAGATGCAGAGTGATGTCCTTTCTTTCATTCCTGATATTGGTAATCTGTATCTTTTCTTATTCTGGCTAGAGATTTGTTAATTTTATTGATCTTTTCAAAGAACCAACTTTTGATTTCACTGATTTTTCTCTATTTTTGTTTTCAGTTTCATTGATTTCTGCCACCTCGTTATCTCCTTCCTTCAGCTTGCATTAGGTTCTTTTTCTAGTTTTTTTTCTAGTTTTTTAGGGTGGTAGTTTAGATTATTGATTTGAAACCTTTTTCCCCTAATGTAAACATTTAATGCTATAAATTTTCCTCTAAGCACTGCTTTAACTACATCCCACAGATTTTGATATTTTGTTTTTCTCACTCAACTCAAACTATTCTCATTTCCTTTGTGGCTTCCTTTTTGACTCATGGATTGGGTCATCTAATTCAGGCTCTTCATCTCACAGGCATCAGTAGACCTCCCCTATCCACAGAACGATGTCCCTGATCCTGAAGTTCCACAAAGTATATATAGTATTCTATGTCATCAGTCATTTACATCTTAGTAGGAACTAGTTTATTAGTGTCTTGATTTTCTGGGTCGGGTGAAGCAGAGAGAGCATGGGGACTCAGGGCACCTGGTGGGGTAGAAAGGGAGGAGGAGGAGGAGGAGGAGGAGGAGGGACACTTGGTTCTCAGCAGCAGTGAAATGGTAGATCCTCACTTTTAGGTAACCAGGCGTTCCCTGCTCCTTGGAACTCCTCATGTCCTTCTGTGCTCCAATTTAAACTGTCCCCTATTTGCACTGCTGCCCACTCTAATAATGCCCACTCCACATACCTCTGATGGAAATTCTTCCTCCAGGAGCATTCTGGGACTGACTACCCCCTTGCCTGTGCTCACCCCTGGCCACCCGCAGTCTTGTGTCTGGTGTCTGTCTCCTCTCTGGTCTGGGGACAGATCTTGCCCATATTGCCTCACCCTCCCAGGAGCCCCAGGTCTGTGCCCAGTTGATGCCCAAGGTGACTCTTTCTCATGCCTTTTCTTCCCACAGGTGCTGCCTGCAGATGAGATCCCCAAGCCCATCAAGCCTCCGACCTACCAGGTGCTAGAGTATGGAGAAGCCGTGGCCCAGTACAACTTCAAGGGGGATCTGGAGGTGGAGCTTTCCTTCCGAAAGGTGCGGCCAGGCAGGGAGTGTGGGTGCAGGGCAGGGGCAGGTGAAGACACAGGTAAATATGTGCCGTAAAAACATTAAAAAAAAATCAGGTGTACCCATCTTCAGTAGTAGTTCAGATTTTTTTCCTCCGTCTCTTTGGATATATTTCCCTTAATTTTGTCCATTTTTTAAATGTTGAAAACTTCTAGAGTAGTTGTGCTTTGTTCAAATTGCAGTTTCATAGGCTGTGAGGATCACAGTCAGCTTTTTTTTTTTTTCTAGTGGCGGGATCCTCACAGCTTGTGGGATCTTAGTTCCCCAACCAGGGATCGAACCTGGGCCCATGGCAGTGAGAGCATCGAGTTCTAACCACTGGACTGCCAGGGAATTTCCTCAGCATGTTTAATAGAATGGAAATCTTAGAATGCCTTGCATGTAGAAAGGTGTTTTACAAACTTTTAGACAGTTATGTATATATGTTTGTGTGTGTGCTAGGTTGTTATTATGACATATTTTTTACTATAGATCATGGTTCAGAAAGCTTGAAAAATGTTGTTCTGGAAAGCAGGGAACTGGTCTCCCTTGGCTGATCCTGGGGGCAGAGGCCATGACTGCCACTAGCAAATGTTTCCCCAGAAGAGCTAGCCCAGGGAGAGAGGGGGAAGGAGGTGGCTGGATGGAGAGAGGTGGGGGCAGGTGGAGGCCAGAGACCATCCTTCCCAGGGCAGCCCCACTAACACTAGTCAGCATGGGGGCTTGAGGACTCACCAGCTGCCCTCAGAGAGTTTGTTACTTTATGCAGTGGTGACCGGATAACCCAGGGCAAAGGCAGGGAAGGACCCAGTCATGGCAGGGGTGGCTAATGCCTGCCCAGTGCTTCTTACCAGCCTGGCATTGAGCTGTGTGACCTCTGTATAACCTGCTGACACCCTCTGAGCCTGATCCCTTCGTGCAAGGTGTTAGGTTTAAATAACACTGTCCCACGTAGGCTCCCTCGGGTACGTGGCACCCGGGAGGGCCCTGCAGATACTAACTCCCTCTCTGCGACCAGGGGGAGCGCATCTGCCTGATCCGCAAGGTGAACGAGCACTGGTACGAGGGTCGCATCTCAGGCACCGGGCGCCAGGGCATCTTCCCTGCCAGCTACGTGCAGGTGACCCGGGAGCCCCGGCTTCGGGTCTGCGACGACAGCCCCCAGCTCCCTGCGTCTCCCCGCCTGACCACTGCCCGCCTGGCCCATCACCCCAGCTCCCCATTAATGCCGCGCAGCCCATTTGACCCCACCGACTGGGGGGGCCGGACCTCCCCCCGCCGCACTGGCTTCTCCTTCCCCACCCAGGAGCCCAGACCCCAGACCCAGGTAAGGTGACCTGCCTTAGACCGGAGAGCTGAGCCCTGCTCCGCGCACTGTATCTCCCATTCCTGTGATGGTCTGTGCTTCGGAATCCCGGCCAGACTGCTCAGGGCAGACTAGTGGGGTGACTGGGCAGAACCTTGTGTTGCAGCCCCATCCTGGCCTTGAGGACCTCAGACCCTTGGTTCTGTCCTTGAGCTGCAGCCCAGGGAGGCAGGAGTTTCTAGGTAGGACCCAAAGCCAGCACCAACCTCCTGACCTTCCAGAATCCACTCTTGGGATTTCCCCATATCAGCCTCTGGGACAGGGTGTTTCATGAGTCGGGGGTCTGCCATTCACCTGCTGTGTGACCTTGGGCAGATGACTTGCCCTCTCTGGTTCTGGGTTTCCTCGCCTGTAGAATGGGGATAGTAATCCCCACTGCAGAGGTGCAGAGGGTAGTTGGTAGGTAGTAGCTGATGGGTAAATGATAGCCATGGGTCCTCGTGCTGACATAGCCCACAGACAAGTGCATCTGCTCCTGGGTTCATCCACTCACTCAGCAAACGGTTATGGGCAGACAGAGCCAGCGCACAGGACTTCTCCCGCTCCCGGCTTTGTCCGTGCACGTGTTCAAATCAGCCATCTACCCTACCTGGGCCCAACTTCCCAGCACTTGTGAAGTGAAACAGTCAGACAGATCTCCCTGTGCTGTGGGGATTGCGAGATAAGATGAGGCATCGTGGGAAGCTGCTCCTGGTGAGGTGGGCAGGCCCGTTCACTTCTCCTCCTTCGTGCTTGCATGTGCCCGCCTGCCTTCCTGTGGACCCCAGAGTCTCAGCACCCCTGGGTCAGCTCTGTCCCATCCTGGAGGCTCCAGCCATCCCCTGGAGCTGGGGACCTCGTCCCCCAACACCACTCAGATACACTGGACCCTGTGAGTACTGTCTGGGGTGCTTGGTCAGGGTGGGGGGGCTGCCCTACAGGGAGTGTTGAGCACATGGACCCCCTAACCCTCTCTTGCCCCACATCCAAGGATGGAGTTGGTAAATTCCTACTAAAGAGTGCTTGTCCTTATAGTGCTTATGGGTGATTTTGGGGGGGGTGGGGGTGGTGCGGGGGCGGGAGGGCGCTTGCCTGCGGTGTTCCTGACCTGTCCCTGCCAGCCCTGGGCCTTAAAGCAAGCCTCCCACACTGGGTCCCCTGACCTCCGTCTCCTCACTGCGTTTCCAGCCCTGAGGTCAGCGCGTGTGTGCACAAAGTGTGGAAACTGGTAGGACAGATTTGAAGGCACTGGGAGCTCAGAGGAGGTGGGGTTTGGGTGATTAGGGCTTGGAGAGCAGGGAGCAGGCCTGGGGAAGAATGCACTAAAGCCGGACACAGTCGCCATCCCTGGAACTGGGCCAGGGGCTAATGGGAGTGTGGAGGGACACTGGGAAATTCAGAGGATGCGGCTACCTTGGTTTTAAGACACTCCAGGCCTGGTCTGGGGAAGGGGTGAGGGCTCTGGTGGTTGCCATGGCGATGTTTCCTGCAGGTACCGGGCGATGTACCAGTACAGGCCCCAGAATGAGGATGAGCTGGAGCTGCGGGAGGGGGATTGGGTGGATGTCATGCAGCAGTGTGACGACGGCTGGTTTGTAGGTATGTGGGCTGGGGGCAGGTGTATCTCAGGGTGCTAGGGGGATGCTTTGGGGGACAGGCCAGAAGGGGTATCTCTGGGTCCTGTGGGGGATGGGCTGGGGGCAGTTCAGAAAGGGTATCTCAGGGTCCCTGGGGGGATTTGGGTAGCTGCTACTGGCAGCCAGTGCTGGTTCAGCAAAGGTTCACGGACTGACTATCCCCCACCCTTCCGGCCGGGCACTGGCTGCTTCCCCACAGCCAGCACTTCTGTTGCCTGCCTTCCTTCCCTGAAGAGGGGTGAGGCCTGGGAGGAAAGCAGACCAGCTCAGGGTCATTGGCGAAGCCAGCGGGACTCAGGGCAGCACGGTTCCCAACCCCCAGGCCCCTGTTCCTTCCATCATACACCTCTGTCTCTGGAGCAGTCCTTGCAGGGGAAGGGTCCTATCTCCTGAGACACTAAGCCCCCGATGGAAAGGAGCAAGTCTCACACCTGTGTATCCCCACCCCCAGCTAGCAGCTAACTCCTCCCACCCCCAAGAGGAGAGAGAGGAGAAAGATCCCGGCTCTCGGGGCTGGCCCAAGGGCAGCTCAGGCAAAGGACTAAAGCAGGAAGCCTCAGGTTGGCCTTGGCCTGGTTCAAGGTGACCAACCCAGCAGGCTTTTTCCCAGAGTGGGCAGGCCCTGTCCAGGCCTCAGCTTCAGAGGATGAGGCTGTCCTCGGAGAGCAGTGAACATCCTGCAGGAAGCTCCCACTCAGCAGGCTGCAGGGCCTGAGGGGTTGGAGGGCTGGCTGCCTGAGGAGGGATGGCCCCTTGACCTGGCAGCGCCCCCTTTCTCATCTGAACCCCAGCACCTCATTGCTGACTGAGCTTCGGACACACCAGTGATTATGAAGCACCACCTTGTTAACAGTCCTTACTTGGATGGGTGGGCTTCGGGGCACATTCTCATTTTACTCTGTACACGTCTACTTTTGCATTTTCTTTTTACAACTCCTAATAAAGACAAGAGGAAAAAGCACCACTTTCGTGGAATAAGCCACAAGTGCTTTTAGAGGAAAGGTCTAGAATGTTCGGTTTCTCAGTCACACTGGCACCTCTCAAGTGCTCGGCAGCCACATGTGGCTGGTGGGTATCAGTTTGGACAGTGCAGGTCAGGGAAGGCTTTCTGGAGGAAGTAGGGGAACAGGAGAAGGATTTGGGGAGGAGTATCAGCAAGGCCTGCGGGCAAGATGGGCCTGGGCTGCTCAGAAGAGAGTCAGGATGGAATGGCTGCCTGCCGGGAAGGGGAGGTCCAGGACTTTAATTTCATTTTATATTCCTGTGTCTTCTAGCATTTCCCCTCCTCTCCCCCAGCACACAGGTTTCTTTGGGGTTGTAGCAGACAGAGGCCTGGATTTTAGTCCCGCCTTTGCCTCTAAGCAGCTGAATGCTTTGGGGGAATTCATGTGGCCTTACCTGCCCCATCTCTAAAATTAGGGTGTCATACTAGACCAGTGAGATTCCTCCCGACTTAAGTTCTGTGATTCATCTTCCTGTGTCCTTGCTTTCCCAAGGACGGGTGGGGTTATTCAGTGCTGTGTGCAGAGTTGTACACGGTTGTTCAGTGCTCAGATTTCGTGCATCATGATCGAAATCATGAAGTGTGGCTCGTCCCATCTAAGCTCCTGCCTCTAGGGGGCAGGAGTGAGAAAGAACAAATGCTCCCTGGGACCGGGACTCCACTTGCAGTTCTGGGCACTGCCAGCAGAGGGCAGGGCTCTCACTCCCCCAACCCAATTCCTCTTGTAAAACGTGGGGAATGCTCTTTCTGTCTTTCCTATTTCAGGTGTCTCCCGGAGGACCCAGAAATTTGGGACATTCCCTGGAAATTACGTAGCCCCGGTGTGAATGGTCTCCGTGGCAACTCAGAGCCCAGCCAGGATGGGATGGGGAGCAGAGAACGTACGCGCGGGAGAGAGGTCGCCCCCCCATCCTCCTCCCCCAGGACCTGAGCCGCTGGCATCTGCAGACAGCCTCAGCAGCCTTTGCCACGGAACCTCCCTCGAAGCCCCCTGGACAGATTCCCACCCACAATTCACAAGCATTCCTCTAACAGCCCTTTTATTTCCTCCGCTACCCCACTCCCCAAATATAGAGGTCTGCTTTGAAGTGGAGACTATTTCCAGGCCCTTATTGAGACCAGACCCCCGCGTCCGCCACCCCACCCTGCTATGGCGTTTCCTCTAACAGGGGCCCGCTCCCAGCTTCACCCCCATGGGGTTCCTCTAACAAGGACCAGCTTCCTAACCTAATAGAGACCAAAGGCCGTCTTCGCCTGGAAGGGATTCCTCCCCTTTCACTCCAGCTTGCCTGCCATCCCCTTTGCCTTCCTGCCTCCAGCTGGGCCTGGGAGTGAGATGGGGGATGGACACAGCACTTCCTTAGCATTCGAGGCCTGGCAAGAGGTCTTGCCCAAGGCTCCCTCTTCCCACAGGCTGCCGAGCCCTGGGCCTGGGTCCTGCTTATCCTCCTGCTGCTGTAGCGCCCAGGAAGGGTGGGGCCCAGGACTGGCCTGTCCCAGATGTATTCCAGGGAGACTGATGTGTGCTGTCCTCCTGCCTGCCCAGCGGCCCCCAACCCCCAAGTCCCCTGTGGAAGAGAATGTAAAATAAATCTGGCTGTCAGGGACCTTGCCTTCCTGTCCTTTCCTTTGTGGTGGGAGAGGGCTCCACCTGCTTAGGGTTATGGGAATTCTTTCTGCCGTAGGGAATCAGGTGGGATGTGAATGAGTGAGTGTGTGTGTGTGTAACGGGAGGCTGCAAAAGAACCATTATTATCTCTCAAGATCTCAGGTCTCAGGCACGATTGGGCAGCCCCAAGGGTTGGGCAGCTGCCTGGCAAGCAGTGCTGAGAGAAGAACTAACGTCACAGGGATGAGGGCAAGGCCTGACTGTGGGGAGAAACCAGAGATGGGAGCTGAATGTGGCCTTGTTTGTGGGCTATTTGGTTCTGGAGCTGCCATGGGGTTGCTGAACTAAATGACATTTCTGTTTGTTCTGCTCCTAATGTTTTCCTTCTGTGTGTTCCATTTCCACACCGAAGTTCTCGTGTGTTTGTTGACTTTCTTTTTTGGGGCTCGGGTTTTTGAGCAATCGATAGCAGGAAGCTGGGAGTGGTGGGGCACAGCTAGCCAAGGCGACTCTTCTGGGGCTTGGTGGTTCCTGTAGGGGCATAGTCTGGGCCTGGCCGCTCTAATCGGGAAGAAAAGCTCCATTCCTTGGCCACTGCTGGGAGATGAGCAGGGCATACGGTGTTACCCACATGTTATCTGATGTAAGCATCCCAACACGCAGGTTATGAGTCCATTTTACAGGAGGAGAGACTGAGGCAGAGAAATTAAATTGGGTCACATCATTATAGACCTGAAGTCAGGTCTGATGACGATTGCTGCCTTTTCTGCACAGTCTACCAAATGCCCGTGCAGTCCTTGTCCAGAGGCCCTGGAGAAGGAAGGTCATGCGTGAGGTCCGTGGGGTGGCCCCGGGCTGGGCCTCTCTTACATTCTTCCTGGCAATCCTGTCATCTAGGCCTGTCACCTAGGGCACCCGCACCCTAGGTGGGTGGAAAGAGGCGGTGGTGGCTAATTCTATCACGACAGGTGGGAGAGGCTTCTGAATGACAGGGCTGTGGCCGTCCCTGGCAGGCTCCTCGTGCCTGGGTGCGGCCCAGGCTCCACTGCTGGTTAAACAGCAGGTTGAAGAACAAGACCTGCCTTCACTTCTCCATCCACCCCAGTTCCCACCATGGTCTGTTGCTAGGTTGGCAGGCCCAGCCCATGCCATGGAAGTGACCATTCCTCACGAACCTGCTAGCCTGTTCCTGATCCCCCATCTCAGCTTCTTCAAGTTGCCTGATGCCCTCAAAAAGGACCTCAGGGTTGAGACTTCCTTTCCTTAGGGCAGAAACCAAATCCACACCCTCTCTTCGGCGGGGCCCTGGAGCCTCTGCAGCAAATCAACCCTATGCTCTGCCTGTACATGACCCCTTCTCTGCTTTGACTTGGCATGAGGTGGGAGGGGCTGAGGGGGGTCAGAGCCAGAGGGACCTTAGGTCGCTGGGGATGCTCATCCCAGTGAGGTGAGTGACTTGGCCACAGAGTTGCTAAGGGCAGAACAGTATGCCCTTCTGTTCCACAGGGACATGCCCTGGGGTTGGCTGACTTTGTCTTTGTTGTGAGTTTTGTGACTGCACAACCCACAGAGCAGAAATCCTGCGGATGAACCTGCAGATCTTTCTAGAGACTCTCCAAGGCAAAGTCTGAGCAGAAAGAGGTGCAAAACTGAGTCCCTGTTAGAAACTGGCAGGATGGGGATGGGCGGCAAGGCAAGGGAAATTAATCCATTTGATCATTCAAACAATATCCCTTCAACAAAATATTATGGAACACTCCAGGAATGGAGAAACAAACCAAACAAAACCCACCCTGCCCTCTGAGGAATGGGCAGCTTTAAAAGGAGGGCAGTGTGTACAACGGGAGGGTAAGCTGTGCATCATCCCCAGTTCACACAGGGGAAACTGAGACCCAGAGGGGCTGAGGAAATCGCCCGAGGTCACACAGCTGGGAAGAGGCAGACCTGGCACTTGAGGCAGCCCCCCCACCCCCCTGCCAGTGGTGCCTGCCCTACCTGCAGCCTCCTGTTCCCTCAGGGACTTCCAGTCTAGTTGGGGAGGCAGAACAGGTGCATCAGGCAAAGAGGCCACACCAGGAGGCCTGGAACTGCTCAGTGGGAGAGTGGCTTACACACACCGAGGACAGAGGGTGTGGGAGGCCAGGGACAGGGGACGTAGCTGCACTGGAGGCGGGCTGGTCCAGGGCATAGGAAGGCGAGAGGGCTGGTGAGGGCACACCTTGCAGACAGAACTCGGAGGGAATGACTCACACCTGAGGCAGGCAAGTTACAGCTGTGCCTCCAGGCGGCCTCCCCTGGAAACAGGCCAGCCTGACAGAGAGTAAAGTGGAGACCAGAGGGAGATGGGAGAAGCCGGCTCTGGTGGGCCCTGAGGTCCCCAGGGTGAAGGTTGCCAGGTTTGGCTCTGGGGGAACCATTTGCCAGATGGTTCTGAGTTGACACTTAGGGCCTCTCCTTGGCTGTCCTCTCCTGATCCCTAGAGCCGGGGATCCAGGTGGTTGGCAGAGGGCTGGGGGCAAGGGGGACCAGGGCCATTGGTGGTTGTTGGTAGTGGCCGGCCGTAGGCAGGGCAGCCGAAAGGGTGAGGGGAGGGCAGCCAGGAACGGAACAGGCATCAATCAGCCCGCAAGGGACGAGTGTAGCCCAGGAGGGGGCCCGGTCACTTCCAGCCGGAGTCTCTCTTCATCTCTTCCTGGGCCTGGCATGTCGCCCTGAGTGGAGCAGGCTTACGGTGCATCTCAAGCAGGTAAGCTCTGCGCAACCAAAGCGCCGCAGCAGTCCGCGGCCACCGCCCCGCGAGCGCGCTGGCCAGGCAGGAAGGCGGAGGGGCGGCCTCTGGGTTGGGATTTGTGGGTGTCGGGGCTGCATCTGCGCCAGCCTCGGAGCCTGGAGTGGGCGGAGGAGCCGGGCGGGCCGACCGCAGACAGCCCCAGCCTGCCCTCCCCCTCCCCCTCCCCGGCCCTGGACTGGGGTTGGGGGAGCTGAGGGCCCCTTTGAAGGAGGGCGGGCGCGGGCGGCCTGGGCGAGCTTCGGGGGTCAGCAGGCTCAGCTGTCTGCGAAGTGGGACTCCGGGCCCGTCACCAGATCACCTCCCCTGACCTCGGGAGGATGGAAACACCCCGGGGAGGACGGCCGCAGCCTCTAGGGGGCTCTCGGGAGAGCAGCCCCGGGCCCCCAGCGGGCGCGGGCCAGGTGGCAGCGCCGGGGCTGAGCTGCGCGGAGGAGGCGGCCTCCCTGGCCAGGGGCGGCGGCAGGGGCGGCCCTGGGATCACATGGGCGGAGGCAGGTCCCGTAGTCCCGGGCGGGCTCTCCCCAGAGTCGGGCAGACGGCTGCGGCGGGAACGGCGGCGTCTCCTCGCCTCCCTCCTTCCCTTCCCTTCGTTCCCCGGCCCGGCCGCCCAGCCCGACAGGTGAGCGGGAATCAGCTGAGCGCGCCCACCTGCGTGCGGTCCGCACGGCCGGCGACCTCCCCGGCCCCGGCGCCCTCGCAGCTCTGCGCGCCCGCGGCCGGCTCGGCGCCCGGACCTCTCCTCCGCGCACGGCCACTTCCCGCAGCCTCGCCTGCGGTCGGCGCCCCCCGCGAGCTGGGCTTTCCCGTCCCGGGTGCTCCTCCTCCAGCCCCCGGCGTGCGCGGGTACTTTGGTCTCGGAGCTCAGAAGGAGACAGAAGTGGGCGAGCCGGGCCGACGGTCTGGGCACTTCCCCGCGGCCCCTGGAGCGGAGTCCACTGGCCGGCTCAAAGGTCTGGGAATCCAAGGCATCTGCTAGCCGCCAGCGCCGACCTGGGGCCTGCAGGAGGGACAGAGGCTGGGCCTGGGCAAAAGGGGAAGCCGGAGGGCCGGGAAGAGGGCAGACAGCCCGGCTGGCCCGGGCGCCCTCTCCCCAGGCTCCTAAACGCGGCAAGTGGCCCCAGTGTGCCTGATAGACTCGGGCAGCGCCTGTAGTCTGTGGGCCTCCCCAGGGGCGGCCTCAGGGTGGGCGCTGGGTAGGGTGGTGGCCCAGCCTGGCACTGCAGCTTCCTGCCTGAGTTGGCTCCTGACTCCAGAGCTAGAGGGTCGGGAAATACTACAAGGGTCTGGTCTACAGGGACACTCCCTTGCCCAGTGGAGGGGCAGTGGGTGGGAGGCCTGGGGCCCCAGCTTTCGGGCAGCATCAGTCAGCTCGCCCTGTTGGCCAGCGCCCGGTGGTGGGTGTGCCCTGCTTGGCAGATAAGCCCGTCCTTGCCGGAGCTGGGAAGCCCAGTCTTGCCTACCTGGACCACACGGCCAGGGGCGCGGCAGGCAGCCAGGAGGTCCCTCTGAAGACCCTGGCCTCACGTGGGCGAGCTGCCCCGTCCCCAGCCAAGCACTTGAGAGGATGTGGTGGTACCACCCCTTTCTGTGCTGTGTCACGTCTGTTCCCAGAGCGCTGCCCTCCCCCCGAGCCGGGAGGAAGTACCTTGTGCTGTCGGTTTTGGGGACCGGAAACAAGCACTGGGGGGACTTCGCCCTGATGGTGGAGGAGGGGAGAGGGAGGAAATGCTGACATCTACCACCTGCCAGCCCCGCCCACCCGCCTGCCTGTTCTCAGCAAGCCACTGTGTAGCACCCCGCCGCTCTGCTGAAGACGGGGCAAAGGGGGAACTCCGAGTCCTCACTTCCCAGGGTGGGGGGAAGTGGAACTGGGGCATGCGGGAGAGGTTAGTCACTTCCTCTACCCACCTCCACCCACCGCCAGCCCCTGACTGGCTGCTCCAGGGACCTGCCACCCCCTTCTGCCCCCACACAGAGTCCCTTGGGGGGCGAGGGGCAGGCTCCATCTCTCCAACCTTTCTCCCTCAGGTATGGCGCTGACTGTGGACGTGGTGGGACCCGCACCCTGGGGCTTCCGCATCTCGGGCGGCAGGGATTTCCACACGCCTATCGTGGTGACCAGGGTAAGGGCTAGTTCCAGGAGACGGGGAGGTACCCCCAATGTCAGAGTCTGTCCTGTCCACTTGGTCCTCACAGACACCTTTCTTTTTCTGTTTTGGAGCCAGAGGCCCGCTTCTGGGATTGTTGGTGTGGGCAGGGCTGGGGCCCCGTTGCCATGGGGATGTGGTGGCCACTTCAGAAACAGGCTTCTAGAGAGTGAAAGGGAGCTGGGCCCAGTGCAAGGCCTTCTCTTTTCTCCTTGGTCACTAACCCCATACCTGCTGGCAGCCATTTTGGGTAATTATTAGAACAGGAGCCCCGAGCTCTTGGCAGTTTTCCCCCGACCCAGGCCCAGGCCAGGGAGTGTTCACGCAGAGGGCCTGCGTGCAGGCAGTACCTGCATGATTTGATTTGCACGGGCCGGGCTCTCTATCCAAAAGCATTTCCAAGCACAGTTCCTGAAATTCTGCCATTACACATTCTTTGGGGAGCCCCGTTAGAATGCCAGTGCTGAGGTGGGTGGCAGGGGGCTGCCACTCCAGCTTTTGGAGGGGATTAGCTGATGGGCTGGGTGGACACCGGCAGGCAGGGCGAGAGGTGTTAAAGGGAGATGCAGGCCAGCCTGGTTGAAACCAGCTCCTGTGTTTCTTGGGCAGGACAAGGAAATCCCTTCTCCATCCCTACCTGAGTGTCACCTCAGACTACCTGATCCTCACCCCCTACAGGTAACTGAGCAGAGCAAGGCCGAAGCTGCTGACCTCCGGCCTGGTGACATTATTGTGGCCATCAATGGTGAGAGTGCAAACAGCATGCTGCATGCCGAGGCCCAGAGCAAGATCCGCCAGAGCCCCTCGCCCCTGAGGCTGCAGCTGGACCGGTAGGCCCTCCACCTCTGCTGGGCCTGCCAGCACTCTTCTGCCTTCTGCCAGCCCACTGCACAGTGGCCGCCCTCACCCCTTGCTCTCAGCTCCAACCTGGCCTTCCTGGGCACTCACGGCTCATCCGTGAGAAGGTCCCAAGCTCTGGGGCTGCAGCAGGGTGCGCTGAGGGGTGTCCCTGTGCCCAGCTGGGCGTGCAGTCACAGGCAGAGCAGGCTGGCATCAGCCACCTGGACACCCGGGTTTGACTGGTTCCCAGGTGTGCGGGGGACAGGGTGTGGGCATGAAGTCGGTTGAAGAGGGGAAAGGTGTGCCTCAGGCTGGGTCTGCAGGGCCCCTGCCTCCAAGAGGGGAGGGGAGAACCTTTGTTCAGATCCTGGGGTAGTGAGGAATTTGGGGGCTCACTCCCCATAGAACCACTCCGTTGCTCCCCAAGTTGCCTCTCTGGGCCCTGCTGGTGAAGGCAGATTCCCAGGCTCCTGGGGCTTCAGCCTGGGGGTGGGGGTGGGAACAGGTGGCTCCGTGGGGGTGGGGCATCCCAGTGAGTCACCGGGCAGGAATGCTGAGAGATTCCCCAGCCAGGAGAGCCCTCTGGGCGGGCCTTGAACCTGAGTCAGGTATCTCTGCTCCTTGCCCTCTCCTCGCTCCTGACGCCCTACGTCACTGCAGAAGCTGGCTCCCATGACGCTGTCACGGCCCCGGCCCTTCAGTGACTCTTTTGTACCAGTCTGGCTCATGAGTGTTTACAGGAGTGGGACCCAGACGAGGAGGGTAGAGAATAGCTCATGGCATCTGGGAAGGGGACCAAAATCTACAAGAAGCTGCAGAGTGGGGCGGGGGAGGGGCAGGGAGCTGCTGACGCCATCACTTCCTCTCGGGTCCCTCCAAGAGGGACCCAGCTCCATCAGAGAGGTGGGCCTGGCCGAGTACCCCCAGGCCTCCAGTTGCACGTTGGGCAGGTCAAGGCTCCCTGTCTCTTCTTTCTTTTGCCCAAACCCCTCCTAACCTCCCCCAGTTACCCACCCCAGGAGACCTCTCCAGCACTCAAAGCCCCAGGCAGGAAGCAGTGCTCTGGGCGGAGCCAGAGCCCGAGCTCCCCTGCTCTGGCCCTAAATGCTCCCCAGGGAGGGAGGCTGAGGCTGTGGCTGGTGTGGTGTGTGGTGACTGAGGTTCCTGCTGACCTCTCTGGAGGCAGTCAGCCATCCAGAAACGGTGTAGTGGGACATGGTGGGCTCATCCCTCACCCTCAGCAGCTCCCAGCCCTCCAGTCACCTCCTGTTCGAGGCTTCAGCCAGGTTCCACTGGGCAGGGCTTTGGAGGAGGGGGGGGTCCCTGGGGAGTTGAGGGGGAGCCTTGGTGATTAGCGGGGGAGCTGGGCCGCCTTGTTCTCTAGGTCCTTCAGCTGCCTGTGTGGCAGGAAGTGGGGCTGGCTCTACCCTCTGGTTTACAGGGGGCGGGTGGGGGGGAAGACTTTGGAAATCACAGGGAGGGATCCTCTCAAAGGCGGAGCTGATGGGGGACAGGCCCCTGGGGAGAGGGGGCAGCTGGCCCAGCCATTGTTGGCCTTTAGGAATTTGGGCCACTCGCTTTCCCTCTCTGGGCTTCAGTTTCTCCAGGGGTGGAAGATAAAGGACTATTTATACACAATCAGCCGTCCAAATCAATCTACAAACTGATGCTGACCAGCGACAAAGTCTGGATGAAATGCTCCCCCCACCAAAAAAAAAAAAAAAGAATAGAAAAGGAAAAGCAAAGGCGAGGCAGGGGGAGGGGTGATGATGTGAGGAGCTCTTAAAAAATTTTTGAATTTATTGAACTTTTTGCTGAAATGATGTCCTTTCTACTTTTTGGTGCTAAATTGTCCTCTCTTTTAAGAAATGATGGTGGTCGTTGAGGACAGTTGTTTGCTGTGAATTTGACACAGTTAAAAGTTGGTGCCCGACGTCCGAATGTTCTGGACATGTTCCTCATCTTGAGAACCCGGTGACACTCTGTGTCCCTCTATCCTCTCCTCAGGCCTCAGGCCGCCTCTCCCTGGCAGACCAACGGGGAAAGCTCCCCCGAAGTGCTGGCCGCTTGCTTCCAGGTAGGACGGACGGTGCCTCGTGCTGCGAGCCCCACACCCTGAAGTGCCAGGGGGGCTCCCTTCCCTGCTCTTCCCGGCCCGGCCCTTCCAGGCCCCTCTCTCCGCAGGGCTCCAGGAGAACACACACCGACAGCCAGTCCTCCCTGCGGTCCTCCTGCTCCAGCCAGGCCTCCCTCAGCCCCCGGCCAGGCAGCCCCTTCTCCACCCTGCCCCCCGCCAGCCCCCAGGCCCCCGCGGGAGAGGTGGTGACCAGCCACAGGTGAGTGCAGCGGGTGGGCCCCCTGGCCACCAGGTCCAAGCCGGCCTCTCAGAGTCTCTGTAGCTGGGTTTAGGGGGCCCTGGGGTCGCCTCTTGTCTCCCGGGGCAGCCTGGTGGCGGGGCCCCCGGTACACACTGTCTGTTTCCCCATTTCAGTTTCCAGAGCCTGGCGTACTCCCCGGAACCCACTACTGCTGACCACTTGTCCTACAGGGGCCGCCCTGGAAGCCGACAGGTGAGGATACCTGAGGGGAGGAGAGAGCCTCCTGTCCTGGCTGGCTGCTAGTGGTGCCCGTGGGGCTGCATGTGGCCGGTCCCACCTAGGCAGCCAGCACCATGGTCTCCTAGTAATAGGCATGCTCCTCTCTGGAGCCGGGAGGCCAGAGCTCTGGTGAGGGTCACACTCACTGCACTGGCCCTACCCGTCCAGGCCCAGGTGCCCTTCTACCTCTTTCGTGCCCACCCGCCGCTGCCTCCCCCCTTCCTGCTGGCTTCCTCCCTTCTCAAGTGTTTCTCTTGGGCCGGGACCGAAATAGTTTAGCTGCTGTTGTTGGGATGATTCCCTTTGGCTGTATCTCTTGAACACATTCCTCCCCATTCCAAGCCCCATGCCCGCCCCCAACTCCCATCACCCATTCCCCCTCTTCCTCCTCTGACTCAGCCCCCGAGAACCACCAGAGAACCACCAGCCGGCCTGTGGTTCTGGCTCCAGTTGCACTTGGCTTACTCTCTGTCTGCCCCCCTCCCCTGCCCTTTTCCCCTGGACACCCCTGCCAGGTCCCACTGTCTACTAGTGACAGCCCAACACCCCCTTGGTGGTATGTCTCCTCTCTAAGGGCAGGGATGGGGAGGTGAGGAGTGAGGCAGCCAAGAGTCCTGGGCCACAGCTGCTGGGGGCAGAGTTAGTGGGGGCCTGTCCAGCCTTTGGGGTGAAGAGGATGAGGCCCAGCTGCTGGAATCCTACCTCGGGTAGATTCTGCATTCCAGGAAGCAGAGCCTTTGGAGATGCCTGGGGGAGGGTGCTAGAAACTGGGGGCTCTGGAGAAGGAAACAGCAGGGTCCTCTGGGGGCTGCATAGTAGTGGCTCCCTGGTGACCCTCTGTTGGCCTGCCCAGTGACCCTCCAGGAGACGTGGGCATAGAGATGTATGTATTCAGTGAGATCCCGTCTTTAAAGAATTAAAAATGTAGTTGCAGAGATAAGATAAACATGCAAACCAATTTTGAGAAAATTAAGCACCGAGCGGTATGATCTTAATTATAAAAGCAGGAGGCATTCTGGGAGGGGAGAGCTGAGTGTGGGCTGGGGTGGCCTGAGAAAGCTTTGTCAGGAATTTTGCTGGATGTCAGAGGCAGGATGGGGTAGGTTTCGGATTAGAGAACGATGAGCTGAGGAGATGGGAACACAACGGTACAAGCAAGACCTGGCATGTCGGGGCCTGGGGGCCTTCTGCAGAGAGCTCCGGGCTGAGACCAGCTGGGAAGGAGCTTGGTCCACCCTATCCTTCTTCCTCGCCACGGGGGCAAAGGGGAGAGGCGGGTGGGACAGGGAGTGGCTCTTAAACCACCAGCAGCACCTTGGAAATTGTTAGAAATGCAAGTTCTCAGGCTCCAGCCTAGACTTACTGGATCGGTTGCAGGGGTGAGGGGCGGGGTGAGGGCACCCATCCCTGTTCTAAGGAGCCCTCAGGGATCTGATGCACGCACAGATTTGAGGACCACCCATGTGGTGTGAAGAGGAGCCCTGAGCCGGGTGGCAGGGAGACCTGGGTTAGTCCCACCTCTGCTATGTCACTTTGGACAAGGCATCCTTCCACTCTCTGGGCCTCAGAGTCAGACCCGATGCTCTGAATTCCCTTCTTTCACCCTGAGGCCCCTGGTCATTCTTTCAGCAAATATTTGTGGAGCAGCTTCTTTGTGTCAGGCACCCTTCTAGGCTTTGGGGATGCATAGGTGGAAAAACAGAGAAATTCCTAACCCTGTGAAGCTTGCATTCTGTTCTACAAATGAGGCTGTGGTCAGACGGGGTGGGAGTCACCGGGTCCCACAGCTCCCTCTTGGGAGTCACTGTGCACTTGAGCACCTTAAAGGCTCTGAAAAGTCCTGCCTGTGAGGAAGAAAGATGTTTAATTTTTTTGGGGGGGGTACGTGGGCCTCGCACTGCTGTGACCTCTCCCGTTGCGGAGCACAGGCTCCGGATGCGCAGGCTCAGCGGCCATGGCTCACGGGCCCAGCCGCTCCGCGGCATGTGGGATCTTCCCGGACCGGGTCACGAACCCACGTCCCCTGCATCGACAGGCGGACTCTCAACCACTGCGCCACCAGGGAAGCCCTAATTTTTTAATTTCCTGAACTTACTTAACTGCAGAATTTCTCCAGGGACCCCCCCCCTGCCAATCGCTTATTAACATCCACACATTTTGAGAGGGGTTGGCTGGAGACAGCTCCTGATGGACAGGTGAGCAGCTTTTCTGCTTCTGGAGATGAAAGGTCGCTTCTGTGAAGGCAGGTGTCACCTACAGGTGACTGGGAGGGAAGTGGGGAGAGGAAAGGTGAAGCTGCTCCAACTAAGGGCGTTGAGCTCTTCTGCACTGGGGTGAGGTGCTGTGGCAGGAGGAAGGTGGCAGAGGTGAGTACAGATGAGGTGCCCCTGCCCCAGGCTCTTGTGGCCATGGCCTTGCTGCTGGCTCCTGAGCTGGGCCCAGGGCGAAGAACATCAACAGACCTTACAGAAACCGGAAGTTGCCCCCTCTGGAGAGGCACACACTTGGGTGAGCAGATGTAAAGGGAGAACCACCCCTGTCCCTCTGGCCGGCATGAGGACGTGGCCTGAGAAGGGAGTCAGGGCGGATTTCAGCCCTCCCTCCCTGCTGGCCGGCACCCCCGTGCAGGGCACACGCTGGCCTGTCTAGGACAGCGAGATGGGACATCGCTCTTGAGTACCTGGTGCCAGGTGTCCTTCCTGAGTTGACCGCATGGCAGCAGCTGGGCACCCAGGAGCCTAGGGGTGGACTCCCAGCCCTGGCTCCCACTCCCCAGGTGGCTTGGATTGGCCACTTTGCCCTTCTGACCTTTCACCCCCTTACCTGTAGAAGCCCAAGAACAGAAGAATGCAGGCTAGTGTAAGAGGGCCAGTGGGATGAGGGTCTAGGCCTTTTTTTTTTAATTAAAAAAAAGTTTTTTAAACATTGTTTATTCATTTACGGCATGTGGGATCTTAGCTCCCCAGCCAGGGATCGAACCCTTGCCCTCTGCAGTGGAAGCACGGAGTCCCAACCACTGGACTGCCAGGGAAGTCCCTAGGGCTGTTTTTTTAGCACTCTGAAGTTTCTGTTTTCAGATTGAGAAGTCATGCAGCTTTTCCACTTGACCCCATAATTCATTCCCAACTTTGAACTTTAAAATCGAGGGCATTTTCCTTTCCAGGAGACCATGCCCTCAGCCTGGTACACCTTGGCCGGCCTGGTCATCTCTGAGGCTGTCCTTTCCACTGGGGTTGGCCACGGAGAGGGAGCAGAATAGGGGAGGGTGCAGGGGGCAGGCCGGGAAACAGGGAGACCGAAGGCAAGATTTCCAGGTCGAGAGCGGGTGTAGGAGCCCAAGACGGACAGCACACATGGAGCAGGGGGCTCTGCTGTGGGGGCCTGGCTCCCCAAGGCTCTGTGGGGCAGGACCAGACCTTCCAGGGCAGCCGGGAGAGGCAGGTGAGCACAGACCCTGGCCGTTTCAGAGGAAGGACCAGCGGGTGTAGGAGACAGGACTTTTGTGCGGCCTGAGCCCTGACTCCAAGAGGGGTCTCGGCCCTTTATGTTTCCTGTTCCTCACTGCAGAAGGGTCAGCTTACTTTCTGCTTGTTCTGCCTGCCAGGCCCCAGTGTGCAACATCTTTGCAAACACATCGTGTGAGATGGCAGAGGAACAGTCATGGTGGCCCCGCACACTCATCTTCATCCTGCCCCTTGCCCAGTCCCCTTAGGGCAGCAGGCTCACCCTTCTAGAGCTGGGCGCTGGCCTCCCTCCCCTCGGGGACCCAGCAGGAGCAGTTGCAGGCGACTGCTGACCCCCGGTTCTGCGAGCTCGTGGGGTGGGGCTGCTGGTCAGCGAGGGCCGGGGGCCCCCTGGTGGTGGGCCTGGGGAACAGCTGGGTTCGGCTGCCCAGATGGGTGTGCTGGCCCCGGGCCCGGCCGCTGACTCCTCCCCTGGTGCCTCTCCTTCCCGCAGGCCGGCCTGGGCCCCGCTGGCGACTCGGCTGTGCTGGTGCTGCCGCCACCGCCTTCCCCAGGTCCCCGTTCCTCCGGCCCCAGGCTCAGGTACCAGCGAGTTCTGGAGGGTGGAGTGGGATCTTGGAGGGCCTGGGAGGGGCAGGAGACAGACAGGCTTCCCAGAGAGGGATGGGGGGGTCCCCCCCCTCCCTAAGCCCCGTCCACTTTCCTCTGGCCCCCAGAATCCCTTCCCCCCTCCCCGGGACACTCTTTCTCTGTCCTCGTGCTCGTCCCAACCCCTGGGAACGGGACCCTCACTCCGGGCTGCCTCCTTCCCATCCCTGCAGCGTGGCCTCGGAAGGGGAAAGCCACCTCCTGAGAGAGGACTCAGAGGTCTTCAAGATGCTGCAGGAAAATCGCGAGGCACGGGTTGTCCCCCGGCAGTCCAGCTCTTTTCGGCTCCTGCAGGAAGCCCTGGAGGCTGAGGAGAGAGGTGAGCCCCCGGGGGGCTCGGGTAGGAGAAGGATGTTCCCCCAGGACACCCTGGACCCCCGACTGGACATGTTATTAAATTAGTATTTGTTAAGTGCTCAGCACGGGAGTGGGCTCTGACTCGTAGAAGCCACAGCCCCTGCACTACAGGAGCTTACGGTCTGGTAGGAGTTACTGGGGTGCAACCCAGAGGTGCTGGCTGGGATCAGGGGAGGTGCCAAGGGAACGATAAATGTGGGCGGTGTGGCCTGGGTCTCCAAGGACGGCTTCATGGAGGAAGAAGAATCTGACTTGGCCCTTGAAGAAAGGTCAGGACTTTCACAAACGGCCTTAAGACGGTGGCCAGGAGCACTGTGGAATGTGGAGGCTGGAGCCGCAGGGCTCTGGGGTGGGACTGGCAGGACACTGGGGCCTGGCTGCACGGACGGTGGCCATGGCCACGGAGGTTAAGTCCTGGCTGTGAGGCCTCGCATGCCAGGCCTGAGGGGCGTGTCAACCCAGGAGGGCCCGTTAAATAACACCAGGCGGTGTGTGAGGTGCCGGAGTGAGCAACAGAGATACAGGCTTCTGCCAGCCGTTCAGTTGTTCATTCGAGATGTTTGCCGAGTTGTCTGATGGACCAGTCCTGTGCTGTGTGGAGATTGAAGGTGGTCAGGACCCACGTCTGCCCCGCCAGGAACTCTGTTTATTGGGCAGACTGGCTGCCCAGCTCCCCAGGAGGTGGACCGTGCCGCAGGAGTTCGTGTGGGTGCATGGGGAGTAGGGGGTGAGGGGGGCACTGCCGTGGTCCAGGGGAGAGATGAGGAGGGCCTGGCCTGGGCAGTGGTATCAGGGAGAGAAAGGATGGAACAGTCAGAAGTATTTGGCTGGCACAGTCACTGGTACCTCGGGGCAGGTTCCAACTCTGATGTTTCGGAGACGAGCTGAGAAGCTTTGGAGCAGGGCTTGTCCATCACTACCCTGAGGGCTCGGCAGGCCCTGGGAGGGGGCACGGGGAGAGGCGGAAGGGTGGGTTGAGAGCAGCGCAGACAGATGGTGACTTCACCCCTGGAGTCACGGGGTCCTCGGCTGCAGATGAGGACCATACCTGATAACGTCCGTGCTTCATCTTAGCATTGTTCCAAGGCTCAGGCACAATAATGCACGTGAAAGCCCTTTGAAAACTGTACAGAGGTGCTGTGGTGCTGTTATTATCTATTATTATCATCTCTGGATACCATCATCACTGGGTCAGGAGAGAGGAAATGCCTGCTTGGCCTGACATATCAGACACCAAGTAGACACTGCTCAGGCTGCCTGAGCTTGGGCTAACTCAGCCTTGAACATGCTCCCTGCCCTTGACCAACCTCAGCCAAGGATCTGGGGTGATCACTTCCTTCCCCCATGACCCCCTCTCAAGCCCAGGCTTACTTTAGAGGTCCGCTTGTAAGTGCTCCTTTGACAAGGGTCTCTTTGGAGCTGTGTTGGAGGAGGTGGAGTGGGCATCAAAAATACAGCCTGATGACACTGCTGTGGGCGAGCTCTGATGTGTCTGTCTGTCCTCCCCACCCTCCTCCCCCACCCCCCCACAGGTGGCACACCTGCCTTCCTGCCCAGCCCGCTGAGCCCCCAGTCCTCCCGGCCCACTTCCAGGGCCCTGGCCACCCCACCCAAGCTTCACACGTGTGAGAAGTGCAGCACCAGCATCGCGTGAGTGCTGGCGGCCTGGGGGGCAGGGCACACCGTGCAGGGCGGGGGCCAGGGGCCAGGACGCTCTCAGGAGGGGCCTGCATGGACCCACTAGCCAGGGACCCTGCGGGGAGCATTGCTACAGTGGATCTGTGGTGGGCTCAGGGGTCACTTCAGCCTTCTTAGGATGCCTGCACTGGCTTTTCCCTTCTGTCTCTCCTCCTCCTCCGTTTCTTTCCCTGCCTCCCTGGAGGAGGAAGAAATGCTACTGCTTTCGATTTCTCTCCAACCATCTCAAAGCCTCTGCAGATCTGCCTCTGGATGAGGTGCCTCCTCTTGGAAACTCTTGCTATTCCTCCTCCGCCTCTTTGGAATGGGATGTGTTTTCCAGAGGTAGGCCCAGTTTTCTCATTATAATGCAGCCACATTCTCTGGAAAATTGAACCCTGCGCCCTCCCCCCCAAGATAAGTTTCTTCCGTGCACAGTGGTGAGGGTCAGATGACTCATTTTAGGCAAATCCCTAGCCTCCGTGGGCCTCCGTGTGTCATCTGCAGAACGCGGCACTGCCCAGCCCTGCCGTGCAGGCCCAAGGAAGGGGTCCTATACGGTGTTTCTCAAAGATCAGCGGCTGGGCCTCTGAGGGGTTTCGGGCCCACACTCCCAGAGTGTCCTCTTCGGGAGGTCCCTGGCCCCAGAGTTTGCATTTCCAGTTCATCCCCAGATGATGTGATGCTGTGGGTCCTGGCACTGGGACCGCATTTTGAGAATCACTGCTCTATTAACAATCCAGAAGATTCAGGATGGTGCTTGTCTGCCTTTGTGTGGAGGAGGAATGACTTTTTAAAAATTGGGGTTCGGGGGTGTGGGCTGGGGGTTTGTTGAACGGAGATTCTTGAGGGCAGGCCTGGGGAGTCAAGTGACTGAGATTTTGGGACCTTACCGGGTCCTTACTCTGGGCTGGAAACTAGGTTCCCTGAGAATGGGAATGGTAGCTTCGTGCCTGGTGTTCCTGCCCCCCAGGCTAATGGCTCTCTCCTCCTGTGCCCCGCCCCCCCCCGCCCCCGGCAGGAACCAGGCCGTGCGTATCCAGGAGGGGCGGTACCGCCATCCGGGCTGCTACACCTGCGCCGACTGCGGGCTGAACCTGCAGATGCGAGGGCACTTCTGGGTGGGGGACGAGCTGTACTGCGAGAAGCACGCCCGCCAGCGCTACTCCGCACCGCGCACCGTCAACTCCCAGGCCTGAGCGCCCTCCACTCTGCGGGCACCTCCGCACCCGGGCCGCGCCGATATCAAGTTGGCCTGGAAAGGAGGCGATGGGGGCTGGTGAGGCCCCTTCCTCCTCGCTGAGTGAGGCCAGAGGCTGGGACCTGCCTGTGCTGCGGGTGAGGGCAGCCTCACCTTCCCGGGCCTCTGCTGGATACTCTCGCGTCCCCCTGCTGGACAGGCTCTGCGTCAAAGTGCGAAGTGGGTGCTGCCTTGGACGCCTTTGTGTACCAGGGGTTAAGCAGGCTGGGACGTGGAGAGAAGTATCTGGAAGGAGAGGGCTGGGCCAGAGGCTACAGGTATTCACTGTGTAAAGTTTTCAACATACGAGCTCTATAAATATATACTGATACGTGGACAAAGTAAAGTAGGTGCCCCTCTTTTCTCTCCTTCCCTGCCCCAGCCCCTGGGGAGGAGCTTCTCCCTACCACTGGGTGGAGAGTCTTCCTACATACAGTTTTTCTCCCCTCTTATTTCCGCCTCCCTCAAACCTCCACCCTACCAGATGCTTCACCACGTGACACTCCCGACTGAAGACACCTGCTCCTGTTAGTGGAGGGTCATGCTCTTCCTGGACCCTCTTTTAAAGATGTGTGTTTTATTGGGATGATCCCCGGTAGAGGAATGAGTTTCTCACTGGGAGCCCGAGAGGGGAAGGGATGCTAGAGGGCTGGCAGCAAACAGGAAGCAGGCCCTGAGACTCCTGCCCAGGCCCGTCTCCGTGAGGCAGTATCTGTGCTGGCGCTCTGTGCCCCTCGCTCTACTTGGTATGGAGGCTGCTCGCCCTGCTGACGCACCCAGGGGAGCTCAGTGGGCCAGAGAGGGGGCAACATCTAAAGAACCTCCTGCGCTTGCCTGAGGCTGTCTGCACCCGTTTGAGAAAGCTTATCCCCAGGAGTAACCTTGGACAGGGCTGTGAGTTAGCTTTCCCTGGGAGGGACAGCCCTGCAGCGCCCCTTCCCTGAGGACCACCACCCTCCAAGCCAGGGTTGGTCTGCCTGCCCGTTCCCCGGGAGCCCCAGCTGGCTTCGTTGGTGGTTGATTTGAAAGCTGCTGCTAGGCAGGGGGCAGTGGTCCTCTGCCAGATTTTTGGCTTGATTCACCCATCACTCCCAGTCCTAATCCCAGAGGACACTTCAGAAAGGTGCATGGGTGCTGCTGGGTGCTCTAGACCTACCTTATTGCCCACTCAGCCTGAGGGAAAAGATCAAAGCTGGGCTTCAGAGGGTGCTTTGTGCTATCTGGCTCTTTTGGGGAGGAATCTTGGCAGAGACTGTGTGTATTGCCTCCCCAGGCACCTTGATGTAATTTACACCTTGGTATAATTGTCTCACCTTTTGCCAGGATGGCTGTCTTTATGTTCGTAGGGAAGATCAAGGCTGTCTGCGGCTCGGGAGTTGTCAGGCCAGAACTGTCTGGTCCCAAGTGGGATGGGCTCCTTGGCGCCACCTAGTGTCAGGGGTAGCCCTTGGCCGGGAGAACGCTAACAAAAGGGGATTCACTCCTCTGTAAATTCTCAGGTCCTGGCACAGTGGGAGTACAGAGATACAGCACTTTTCTGGCTTTCCTAAAGATAATAGTCAAGTGGCAGCGACGGAGATGGCATGCATGAAATAATGTTACATGGTAGTGAGTGTAAAGAATTCGTGCGGAACAGACAGGAGCGCCCTGAGAGTTCAGGGCAGGGGCCGTGGGTGCGAGAGGAAGAACAGGACACACACAGATGGAGGAGAGACATGCAGAGTGAGGGGGTGAGTGCAGGTGGCCTGATCAGCTTAGGGCAGCGGCCGAAAGCGACACTGAGATAAGATTGGAAAGGAAGATAGGAGCCTTGAATGTTGTGAGATATGGTTTGATTGGAAAGGAAGATGGGAGCCTTGAATGTTGTGAGATATGGTTTGAATTTCTCCTTGCGGCTCTGAGGACACTGAAAAATTTTCACAGGTAAGTGACAGGTGGGAAAAGGGTGTGTTAGAATCTTAATATGGTCAGATCTTCACCTGTAACAAACCATGCTGGGCTAGCTGTGCTCTAAGGAATGGAGAACAAAGGGGGAGTGGAGGCCCAGGGGAAATGGGTAGGCCAGTGAGCTGTTGAATGCCTTTCGAAGAGTGGACGGGGGTTCAAGCTAAAATCCACCTCTCTGTGTCAGCCAGCTCTCCTCCCCGGGGCCAGAGGGCTTCAGCATCAGAGCTCCCTGCAGCCACACAAGTAGGCCGAGCTTGGGGGTGAACTTCTTCCGAAGACGGAGTTATTAGTCTGTCTCATTTGTCAGCAGAGAAGGTTGGGGGCAGCCTTTGGTCTCTGCCCAGCTGTGTACACCTTTGACCCAGACGTGCTGGGGTGGGGAGGGGGCACCGCCCAAACATGCAGCTGTTCTTTGTCCAGTGCTGTGCCCCCTTTACTTTTTCTTCATTTGGGGGAATAACTTCAGAAATGATGACAGATTCGAGTTAGAAGCGACCTGAGAGAGCCTCTGATACAGCCTTCTATTAGAGATGAGAAAATGACTTTCCCAAAATGACACCAATAGATTATTCTAAAGTGCTTTAAACTCCAATCCTCATCATTCTGAAGTAGATACTGTTGTCATGCTTCTTGTATAGATGAAGAAAGCAACAACAGGGAGCCTAAGTCGCTGGTCTGAGAGCTCCTAGCAGTAAGGGGAGGGGGCAAAGGATGAGCCAGAAGCCTGACTCCTGGGTTTCTGATTTGCCCTGGGGTCTCTTGCCCTTCCCTTCCAGGCCATAAGGGAGGTCACCACAGCTTCCAGCCATCTCTAATCTGGCAGGAGCTGCCCTAGGCTCTTGGCTTTGCCCTTCCTCGCACAGGGCCTAGCTCAGTGCTGAGCTGGCAGGAAATGTGCTCCCTGAAGCTGGGATTTCCCCGTGGAGGCTGGGAGGCATCGAGCATCCCTGGCCTCAGCCTGAAGGATGACTCTGCTGGGCTACCATGTGTCTCAGGAGCTCACAGTAGCTGCTCACCCCTCAGGTGGGCAGCAAGGGGGTGGCTGTGCTGCCCTCCCATTCCTTGAAGCATCACTCAAAGGGAGATGATTCTCCTCCCATAGAAGGTGGGGTGAAGGAGAAACAGCCCTCTGGGCGGTAAAGGCCTGGCCCAGCTCCGGGCCTGGGGCTGCCACAGTCAGGGCAGCAGAAGGCAGATGGGAAGGCAACATGTTGGCCCTCAACTGCGAGGGATCCCAGCCGCCCTGAAGATTCTGGCATATCTGCATGGAGAGGGGAGAATGGCCTGGAGGGGAGTGTGCCTAGTGTGTGTGTGTGTGTGTTCTGTGTGTGGTGTGAGCCCACACAGAGCCTCGTGCTGAGACACTGCATTCCTGCTGGCTGGGCTTCCTGCTCCAGATGCATTCCTGCCCCAGAGTCACCACGGAGATGGCTTGGAATCTGGCCCTACATTCTCCAAATTCAGGACAAGATCTGGCAAAGGTTCCCTCACTTTACCTCCCCATCCTCTGACTTCGGAGGGAGGAAGCCACCTGATGGCCAGCCCTCCTCCTCTCCTCCCCAGGGAGGCCTGGCGTGGGATCTTCACGGGCTGTTGGACTTGGGTAAAGCAGTTCCCCCAGGCCCAGGTTTCCCTCTCTGCACCTGGGAAAGAGGAAGTGGGGGGCGGGGGGCGGTGCTTTCCAGGAGGGTAGGGTTGGGAGGGGGCAACCCAGAGAAGCCGCAGCTAGCAGGGAAGAGGTTGGCCTGAAAAATCAAGGTGTTAGGAGAGGCTCCCATTCTTCCCCGGGCTTAGCTGCAGGCCTGTTTCCCAGAAGTTAGAATGTTGTAGTTCGTGGCTCTGATTGCTGACGGCTCCTGCGTAGGGTGCAGGCGGAAGGGAAGGAGGGAGCTGGAGGTGGGCAGACGGTCTTCTCCCTCCCAGCTAATAACCACTTGCTCCCAACGCCTCCAGCTCCAGCTCCGGCCCCCTCCCCCAGAGGCTCAGGTGCAAGTTTGCACGTCCGCCAGCTCCCTTATCTCCCTCCAGGGAATTTAGGTCCTGCTGGGAGTTTTCCAGCCTGGTGGTCGCCTTCCTCAGGAGGCTGAGGTTTCTTTAGAGGCCACCATCCCATCTGGTCACCAGGCTGTCTCACCGTCAGTGTCTGCCTGGGCTCTCAGCCCCCTTTCAGGGTGGTTGGGGGTGGAATCCCACGGACCCAAAGAGTTTGGGGGCGGGGACCGGAGAGCATTTACACTTCCAGCACCTCAGGCTTGCCCTCCTGTCCCCTCTGTTTCGCTTCCCCGGATCCTGAAGCCCCCTCCCCCCGCGCCAGCCCCCAGCTTTAGGGTACCCGGGTGAGGAAGAGATGTGGGACGAGGAGGGGGTTCAGATC
The DNA here is from genome assembly GCF_964165515.1 of Mesoplodon bidens. NCBI lineage: Eukaryota > Metazoa > Chordata > Mammalia > Artiodactyla > Ziphiidae > Mesoplodon > Mesoplodon bidens. The sequence goes on from NC_138162.1 coordinate 103,937,325, forward strand.
TAGCCCAGAACCCAAGGCGCTCTGCAGTTGTTGGAAAGGATCTTCCTGTGCCGGGAGTCACTTCCCCCTTTGATCGCGCCAGGTTTCTGAGTGGCTGAGTGACTTGCCCCAAGGCACACAGCTGGGAGCGCGGGTACGCCGGTGTCCAGGTCCGCTCTCTTCCCTCCGCCTGCACGTGCGGCTCCATTTCCTTCCGCGGTCGCGTCCGGTCGCCGCCGCCCCCCATCCCCGCCCGGGTTCATTTCGGCGTCAGGAAGACAGACCCCGCTTGGAAACCGAGGGCGGGGTGACCCCGTGCCACGAACCAGACGGCGTCTCCGGGCAGGGCTCCCCGCTCCACGTCCGGGGCCGGCCGTCCGGGGCCGGCCGTGAGGGGCCGCCCGGGGCCCGAAGGACCGCAGATCGGGGGCCGCGCCCCGCGGGCACTGGGGGCGGGGTGGGTGGGTGGGACCAGGCCCCGCCCCCGCGGCCCCTCTCGGAGCGCCCGCACACCTGCGCACCCCTCCCGCCGTCCCTCCCCCATCCCCGCAGGGAGTGTCCGGGGGCCTCGCCCAGCCAGGTCCGGACGCGCACCCGACAGCGGCGCGGGGACGCCGGCCGGGATCGCTCCGTCCGGCTGCAGCGGCCACGGCCGGGGCGCCGTGTCGGGGCCGGGATTGGGGCCATGCTGGGCCGGCGGCGCGTCTTCGCCGTGGAGCCGCTGGGCGGCCGGGGTGAGTCGCCCACCCCGGGGCCGGCCGGGACCTTTGGCCTGGAGCCGACTCCCGCGCCCGGGCCCCTGTCTGCGCTCCTCGCCCCACCCGGCCAGCCCGCCCGACTTCGCTGCACCCTCCTCTCTGCTTCCCTTAGGAAGGGCCGGGGGATCGCGCCTTGCCCGTTGGAGACCCTCTGGCTTCTGGCGTTAAGCCGACCGCCACCTCCATCCCATTTCCTCCGGGTCCACTTCCCTCTAATTCCCTGTCTGGATCCTCCTCTGACCGGCCCCTGCCCCAGCCCGCAGTTGCGAAAATCTCTCTCCGCGGCGGCGGACCCCTTTCCAAAGGAGCCGCGCAGGGGTGGACTTCCTGGTCGACTTCCTTGCCCAGAGGGGCCTGGTTTGGCATCCCGTTCCAGCTCTCCCGCGTGGCGGGCAGGGAGACGAAGGCGGCCCTCCATCGTCTCCAGCCTCCGTTTCTGCATCCTTACAATCGGGGCACCCAGATCGCAGGAGAGCCTGGCACAGGCCAGGACAGCTGTAGGAGAGGACAGCGGATGGGCGATCACGCTGCTTCTCCTCCTGCCCGCCTGGTTCCCTTTCCTCCGTTTAAATTTTTCCTTTTCAACTCTCCAAAACCTTCTGTTTCTCACTTAAAAGAACAAAAGTCCACAATGGTTATAGCGATTGTTATTTTTACTACCCAACTCCCCCCAGGAATTCCAGGACGGACTTCCTTTTGCATCCTGATGCCAGTTTGGGCCCCGGCTTCCCTCTTTGCGCCCTTCCCCCTCTCCCTGAGGCTGGGGCACAGTCATACTTCCCCATGGGGAGCAGTTGAAGAGGCTACCGCTCCCCAGTTATGGCTCAGAGGTCTTAGGCCAAGCTCAGGGGCTGGAGCACGAGGGCTCCCTGGAAGAAAAAGTGCTCACCCCTCCAAGGCAGATATCACTAACAATTACTTTTGTAAAGGGAACCCCATTCTAACATCTCCCAGCCGGGGTTGGAGAGAGATCTGGGCGGGGCTGTGGCCGACCAGTCTCCTCCTGTCACCTCTGCCCCAGGACACTCCTCCTCAGGGAATGTCACCAGCTGCCAGGAATGTCGGGGGTGTTGGGGCAGCCTGCCCAGCCTGATGACTGACTCTCCTTGCAGATGGGGCTGGTGAGGACCTGGCACGTGGTTGTGTAGTGCCTGGAGTCACCAGCACCTACAGACGGATCCCGGATGCCGCTCCAGGGTGGTCGGCAGACTCCTGCAAGGGGCATGGCCGGCTGAGAGCACCTGGGAGGCAGGTGCCGCTTCTCAAACTGGCCTCCCAGGACTCAGGAGTGGAGATGGCAGTTGGGGACAGGTCTCTAGCCACCTCACCGGGCCTTTCTCAAGACTCTCTGAACTCTGAGCCCATGCGGAGCGCTGAGCCCCTGGCCCTGGGTGCCATGGAGCCTCCTGCCCGCCTAAGCCGGCTTCTAGCCAGCCGTAAGCTGGAGCAGGTGCTGGAGCGGTCCCGCCAGCTCCCGGCTTCCTCTGCCAGCTTGTCACACTACCGCTCCCCAAAGCCGCCAAGCAACCCTGAGTATGAAATGCCCCTTTTTGGAGCAGGAGGACAGGAGGCCACCGAGTCAGAGAGTGACCTAGAGGCAGGCCTGGAAGAAGCAGAGGTGGTGAGTGCCAACTCTCAAGCGTGGGATGGAGATGCCCCCGCCCCCCAACTTCTTCTCCCTGGAGCTCTCTCGGGGTGGGGCTTTCCTTACCCCTCATTGATGGGTTGTGTGAGAACGTCTTACCTCACCCCGCCCCCAGCTGTGTGGAGGTGGGCAGGTCCAGGGCCTGCCTGGCACTTTGCCTGGCTGGGCACTGGGAGGCCAGCTGGGTGTGCGTCCCTCCTCTCACTCATCCTGCCCCCATCTGCTGGCCCCTTAGGGTGTGAGTCTGGTTGAGTTCAGAATTCTCCCCTGCCTCACTACGTCCCACAGGTGGGGGGCTTGGGGCCTGAAGCCTGGGCCTGCCTCCCAGGGCAGGGTCTTCGCTACCTGGAACACCTGTGCCTGGTGCTGGAGCAGATGGCGAGGCTGCAGCAGCTCTGCCTGCAGCTGCGGACTCAGAGGGCCCCTGGGGTGAGTGAGCTGTGGGCAGTCGGGCCAGCGGGCAGGCAGGTGAGTGGGGGATGAAGAGGATGGGGGGGACCCCTGGAACCAGGACTCCCTTCAGAACAGCCTCAGCCCTCTAGCCAGGCCCTGAAAGCCTGTCTCTCCTGTGCACAGGATCCTAAAGAGGAGGAGCCGGCCCTGGCGCCTTCACCTCCACCCTCTCACGCCCCGGGCAGTGAGGTACATGGGCAGTGGGAGTGGCTCAGCCAGACAGAGGAGACAGGTGAGGCGCAGTTGTGTCTCCGTCTGTATCTTGCCTGCCCAGGTCCCTACAGGCAGACCCCCTGAGCTCTGGGCTTGACGAGTGCCTTCCTGTTCCTGGCCTTGGGTAACTGGATTCTCTTTCCAAAGGAGCAAGAACAGCTTCACCCCCAAAGGTAGGGGTGCCCAGCGCCAGCCCTTCCAGGCTGTCAGAGGCCCTGGCAGAGCCAGCTCACACCTTTCCATCCTCCCAGGGGCACAGGGTAGGTGAGGGATTACATGGGGGCAGGTGACAGGATGCGGTGGAGGTCGGGGGTGGTTGGGATGTGTGCTAGAAAATGAGAGGGTTCCTGTTTGGAACAGGTGATTTGCCCTGGCTGTGCTGACAGCTATCTCTGGGAACTTGGTCAGGGGTACGTTTTGGGGAGGGGCCCTGGGTGACCCTCTCACCCTCTGCTCAGCGGGATCTCTCCCACTGGAACAAGGTCAAGGTCCTGCTCAACCGGATCCGGTGGAGGAGCCCTCGACCTGCTGAAGCCGCTGCCCCTCCTGATGGCTCTGCCCCCAGGTGAGTCCTGTGGCCCAGCCCAGGGCAGAGGGAGGAGCCTGATGAGCTAGGATGCCAGGATTGTGCTGTCAGTTGTTATCTTCGTCCCTGCAAAATTTGAGAGACGTAGTCTTGGAGAGGGTGCTGGAAGAAACAGAAAGTGGTTAAAGCACCCCGTTTATGGGTGAGGAGGCTGAGGACTGGGCTGGGGAGGGAAGTCATTTTCCCGAGGCCACACGGTGAGTCAGTGGCAGAGCCAGGACCAAAAGATGGGAAATCCTCACGTAAGCCCAGCAAGCCCTCACCCCTCAAAGCTGAAACTTAGGTCACCTCCCTGGGTTTCCCCAGGAAAGCCAGGTAGGGCACACAGGATGCCACAGTGGATGCCAGGGCTTGGGGGGTAGGGGTCTATACTGAATAATTCTCCAGGGGGGATTATCCCTGTCAATTAATATCCCCAGGCCTCCCACCATGCTTGGTCAACTCTGGGGCCATCGTTACCTTTGTTTCTTCCTCCTAGCCTAGCGCCTCCTTTCTTTCTCCACAGGATCGCATCAAGGGACCTCCCTGAAAGGCCTCCAGGCCGAACCCTCCAGAAGACCTTTATACCATCATTAGTGGTTAAGAAGCAACGAGCAAAAAACCTTACTGTATGCTGAGACTTCCTGGTGCAGGGATGTAACCCCAGCTGGGGGGAGTGCAGTGAAGTCTTCTTCCTCGCCCTCTGCCCTGTTGCTGCTTCTGGGCACTGCCAGGAAAAGCTGTTGACGCTCAGTTTTCTCTCTGAGGCAAGGGCTGAGTCTTTCTCCTCTGAGCAGCCAAGGAACCCTGGGTCCCTGAGAGGCCCCAAGGTGCAGCAGCTCTCGGGCTCCTCCCTGGTTGCCAGAAATCCCTGGGCTTAGGCAATGTGAACTTACTGATTCATCTGGCATCCATGGAGTGCGTTTGGCGTGGTGATCTGTTGGGGCCCAGCGTGTCGCTGGGGACTGTGGGACTGTCAGTGTTGTGAACTGGCTGAATCCAACCATCTCTCTGGAATCATGCACTCAAAGAGTCAGTCTTCAGGGTGAGGTAACTGCAGAACGATGGACTTGACCTTCACTCCTGAGCGGGCAGTCACCGATCTGGAGTCCTCCCTTCCTCCTCATACTTGCATGGGCAGCCCCAGGACAGAGAAGCATGCTCTCTTGGCTGCCTCTGCATTGAATCTTGCCTGAAGACTGCACCAGGGATGGGAGTCAAGGACAACATGAGGAACAGCAGAGTAATCTTCAAGGTCTATTCTCAGCTGCTTTACTCCTTACTAGCCTTTCCATGTCACAGCTGAAACCAGAGGTCCATACTAGCTTTTAGACCTTGACAAAAATCCCTTAACTATTCTGAGCCATAGCTTCCCACTTAATCTCCCAAATGGTATAATGATGCCTGTCCTACCTACCTCACAGGCTTGTTTGGAGGGTAAAGTGAGATTAAACTGTCTCAAAGTGCTTGGTGAATGTTAAATGAATAGGAAAGGGTGTTGGAGGGAGGCTAGACTGGAGGGTGATGGGTCAGAGGGTAAGGGGGGAACTGGGATTGCTAATGGGGACTAAAATGGCCAGTGATTAGCGGCAAGACTTTGAGCAAGTCATTTCATTGAAGTCTCTCAGGTTTCATAGCTGAGAATTAGGACACTAATTCCTGACCTCCTTATCCCCCAAGGGTTGATGTGAGGACTAAAGGAAATGACTGTGAGAACGAACTCTTTGTAAATGTATACCTAAATATTGTGGAGGTTTATCTTACTACATAGCCTATTAGGTTCCTAGCTCTTTGTTAATTGAGAAAGGGGGAAAGTTTAGTCTCCTGCAGGTACCCAGGAGGTGTGTGTGGAGGGGTGTGCCGTCAACAGAAGGGTAGGGCTAGGGATGGTTGAATCAGACACAGGGATGTCTTCTGGAAATGGCCACTGATCATGCATTCTCCTCCTTCAGTCGGGAGGAGGTCAGCTGGTTCTCCTCCTCCTCCTCCAGTCAGCTGGTTCTCTTGCTGCTGCGGTCTTGGGATCTGCCAGAATGAGGCACAGGTGCTCCCTTATGTTTGGGGCTCCAGCTCCAGCAGTCTTGGGACCAGGAACCAATTCTCCGAAGCCTGCTTTTCTAATGGGACACGTAAGAGAGGACACCACTGAGGCGCGGCTTCCTAACGCGCATCCGATCGGGGAAAGCGCACTTCCGCTCCCCAGTTGGAGCGGGATGGCAGGCCTGGGTGGGGGAAGGGACAGGTCAGTGGAGAGGAGGGAGGGACCATATCCGGGAGAGAGGCAGCTTCCGACCAGTGGTCGCGCTTCCGTAGAGGCGCTTCCGGTGGCGGCAGCAGCAGCGGCTCTGGTGGTTCCGGGTGTCTTTGTCCCCCCGGTGTCGCGGCCCTGGCCCGCAGGTGGGTTGGGGGGCCTTCCGCCGCCCTTCTGCCTCTTCGCCCCTCCCCTGGCCGAGGGGCTGCGAGGGCCGGGCCTCGAAGATGAGCCGGGCGCGGAACGGGCCGAGCCCCCCTTCGGCCTGCAAGTTCCGTCTCCCTGGCAACGGTCTCGGCCCTGGGGGCGGGCGGGAGGAGGAGAAGCTGCGCGCCTTCGTCCTCCCACGGTGGCCTGGCCGCGGCCCGCCCCGGGAGACTCGGCGCCGGCGGCTGCTGAGGCGGGAGCCGAGGGCCGGGGAGTGCGGGAGCAAGAGGGCGGGCGCGCAGCCGGATTCACGTTCGGCCGTGCCACGGAGCTGTCTTCCCACCCGCCCGTCCGGGGAACAACGGGCCGGGCTTCCGGGGAGAGGGCCCACACCATCTCCTCTCCGGCAGCAGCAGCCTCCTCCATTTTTCCGGGCCTTGCGTGGAGCTCTTTGGCGGATGCATTGAATGAATGAATGTCATCGGGGTTCTTTCCAACCCTCCACTCTCCCCAGCCATCTGAGGGTGGCGTGGCATAGTGAGAGGAGATCTAAGTTGTCGGGAGATCTGGGTGTGAGTCCTAGTTTTGTACCTACCTGGTTATGTGGCCTCGGGCAAGTCTCAGTCCCTCCGAGCTTCAGTTTTCTTTTCGTTGAAAGAGTATAACAGTATCACCCACCGCTAGATTATTGTGAGGGCCGACTGGAACATTGTAATTTCTCCATTTCCTGCTCCTTTTCATATTCTCACCATCCGTCTCCTCCTTTCATTCTCAGTATCCATCTGTCCATTTTCCTTAAGATCCTTAGTTCCTTTTTGGGGGTAGATGGAAAATTTCCCTATGAGCTGTTAATTCATTTCTTTTCTGATTGAAGGTTTTCCCCCAAGACTCTGAAAGAGGACAGCATTCCCAATGTCCCAGTTTAAGCGCCAGCGGATCAACCCACTACCAGGGGGACGCAACTTCTCAGGTGATCACCTTTATCTCTACCTGGCCTAGTACTGGGAAGTGTGTGTTTTGGAGTTAGTCTTTCACAATGTGGCTTTTGGGGTTTCCCTGGTGGAGTGCAATTTGCTGCTGACTTTTCTCAGGAAAAAAACATGACCACAGTAGTTGTCGGCGAGACCCTGTGTGGGACATGCTTGGATCCACTTTGCTCTTTGGGTTTACTGTTTCCTCTAGCTGAATCTAGTGCTTAAGACGGTAGGTGCAGTTTCTGGATCGCTTCTGTGTTCCAATAGGCGCAGCTTCAACATCTCTTCTGGGTCCTCCTCCTGGTTTGCTCACTCCTCCTGTGGCCACAGACCTGTCCCAAAATGCCAGGCACCTTCAGGTAGGTTGGGCATCCTATCTAGTGAGTTTCGGGACTTCCCCAGCATGCATGGTTGCCCGAGGCTTTCAGTCTTACATCACAGTGTTCGTCCTTCCTGACGCTCCTGTCCTCGGCCAGTCCAGAGGCGACTAGACATCTGGGACTGGGGAGTCCTAGGTTCTGGCTCTAGGGAGATCTCTAGGGTGCTTCTTGGAATTAAAGAACTGGAAATCCTAGAAGAAGCTTATGACCCAAGAATCAGCATGACTCCCCACCCCCAGTAGATTGATTATGTCCACTGTACATATGCTTCCTTTTATATGTATGCTTCCTTCCATGGGAATCTGTGCAGTACTCTGATTGAGCTGGGGGTGGGGCGGGGTGGATGAACATGAGATGCTAATGGCAGAGCATGGACACATGCTCCCTATTCCCTTTAAACTGCACTCTTCTCTTATAGGGTGGAGAGAAGCAGCGGGTCTTCACTGGCATTGTTACCAGTTTGCATGACTACTTTGGGGTGGTGGATGAAGAGGTCTTTTTTCAGCTAAGGTAGGCTTGAGGCTGATCCCCTCTGGAAATGCTTATTGGATTCAGTTCTGTCACCATGCTGGTGGGTCCCCTGTAATGCCATTGCTTTGCTGTTGTCATGCAAGGTGTGGGAAATCTTGATGGCAAGGGCCTCATAGGGACAGTCAGGGTGGCTTGGCCAGGGTTTCTCTCCTGACTGGGTCTCCTGGCTTGTGTGCTGGCAGTGTGGTGAAGGGCCGGCTGCCCCAGCTGGGTGAGAAGGTGCTGGTGAAGGCTGCATACAACCCAGGCCAGGCAGTGCCCTGGAATGCTGTCAAGGTGCAAACGCTCTCCAACCAGGTATTCATCTCTCCTTGGCATGTTTATTGGAAAGGGGTGGGAGGGAACCTTACTTTGATCAAGGGGTTGGGGCTGCATCTCTCCAAGGTAGTGCACAGGTCAGCTATGGGATGCCCTGAATTTCCTGGTTACTGTCCTGCAGCCCCTACTGAAGTCCCCAGCACCTCCCCTTCTACATGTGGCAGCCCTGGGCCAGAAGCAAGGGATTCTGGGAGCCCAGCCCCAGCTGATCTTCCAGCCTCACCGGATTCCCCCACTCTTTCCTCAGAAGCGTGAGTACCAGTGGCATGGATATTGGGGGTGTGGCTTTATGGGGTACTCGGGATGAATGGACTTGTAACTGTTAGGTTGCTGCTCTCAGAATAGATGTGGGTATTTCATGCACTGGAAGAAAGGTACAGGAAAGCTGGGCAAATACTTAGGGGTTTTGAGTCACCAGCCATTTCCTTTCTGCAGCTCTGAGTCTCTTCCAAACATCCCACACACTTCATCTGAGCCACCTGAACAGATTTCCTGCCCGGGGCCCTCATGGACGATTGGATCCAGGCCGAAGGTAAGAGGATGATCGAGCAAGAAAGGAAAGGTGTTTTATTTTATTTGCCTCTAAGAGAATGTCCCTTTTTTTTTTTTTTTTTTGCCACCTGTTGACAATAACATTCTCTTTCTACAGCTAGATCCTAGGACTCCTTTACCCTGAAATAGGCTGATACATTGAGATGTATATACAAATATCAGAACGTCATCAGCTGGTTTAGCAAGTAGGGATTTGGTGTAATTCATTTTTCAAAGTATCACATTGAATTTTTTTAATATATAATTTTCCTTTTTATTTCTCGTGCATAAGATTGAGACACCAAGAATCAAAACTATCAAGAAAATAGTAATTGTCCAAAAAAAAGTAACTTTGTAGTGTATTTTTTAAATTGAAGCATAATTTACAATATTATACCAGTAGATTGGATATTTTTATATGTTACGAGGTGATCACCACAAGAGCTAGTTACCATCTGTCACCATACAAAGTTATTACTATGTTATTGAGTATGTTCTCTGTGCTGTATCCCCATGACTTGCTGTATAACTGGAAGTTTGTACCTCTTAATACCTTTTCACCTATTCTGCCCATTCCCCCCGACCTCCTCCCCTCTAGTGACCACCAGTATGTTCTCTATACGTGTGAGTCTGTTTCTGTTTTTTTATGTTTGTGTGTTTGTTTTGTCTTTTAGTTTCCTCCAGTGCATAATTTAATTCTTAGTATAAAATGTGTTTCTTTAATTACCCTGTACAGTTAGTTCAGTGGTGTGATAGACTGTGTGTGTTGCACTCTGCCCAGAAATCCAGGTCTGTGCCGTGGACATGCAGACATGGCCTTGTGTGGAGCAGGCGTGGTGGATTTGGGCCTTTGGGGCGTCCCAGGCCATCCTGTATCATCTGTGAGCGTTGGGGGCCGCCAGGAGGAGCACGCTGCCCGTTCTCTCTGCCTCACGTGTTCCTTATCCTGCCTCACTCTCTCCCTAAAAGCTTTTGTTTATATCCCTAGGGCTTACGCTCTAGACCAGTTTGCTTTTAAAGACTTTTTCTAGTTCTGTCCGTCTTCATTTTAATTTTTTATTATGAAAATTTCAAGTATAAGCATAGTAAGTAAAAGAGGATGATGAACCTTCATATACCCATCACCCAGCTTAAACAAGTATCCGTATCTGCCATTCTTTTTCATCGACTCCCTGCCTTGTACTTGATTTTTTTTTTTTAGGGTAGAATTTATTTAGGTTGATGTGCACAAATCTTAGATGGACAGTTTTGACAAATGGAAAATCCTGTGTGACTCTCACCCCTATTAAGATATAGAACATTTCCATCACTCTAGAAAGTGTTCTCATGTTCTAGTTCTCTTCTGAAATAAGAACTGTTCTGAGAAGGAAACAGCCCCCTATTCCCAGAGGCCGGTAGATTATTACATGGTAAGGGCTGAGAATGCAGTCCACTGAGAACATGTAAAAGGAGCATGGAGTTCCTCAGAGAAACAGTTCAGGCAAAGTGATGTAGCTAGTCTCTGTGCTGAAGCTACTGTTTGTTCCCTCGGGATAGGTCACGTGAACACTAAGGAGGCGGGAAAGCTTTGATTGTGTGGGATTGTTTTCCACAGTGTCTCTGCTTGCAACACTCTTTCATTCTCAAGTTACTGGTATACGTTTTGCATACACCCATCTTCTTGGTCTTCAGAATTTCCAAGGACTTTCCACCTCTCATTCTGTGAGTTTATTAAATGCTTCATTCAAAATCAACAGCAGGTGCCCTCAGGGATAATGTAGCCTGGGTGAAAATCAGTGGCTGCTATTGACTTTCTGCTTTAGGTTCACATCCAGCCTTTCTATATAGCCAGTTGCATTTGATTGTCCTGGACATGCCAAGCCCCGTGCAAGACCTATGTTCTGTTACTTTGGCCATAATGCTTCAGTGTCATGGCTTCTCGAGAAAGGAGACATGACCATTGGGAGGGAGATATTATCGTCAGTCAGTAGAGAGGATTTGCAGAGTCATTCTGCAAAGGGGGCAGTAGGAATGAGGTCACCCTGAGGGGGAACAACAATTTATAATGGAGTCACCCATGTTAGCGTCTGACTGGAAACCAGGTTTTACTTTGAACTTCAGGTTTTGGGAGGCAGGAAACAGCGTCTCCTTTGGATTGCTAATGCTGAACTACTGCGGTTTTTGACCAGGGCTATCCAGCTGGATATACCATCTCAGTATCCTGCTGAGGTTACGGAGCTGGCTTCCACTGGTCATGCCTTATAACCTGTTCCTGGCAATTCACAATAAGGGGAGAAAACTGCCCGTTGAGTTTACCTCTAAACTCAGTGGAACATCCACTTTAACTTGAGGTTGACAGCATTTACTGAAGAGTGCACTTCAGTCATGGGTGAGCTGAAGAGAGTTGTCAAAATGACTCTGGACAGTTCTTCTGTTAAGAGACACAGAGGCACTGACATCCCACAAGGGCAAGATCAGAAGGCAGCTTTTGGAGGGAGATGCTATGAACAAGGAAATTACCCAGGCAGGAATATGAGAAAAGAAGAAAAACTTCGTGTTAAATATAATCAGGTTTGTTACTCAGGGGTGTGATGACTAGGGAAACAACCCAGGCAGGTCTAAAGGGAGAGAGTAGACACCTTCTGGTAAATACAATCAACTCAGCATTACCTCAGCACGAAGAATTGACAATTGATTTTATTCCCCTTGCTCCCTTGCTCATGGGGTTTTTTCCCATTATCATTATGGCATTTTATGATGGTCTAAAGGTTTTTTTCTCTTCTATTATTTTTTTTATTGCCCCCATAACATAGTGATACTATAATAAGTGATTTATTACAAAAATGTATAAAGTAGTGCATGCTATTACATAAAGTTAAAAATACTATAAAAATATATCATTCCCTCTTTCCCTTTAAAGGTAGCCATTTAAAAACGTTTAAAGTATAGTTGATTTACAATATTGTATTAGTTCCAGGTGTACAACATAGCAGTTGTACTCCATTTAAAGTTATAAAATGTTGGCTATATTCCCTGTGCTGTGCATTACGCCTTTGTATCTTATTTATTTTGTACATAGTAGTTTGTACCTCTTAATCTCTTACCCTTATCTTCCCCCCATCCCCAAGGTAGCCATTCTTAAAGACCTTTAGAAAATAATTTTGAAAAGCAAATTTACTTTCTGCCACTTTTTCCCCCCGTGTTCTTTTCTAGTCTTTATCTATATATATGCATACTTTTTATAATTTAAATCTTTGAGTTCAGATTTTTTTATACGTTCTTATCGAACATCTGTTCCATATTGCACTGTAATCCTCATAATTGTTTTAATGGCTGTATGATTACTGTACTTATTTACTATGAAAATTCAGGATTGCTAGATACACGTGGTTTTTTTTTTTTTTAATATAAATTTATTTATTTATTTTATTTTTGGCTGTGCTGGGTCTTTCTCTAGTTGCGGCAAGCGGGGGCTACTCCTCATTGCGGTGCGCGGACTTTTCATTGCGGTGGCTTCTCTTGTTGCAGAGCACGGGCTCTAGGCACAGGGGCTTCAGTAGTTGTGTCACGCGGGCCCTAGAGCGCAGGCTCAGTAGTTGTGGCAGACGGGCTTAGTTGTGCCGCGGCATGTGGGATCTTCCCGGACCAGGGCTCGAAGCCGTGTCCCCTGTATTGGCAGGAGGATTCTTAACCACGGCGCCACCAGGGAAGTCCCACACGTGGTTTTCTTACTTGGCTTGAATTTTTTCTACTATATATATAACCTCTTTTCTTCTTCTGAATTAACTTCCTTGGAATAAATTTTTAAGAGTGAAATTACTGGATCAAAGGGTTTCAGTATTTTTATGACTCTAATGTGTAGTGTTAAGGGTTTTTACCAGAACTGTCTCTTTTTTTTTTTTTTTTTTTTTTGCAGTACGCGGGCCTCTCACTGTTGTGGCCTCTCCCATTGCGGAGCACAGGCTCCGGACGCGCAGGCCCAGCGGCCATGGCTCACGGGCCCAGCCGCTTCGCGGCATGTGGGATCCTCCCAGACCAGGGCAGGAACCCGCGTCCCTTGCATCGGCAGGTGGACTCTCAACCACTGCGCCACCAGGGAAGCCCCAGAACTGTCTCTTTTAATGAAACTTGACAGAACCCGTAGCATGGTGCCATATGTATATATATCTCAGTAAAAAAAAATAATCAGTTAAATTCTTTTTCTCATTTCAAAAAATTATATTAAATATAAGAAAATTTTCATCACCTTTATCTGTCAGAGGTATCCACCATTAATATTTTACTTCTTTTTAAAGGTGTTTTGGCACATTTGAGGCACTACTGTATATATAGTGTTCCATATAATTCTTTTTGTTTAACATGAATGGTTTTGTGTTATTAAAAGCATTTAAATATCCATCTTAATGTCTTTTATAACACTCTTATATGACCGTTAGCATGGCTTCTTTATCTTTAAAGTTGGGGATTCAGATTGTTTCCAGTTCTTTTTAGGCCAGTATGTACTGAATCTGTATGTAACAGTGTGGTCTCTTCCTTCTGGTAATGGATCAACCTCCAGCGATGACTATGACTCCAAGAAACGCAAACAGCGCGCTGGTGGAGAGCCTTGGGGTGCTAAGAAACCAAGGCATGACCTGCCTCCTTACCGAGTCCATCTCACTCCCTACACTGTGGACAGGTGAGTGGCGAGGCTGGGGTGGGGGCTGAGACTTGTAGCTGGTAACAGTTTCTTGTGTAAGCGAGATATAGCCTGGGAGTAAGAGTGTGTGTGTGTGTGCGCGCTCATGACCTTTTTGTTTCATTTTTGTTTTTTATTGTGACAGATTTTTTTACTTCAAAATCTCAAGTTCTGACCAGCATAGCACCACTGACATGGGTACCCCTGATAGAACTTTATGATTTGATCACCAGAAATTGTTATGCCAGGCTATCATTAAGGCTTATCAATCAAAATCCAGGTGCCCAGTACCAGTTGTAAGTCAGGTAGAAACTGTGGGTCATAGGAAACCTGGGACTGGTTTCCCAGGGAAGCTCTAAGTTATTGTTTAAGTGCTGCAGCATGTATGAGGTCACTGGCCTACAAGCTTACTTCTCACACGTAGAAACTGATGGACTGAGAGGTAGGTGAGCAATTCCAGATTCCATCTAGCATGGGAGATGCGGGGCTTCAGCTGCTGTATTAGAGATGAGGCCCCAAAACCAAGTCCACCTACGTCCGAGCTGAGGTGAGGGCAGCCTCCTGGCACCTCCTCCTCAAGGTGGCAGGGAAGGAGGGCTGCCACTGCTCTTCCCTTGTCACCGCTTCCTCTCCCCAGGCCCAGGCAGGGCCTCTTATTCTCCATGCTGACCCACCTGCCCAAGGTTAATCTGATGAGATACTGGTCCCCACATCATCCCCGCTGGAGGGGTGAATATAGAGCCTCCTCATGTGGTCAGAACATGACTGCTAACAATTAGCCACACACACACAGCTGTGGTTTTTTTCCTAAAACACAACTGGAAACCTATTGTACATACTGTTCAGCACTTTGCTTTTTCACTTGTCTTGGAATTTATTCTACGTTAAAGTTTATTAGACTGATCTCATTCTTTTTAGCAACTGCACAGCATTCTACTAAATGGATGGACCAGAATTTATTTAACCAGTTCTCCATTTTTAGTCTTTAATTATCCTAAACATTGTTGTAATAATAAACATCCTTCTCTATACATCTGCGTGGACAGGTGCAAGCATTTTATTGAGCTCAATTCCTAGAAAGGGAGTAGCTGGCTCACAGGTCTGTCAGCCTTGACAGATATTGCCAGGCCTCTCACAGAGGCGGTATCGGTTTACGTTCTCACACGAGGTGTGAGGTTCTTGCACCCCCAGCCTTTGCCAACACTGTTATCCAGCTTTGTGATCTTTGTCAGTCTGATAGGTGAAAAGTGATACTGTGATTTGAATTTAATTATGAGTGAGATTGAGCATGTTTTCATGAGCTTCTAAGTCTCATTTCTTTTTCTAAGTTATCTGTTGCTGTCAGTTTTTCCAGTTTTCTCTTAGACTTGTGAACTTTGTTAGTGACTTGTGGGTTCCTTTTATATAAGACAGTGACCCTTTTCTCTGTCACATATTGCAGATGTCTTTTTTTTTTTCCTTCCCCAGACTGACTTTATTTTGCCACTAGAGGTTGTAACATTTTAGTGGTCAAGTCTGATCCATTTTTATCTTTTCAGAAGTGTCTTACTTAGAAAGCTCTTCTTTTCTCAGATTATAAAATCATCTGCTCCCTTTTTCTTTCAAGTCTTTTATGGTTCTAGTTTTAAAAATAATTTAGTCTTTGCTCAATCTGGAATTCCCTGCTTTCTTCCCATAGCTCCACCTGTGACTTCTTAGAACTCCAGCGCCGTTACCGCACCCTGCTGGTTCCCTCAGATTTTCTGGCTGTGCATCTGAGCTGGCTGTCGGCCTTCCCTCTGAGCCAGCCCTTTTCCCTCCATCATCCAAGCCGCATCCAGGCATCTTCTGAGAAGTTGCCAGCTCCAGACGCTGGTGCTGAGCCCACGCCCACAGACAGTGACCCTGCTTACAGTTCCAAGGTGAGTTGGCTGGGCTCCTGCCTCTTTGTCCTGTTGCTGGAGGCTGAGAAAGTTCTCGAGTGTCCCCTTTGTGCCGTCCCTACCAGGTACTGCTGCTCTCTTCCCCGGGGTTGGAGGAATTGTATCGTTGTTGCATGCTCTTCGTGGATGACATGGCTGAGCCAAGGGAGACGCCAGAACATCCTCTGAAGCAAATTAAAGTAAGAGCTGGAGCCCAGGAGGCAAGACTCACTCATTGATGATGTTCAGTTCCTGTCAGCTCAGCTCCTGCTCAGGAACTCATAGAAACGGGGTTTTGGGGCTGAGATACCAGTCGTTTTACCAGGAGGACAGCATGGCTGAGAGATGTTCTTTCTTATCAGAATTATGTGGGGTTCACATTCATGGATAGAGATACCCCTCCCGCCCCCAGTGTGGCGGACCCTTTGTTCCCCACTGGTGGCAGGTTGCCTCCCTGTGGGAGACCCATGTGACTGGTTTTTCATTTCTTACCCCTGGTCTCTTTCTGCAGTTTTTGCTGGGCCAGAAAGAAGAGGAGGTAGTGTTGGTGGGGGGCGAGTGGTCTCCTTCTCTGGACGGCCTCGACCCCAAGGGCGACCCGCAGGTGCTCGTCCGCACTGCCATCCGCTGCGCGCAAGCCCAGACTGGCATCGACTTGAGTGCCTGCACCAAGTGGTGAGTGGCTGCCTGACCTGTTGTCTGTGGCTGCCCAGTGAGCTGGCGAGACCCTGCAGGGAGCCAGGCTCCTGCTGGGCCTTTCTGACCTGTTAGTCCCCGTCTGTTCCCTAGTCCCTGCTGACCACACACCCCCTCCAGCCCTCGCAGTGGTCGTGAGCATGGTGAGGGGTGTGTAAGTGTGTTGAAGGCCAGCGGACCCTCCAAGGCTCGTCAGATGTGGCCCCACGGCCACATTGCGGGCTCCTTCTTGTTGCCATGGCACCTCGGATAGTGGTTGTCTGCTTGCTTGTCTCTCCCCACTGGCTAAGCATTTCTCGAGGACTTGGTCTATGTCTGTTATGTCTGTACTGTCAGACCTTGGCACACAGTATGTGTTCAGTAAACGCTGATTGGAAACTGAAGCCCTCGTGAACGTCATGGGTCACTACTGCATTTTTCCTTTTGCTGTGAGCAGGTGGCGCTTTGCTGAGTTTCAGTACCTGCAGCTGGGACCCCCGAGGCGGCTCCAGACCGTGGTGGTGTACCTGCCGGACATCTGGACCATCATGCCTACTTTGGAAGAGTGGGAGGCCCTGTGCCAGCAGAAAGCTGCAGAGGCAGCTCCCCCGCCCCAGGAGGTGCCAGTGGTGAGGCCGAGCCTTACGAACACGTGGGGAAATTAGGGGCCCTAACCCCTGGACCCAGATGGTCATAGCTCTTGACTTTTCGTCACAGGAAACAGAGCCTACAGAACAGGCAGCTGATGCATCAGAGCAGGCAGCAGACACCTCTAAACAGAATGCAGAGAATCCAGAGGTCACTGCACAGCAGGAAATGGACACCGATCTCCCAGAGGCCCCTCCACCCCCTCTAGAACCTGCTGTCATGGCACGCCCCAGCTGTGTAAATCTGTCCATCCATAGTATCGTGGAGGACCGGAGGCCAAAAGAAAGGATCTCTTTTGAGGTAGGTGTAGGAGTCTGGGGGCTGTGGGGCAGGGTGTATAGGATGGCGGGGTTTGGAACACCCCATTTTTTGATGCTCGTGACCCCTTGTTGCCTCTTCCACCAGGTGATGGTGTTGGCTGAGCTGTTTCTGGAGATGCTGCAGAGGGATTTTGGCTATAGGATTTATAAGATGCTGCTGAGCCTTCCTGAAAAGGTCGTGGCCGCACCTGAACCTGAGAAGGAGGAGGCGGCCAAGGAGGAAGAAGCGGTCAAGGAGGAGGCCAAGGAGTCCAAGGATGAGGTACAGAGTGAGGGCACAGCTGCCGAGTCAGATGCCCCGCCGGTGAGTACCTCTGCCCCCGTGCACGGGCACTGGGGCTGCACATGGTAATGCTTTACAGAACTGGGGCGCTGTCTGGCACCAGCGCTGCTCGGAGTGCTTTAGGGGTCTCCTCTCATCACCCCTCGCTCACTGCACGCATGCTCTGTGACCCTGGTGTGACTCAGGTGCGGGGCGCTTAACTCTCCCACGTGGCCACGCAGCCCGGAGGTGGTTGGTGTACCTGGGAGAAGGGAGGCGGGCCTGGAGCAGCGAAGGGAGGCGTGGTTGACACGGCAGCACGGAAGTCCCCATTAATAGGAATGCTTTGACGGTACAGGTGTTTTGATCACCTGACGGTTAACTAGAACACTGCATTTTCTTAAACCTTTCTAAAGTACGTGGGTCTTCTTGCCTAAATACTGTCAAGTAAACAAATTTCTTACGGGACTGAGATTGACTCTTGAGCAAAGTCCCAGGTGTCTGGAGCTCGCCCCGGTCTGCTCTGTGACCCCCACGTAACGAAGTATGTTAAATGAGACGTTGCGTATGCGCCTTTGGCGCGGTGCCTGAGCACGGCTGACGCACAGATGTTAACCGTTGTTATTGTTGGTTAGTCACAGGGGCAGTTCCTCTCATCATCTTGGTCTGCTTCTCCTAGAAGGAAGACGGGCTTTTGCCCAAACCCCCATCTTCTGGGGGAGAGGAAGAAGAGAAACCCCGGGGCGAGGTGTCTGAGGACCTCTGCGAGATGGCCCTGGACCCCGAACTGCTGCTGCTGAGGGACGATGGGGAGGAGGAGTTCGGTATGTCTGGCGCCTGCCCCGGGTGGCGGCGTCCTGGCTGGCTCTGTGGCTCCCGTCCTGGCTGTGTGTGGAGCCAGTCCGGGCCTGCGTGCTCCCAGCTCCAAGTTCACCTTTCTGTAGCAGGGGCCAAGCTGGAGGATTCCGAGGTCCGGTCGGTTGCCTCGAATCAGTCAGAGATGGAGTTCTCATCCCTTCAGGACATGGTGAGACCTCTGTGCCTCTCTGGCTCTCAGTGACAGGGAAGCTTAGCAAGGCCTCTGACTCACTCCTGGGAAAGGGGCGCTTTTCCTGAATGACCTCTGGCATCTTCTGATTGACGAAAGACGAAAGGTGGTTCTTGGCTTACGGGATGGCATGCTCGTAGGATCCAGGAGAGCACTTCGGTATCTCCGTCAGGGCGGATGTGAGCGAGCTGTCTGACCTGGGAGCACCCAAGGTTCCTCTGTGTGTGACAGCCCCTGGGGCGAAAATGCCCCAAAGAGGCCCTTGGTTACAGGCCAAGGGACTTGCCTGGCCCAGGGTCAGGTCTCTAACTGGAAGGGTGTGAGTGAGTGTGTCAGCCAAGCTGCTTGATTTTTTTGTTTTTTTTTAAACTTTTCTTTTTATATTGGAGTCTAGCCAATTATCGATGTAGTGGTAGTTTCAGGTGCACAGCAGAGGGACTCAGCCATTCATGTACATGTATCCATGCTCCCCCAAACTCCCCTCCCATCCAGGCTGCCACATAACATTGAGCAGAATTCCCTGTGCTATATACAGTAGGTCCTTGTTGGTCATCCATTTTAAATATCAAGCGGCTTGATTTTATAAGGGCTTCGTCCTGGGTGATTTAGCATCAAGGGACCTGTTTGTAAATCCTGTTCATCCTTGTTTCTCTTTTAGCCCAAGGAGCTGGACCCCTCTCCTGTGCTCCCTCTGGACTGTCTTCTTGCTTTTGTCTTCTTTGATGCCAACTGGTGTGGCTACTTGCATCGGCGAGACTTGGAGAGGATCCTGCTTACCCTTGGGCTCCGGCTCAGCGCAGAGCAGGTGCTTTCTCATGCCCCGCCCTAGGCCTCTCTGAGATGCCTCGCCCGACATCCTCGTGTGCATGCGCGGCTCGGGATGCTGTGGTTCTAGGTTCTTGCACGCCATCGTGGGGGGACTTGCACCTTCTCATCCGTGGGCATCTTGGGTGTGTGCTTCCTACAGGCCAAACAGCTGGTCAGCAGGGTGGTGGCCCAGAACATCTGCCAGTATCGGAGCCTTCAGTACAGCCGCCCGGAGGGCCCGGACGGGGGGCTCCCCGAGGAGGTGCTCTTCGGTGCGTACCGTGCTCTGCGGCCTTCTGGGGACGGCGGAGCAGGCTGCTCTCTCCCGGGACCGTCCCTGAGTCTCTTCGCGGCCCTTCTAGGGAACCTGGATCTGCTACCTCCTCCTGGGAAGAGTGCCAAGCCGGGCGCGGCCCCTGTGGAGCACAAGGGCCTGGTGTCCCACAACGGCAGCCTCATCAACGTGGGGAACCTGCTGCAGCGTGCGGAGCAGCAGGACAGCGGGCGGCTCTACCTGGAGAACAAGATTCACACACTGGAGCTGAAGCTGGGTGAGTGGCTGGCCGCGCGGGGACCTGTCACGGCCCGGCGCAGACGCGAGGAGCCGAGCGGGAGGCCCGCCCCTCAGCCTCCAGGCCTCTGGCCCTACACTCCCCTCCTTAGCTTGGCAGCCTTTCCTGTCTTCCCCCGCCAGAGGAGAGCCATAACCGCTTCTCAGCCACTGAAGTGACGAATAAGACGCTGGCCGCAGAAATGCAGGAGCTGAGAACCCGGCTGGCTGAGGCTGAGGATACGGCCCGGACGGCGGAGCGACAGAAGCACCAGCTTCAGCGGCTGCTACAGGAGTTCCGAAGGCGCCTGACCCCCCTGCAGCTTGAGGTGCAGCGGATGGTTGAAAAGGTGAGCCTCCTGGGAGAGCCGGCCGCCGGGCGGGGAGGCTGGGTCAGGGCAGCCGGCACGGGGCCGGGCCCAGGTTTGCCTCGCCTCCGCCTCCTTCCTGGTTTCTTATGGAATCGATCAGTCAGCAGCTGGCACGCTGGAGTCTCCCAGGAGGAAGTGCTCAGTAGTCCTCGGATCTCGGCCCTTCCTCTGAGTCCTGATTCTCGTGACATCTGTTTCAAACAGGCAGACAGCTGGGTAGAGAAGGAGGAGCCAGCACCTAGCAACTGAGGGGCCTGGTGCAGGAGCTGCCATCCTGTGAGGTCAGCGATGGAGCCTGCTGAAGTTAGAGCCCTTTTGGTTCTAGAAGGAAGCTGGAGCAGGACCTGGGAGCCATAGGCAGGGGTGACTGACCCCTGCGCTCGGCCTCTGTAGAGGAGCTCAGGCCGTCAGGGTGGGGTCTGTCTGTGCCGTGTGGGACGGGTGAGTGAGGAAGCCGGTTCCACTTGCAACTAAATCCAACATCTTCTGCACCCCTCGAATGTCATTTTGCCCTCTACCTTGGGATTCCTCCTGGGGCCCTTTCGTCTTGTGCTTTCTCCTGTCCTCTTCCAGTTTAGAATAAGACAGGGGAGGAAAAGGCTTTTTGAGTCTGTCATAAGGTCTGATGCCAATAAACTGAAGAAACAGACGCGGAAGCTGGCTGGGGGTAAGAGCCCCTTCCTCCGGATGGCACAAATCCTGCCAGGTTTCAGGAGCAGGTTCTGGGGGGAAGGGTCTCCCGCGGCCATTGCAGGAACAGAGTCAGTCAGTGCTAGCGAGCGTGTAGCGGTGGGCAGTGTTCGGCAGTGAACACTGTTCCAGCCACCCCAGACTTGCCAGAAGAAACCAGCACCTCTTTTCCCTGGCTCCCCGTGTTCAGAATGTGGTATTTGGCTCTGGCCCAGCCTTTTCCCTGTTCCCCATAAGTCTCGCCTCTTTCCATAATCCGTGGTTTCAGTTTGACTTTGTATATAAAGTGTTCTGTTTTGGTTTTTTTTTTTTTGGCTTTTTGTTTTTTAAATAAACCAAAGTCAAAACAAAGTGTCCTGGTAACTCTCCCCTCGCTCCTCTTCTGGGTCTGCCTGTGCTCCGCCCTCCTCCCAACCCTCAGCGCAGTCTCTGCTCCATGCAGGTGTCACCTCCAGGTGGGGGGGTGGCGGTGCAGCTCTGGGCTCTGCTGCCTGCTGCTCAGGAGAGGGGCCGCCGCGGGGTCTGGGAAGGACTCGGGGTGGCTCCTCCCCTCCTCTCTTTAGTTACGGCACAACAATATACGGACATTTTATTGAAAACTTTTTACTTGGAAAAATAAAATCCCAAATAATCAGGTGAGACATAAACCCACTGTTGTGGCTCTGAGGCCTGTGACTCGGTCTGTGACATTTTGTGGGGTAGGCTGTTGACACGCGTTGAGTCCCAGCTTCCTAGGGAAGCTGCAAGACTTGGGGCTCTGCCCTGCAGTTGACCCAAAGCCTAGAAGTGGGCAGAGCCGGCCGCTGTCTTGCCGAGAGGCTGGGGTGAGGCGCCCGTTGCGGCTGGGAGACCGTGGCTTTCACGTTGCCCAGGGCAGTGTCGAGGCCTCTCCCAGAAAAGGCGAGTCTGAGGTGAAAAGGCAGCGAGGGTGGGTGACTCCCCAGGGTGGCCCTTTTGGAGGTAGACGTGATCCCAACCGTGCAAGCCAGGCTAAGACCTCAAGGGAGCAGACAAGAGCCCAGGCTCTGGCCCTAGGCCAGGATGCACTTTGGACGGTTCTTTAGGGACTAAGACAGTCTACACTGCTTACCTGTCTGTGGGTTCTTGCTACGAGTGGGGAGGCGAGAGCCTGCTCGGGGCTCCTGGTGCCAGGCTCATTCCCAAGGGCTGGGGTGGTGCAGCAGGAGTGCCGCTATCCCTGTCCTCCCAAGCAAGGGCCCTTTGCTGCCTGACGCCCGAGCCTGAGCTCGTGAAGCGTAGGCTGGAGAGGCCGACTTGTGTTCCAGAGTCTTCGAGGGCTGGGCTCAGTCATCGGCCACGATGGAGAGGGCTCTGAGCTCGCTCAGTCTGGCCTCGTTCTCCCGCTCCCGCTGCTCGTCAGGACGGCCGGGCTGGGCAAGCTGCTGGGTCAGGTCTCCGAAGATCTTGTGCATTTCCGAGTAGTACACGACCTGGGGTGGGGACGGGAGGAGGTGAGCGGTGGGGGCTCCAGGGTACCAGCCCCCCGGGCACGGCGGGTGGGTGGGCGGAGGGCCGGAGCCTGTGGGAAGCGGAGCGCAGGGCTGGACTCCACTCTCCCTCCACCACCGCCCCTCCCCTTGAGCTGCGTGGCAACCACAGACCCGGGTCCTTCAGGAACATTCACTGCCCGCTGCCTGGGTGGCAGAGGGAGCGACGGGTCCTTGGTGAGGCGCGGGGCTCGGGGGGGCTCTGCCTTCGAGCTCTTCAGGCAGCTGAGGGGGAAGGGCTGGGGGG
This sequence comes from Mesoplodon bidens, assembly GCF_964165515.1. Lineage (NCBI taxonomy): Eukaryota > Metazoa > Chordata > Mammalia > Artiodactyla > Ziphiidae > Mesoplodon > Mesoplodon bidens. The sequence continues at coordinate 103,959,754 of NC_138162.1, forward strand.
GGTGTGGGTCCTCGGCGGGTCCTGGGGGCGCCAGTGAGTCAGGCCCTGTGACCAGGGGCTAACTGCTTTACAGAAGCTAGGAGAAGCTCTCATCCGTGGGAGAGGGCACAGCAGCTCCCAAAGCCCTGGGCCAGCCTTAGAAGTAAAGGTGAGAGAGGGGACACGGTTCTAGCCTCCGTCCCTTCCCAGCTCATCCCACCGCCATTCACGGCCTTAGCTGCAGAGCCAGGGAAGCAGGGCCCAGAGGCCAGGCTCACTTCCATGTTTCCCTCTGCACAGACACCAGAGGTGGGATGGGAGAGGCGCACAGGAACGAGGCGGGGGCGGGCCGAGGAATGGGGGGACCCATGGGCAGCCCTCAGGTGGCTGAGGGCTGAGCAGGCCCAGGGGAGGAGGGCAGGGACCATTTCTGCCTCAGTCTCCACCTCACGACCAAATGAAGTCACGTACTTTCAAGAAAGTGTGCCACACCACTCAAACACCCCTGCGTGTTACCGTCTCCAGCTCCGAGTCGTCTCTGGGGAGAAGGAACTCTTCTCTAGCAACCTGGAGGGCCATTACTGGCCAGGCCAGGCCATGTCTTCCACACTCCCGCAGCTGGGCTGACGGGGAGCTAAATCAAGGTCTCCAAACAGGGTCGTCACCTGAGGGGACGGGCCCGGGCTAGTGCTGGGCGGGGGGGAGCGGGATGGCCCCCCCCCCCCCACAGCTCCCTGCCCTGAGCCGCACTGCGCAGGCTGAGTCACTAGGAATGCTCACTTCTCCAGTGACTAACGGCAGCAGCAGCCGCGGGAGGGGGAGGCTGGCGCTGACGAGGCGGTAAACAACCCTCCGCCACCCCGCTGCCTGGTTACAGGGTAGCCCTGGCTCCCAACCTGGGCAGCCTGGAGCTGTCTCCTGCGAGCGACAGGGTGGAGGGGGCAGGGCAGGGGGCTGCGGGTCTGGGAGCAGCGGCACAGGACAGGGAAGTCACAGGTCTCCTGAAACCCACCGTCCCCGGCCCAGGGCGAAGCTGCTGAAAGGAAGCCCGCACCGCCAGGGGCAGTGCTCTGGGGGCCAGCGTGGGAACCTTCCATGTCCCTGTGCACGTAGCTCTCTGCCTCGTTTTCCCTGAGCCCCTGGGGACACGGTCACTAACGAGTCCCCGATCCAACATTAATCCTGCTCAGGGGTCCCTATCCCAAGTGTCTGGATCCCATGATTCCCATGGGGTTTGGTGTTCTCTGAAGACACAGGCTGGGAGGCAGGAATCAGGCTTTCCCCGAGTTATCTGTGATTGTGGACTCTGCAAGAACGAGAGTGCCCACTGGAGGGCGCCAGACACTCAGGCCCAGCACCGAGGCGGGCTGGAGGCAGACGGGGACATGTTGAGCCTTCAGCTTTGTTACCCGGTGGGGAAGGTGGTAGAATGCTGAGCACCTGCAGCCACCTGGCGGGGGCGGGGGGGGGGTGTTTCCCACGTGGAGAAGACCTCTTGGTTTTGGCACCTCAACCTTTTCTCTTTTACAGATGGGGAGAATACTCCCTGCTAAGGGCTTGAAGGACGTGGGGGAGGGGGAAGGAGGGCAGGAGCCACGCTTTGTCTTTACACCCCTGAGTAGCAGGAGGCACGGGGTCTCGGCCCCGGTGCTACCGCGGTGCATGTCCACATGCGCCCAACCCAAGCAGGCCTGCCTTTCCGCTGGAAGGTGCACCACGGCCTGGCGCCCAGGCGGGGGCCCTGCACATGGCTCTCGCCGGGTTTTAGGGACCCCTCCAAGGGTTGCTAAAAGTCAAGACACCCCCTAGTCTTCCACCAAAAGAGAAGGACTAACTAGGGAGGACAGGGGGTGCAGGGTCCTCGGAAAAAGGCCCTCACCTGTGGCCCCTGTCCCTGACCTGGGCCCACCAGGCAAGCGACCTGCCCATCAGGGTGAGGCGCTAGAGATGCAGCCTGGTTTCCTCTTGCTGCTCGAGGAGAGAGAGAACTTCAGCGAAGAACTCTTGCACGTGCGAAAGTTGGGATTAACCAAAGAGCAACGGAGGGACTGAAACGGGAATTCCAGCCAACAACCGGGGGGCGCCCTGCATTCCTCCCTCGGGGGCAGGGCTGGGGGCAGAGGGTGGCTGAGCCCCGCTTCCAGAGTGGAGAGCAGGGCGGGGCTGGCATGAGATGGGTCTCCAAAGCCCGCGACTGCCTCCCGAGGGAAGAAGTGCGGGGCCACCACGCGGGGTGGCAGCGGCCTCACCTGTGCTCGGATCAGGGACTCAAAGCTGGGCTGGAAGTAGTCCAGTCGGCTGTTGTAGAACCGCGGCATCTCATCCAGGAGCTGCTTGTTCTTGGCCTCAAAGTCATCCCGCACGGGCCGCAGCTCTTCTCGGGCCTGAGGAGCAAGACCCTGGGTGGCACAGCTCTTGCTGGCTTCCTGACTGGGGCACGGGCGGTGGTGGAGGTGCTGTGTGTGTGTGTGTGTGTGTATGGGGGGCGGGTCAGGGCATCTGACGACTTGGGTGAAGGAGGAACCTGCTTGGTGGGACCCCGTGGCCCCGTCCAGCCCCAGCCCCTTCTCCCCGGTACCTGGTGCAGTTTGGCCAGCACCGGCCCCGTCTTCTCCTTCTCCTCGTACTTCTCCACCTTGGTCTGCAACCTCCTGTAGTCCTGCAAGGCCTGCTCCCGCCGTTTCACGGCCATGTTGAGGCTCGGGAAGACACTGCCAAACCTGCCGGACGCAGTGGGTTGGAGACGGGCCTGTTCTGGGAGCTGCAGGCTGGCAGCTCGTCACTCATTCAAAAATACGTATCGAGCGCCTACCAAGCGCCAGACTCTGTTCTAGGTCTTGGGGATCTTGCTGTGAACGAGATAGACGGGGCCCTGGCCTTGGTGGGGCACAGGCTGAGAACGTCGCCTTGGGGGAGGGCCAGGGGAAGGAAGACAGGGTAAGGGCCGCTCTGCTGACCTGGGTAAGACTCAGCAGGTCAGGAATGCAGGATGCCACTGACGCTGCCACTGCCCTTTAGCCCCCACCCCACATTTCAGAGACCTGTGCTACAGCATGGAGGAGCTGAAGAGTCCTGGGAGTCTTTTTTTTTTGACCCGGTACAAAAAGATTCAGGTTCTATTAATTAGCATCAGGCATCTCAGAAGAAACAAAAGACAGACGAGCTAGCAGAGCCGGGAGAGCGCTCTGGACAGCTACGAAGGAACAGGGGTGGACCGAGCTCAGGAAGCCATTTGAGCAGATGGAGGCAGCACCTCTTGGGAGTGCGCCCGGACCCAGGGGTGCCCCGGGAGCTAGGCCAAGGGCAGCCGCTCTGAGGGCCGGCATCAGAAAAGCTGGGAGGTCAAGCTTCTGTCCAACATCTGCCATTAAAAAAGTGAAAAAACTGGGCTCCCCTGGTGGCGCAGTGGTTGAGAGTCCGCCTGCCGATGCAGGGGACGCGGGTTCGTGCCCCGGTCCGGGAGGATCCCACGTGCCGTGGAGCGGCTGAGCCCGTGAGCCATGGCCGCTGAGCCTGCGCGTCCGGAGCCTGTGCTCCGCAACGGGAGAGGCCACAGCAGTGAGAGGCCCGCGTACGGCAAAAAAAAAAAAAAAAAAAAAGAAAAAAGTGAAAAAACTGAGACCAGGGAGATGACATGACTTGTCCAAGGTCACAATTAGGTAGTGACGGTCCAGCAGGTAACTCAAGTGTCCCAGCTCTCCCTCTGGCACCTCCCTACCACCTCATGCTGCCAACAGCAGGTGACAGACCTGCAACCGAAACCTACTCCCATATTACTCAGCCATTAACAACGAGGGAAGTGATGCCATTGGACCTACAGATTATGATACTAAGTGAAGTAAGCCAGACATAAAGACAAGTATCATATGATATCGCTTCTATGTAGAATCTAAAATATGACACAAATGAACTTATTTACAAAACAGAAACAGACTCCCAGACATAGAAAGCAAACTTGCGGTCACCAAAGGGGCAAGGAGTGGGGGAGGGATAAATGATAAATTAGGAGTTTGGGATTAACAGGTACACACTGCTGTATATAAAACAGATGAACACCAAGGTCCTACTATATAGCACAGGGAACTATATTCGGTATCTTATAATCACCTATAACAGAAAAGAATCTGAAAAATACATACATATACACACATACACATATACATACGCATGTATACACACCTGTATATATACATATATATACAGGTATATACATGTATATATATATCTATAACTATATATAAAAAACGGAATCACTTTGCTGTACACCCGAAACTAAGACAACCTTGTAAATTGACTGTACTCCAATAAAATGACGACAAGCTACTCCCAGCCTTCTCTACCAACTCTGCCGGAAAAACAGGAATCCTCATGTTCTACTGTTGAAACGGCCAAACCGTCAAACCAAGTGTTTGAGGAAAACGACTGAAGGAGCTCTTCCTGCCCCACCTGGACTAAAAGAACCACAGGGCAGTGCTAGGGTGGCTGTCCGGAGAGCGCAGCAGCAGGGGCTCTGGCAGTTTTGGCACCGTGGGCATAGTCTTTGTGACTAGGATCCCCTTTGACTGGGAAAGGCAGCACAGTCTCGGGGTGGACCCAGGGCAGGACCGCAGCCCAGGCAGGAATGCTGCACTCCCCTTGACTAACGCGTGTGGGAGGAGGCCGGGCCAGCCTGCAAGCAGGTTTTCTGGAACTGGACAGAAGATGGGGCAGCTTCCTTGCACACAAAGCCTGAGGGGCTGGAGCGTCTCCCTCGCAGCTGGGAGCCCGAGTGGCCGGTGGAGCCCCGGCCTCAAGCCGAGGTGACGGTGCAGTGGTTATTCGGGGGGGTTGCGAGGCACACAGAGGGAGACCCAGGACCAGAAGCAGCGTCAGTTCTTCCCAGAGCAACTCAGAGAAGATGAAAGGTGGGGCAGGAAAAAGCGTCAACAAATCAAGAGTCCACGTGACATAAGTGTAATGAATACCTCTGCCAGAGAACAGAGGATAGGAACTTGACTGACGCAGAATGCCCCAAACAAAGCTAGAGGCCCAGGCAGCAGAGTGTGATGAAACAGATAGAAAGGCCACTGAAGCGGATTCTTCTCACTTTCTGGGTGTCCGTTATGGGCTCACTACGTAGCTGGAGATGCTAACGTGGGCCAGACCACCCACGCTTGTCCGAATCCTCAGTCGCAGGCCCCTATACACTGCAATCAAATCAACACCTGAATGACAGCTCTGCCGGGCAGAAGACGCAGGCCTACTCGGTGCTCTGCAAACTGGACCAGCCACCCCCAGGACACAAGGTCCCCCTGGGGTAGGGCTGAACACGCCTGGGACGGCTGAGACCCTCCGGGGGGGCTGGACTCACTTCACTGCTTTTGCCTCAGGCAGTGCCACGACGGGGTCTCGGATGCCGGGTGAGCCCCTCTCCCTCCCGGCGGAGAGGCATGTGGCTCAGGGGAGCAGGTGCACCTGGGTCTGGGAAGCCGCCACGCCACCTCCCCCTGCACCCCACGTCCTGGGGGAGGAGGGCGGCACAAAAGGAAGGGATGTGCGGGGCGTTCTACAGCTCAGCACGGGCGTCATCCCGCGGGCAGTCAAGCAGCTCTCGATACTCTGACCCCGGCAGCACTTGGACCAGTGCTCATAACCCCCTTCCCCCACCCCCCCATAAAGTGCACTGGGCTTTATCTCCAGGGCCAGGGTCAGATACAACTCAAGGCTGACTACAACATGCTGGGGCTGGGCTGGCCTACAGAGGATGCAGAAATCCAGCACCGGGGCAGGTCCTGAGCCGAGGGGGAGAAGGCATGGATCCAGGGCTGACCGATTTCCAGGCAACCTCAGGGGACGGGTGTGTCCACAGGACACTACCTTCAGCCTTCCGGAAGCAAAGCCACGTATCCTCTGGGGGGAGGAAGCGGCTGCTCTGTGAGGCCCCAGGGAAACTCTCTTCAGCACGCCGACTTCCACCTCCCACGGCAGACAGCACCCTCAGCTGAACCCAGAGGCCATGGAGGGCTCAGCTTGATGTCCGCTGCTGCCGAGGGACGTGACTCCTTGGGCCCTGGGCCTCGGGACCGCCGGGGTAGGTGTCACGCCCTTCTCACAGTAAAGCAGGGAAGCTAAGGTCAGGCAGGGGAGATCAGACAGTGTAATCGGAGGTAGCTGACAAAAGGGGGGCGGGAACAGAACTCTGTAATCCCTGGCTCAGGTCACTGCCCCACTGAGGCCACACCGCCTCGTTTTCCACTTAGAAGGAACAGGAAGAACTCTGCCAACTCCACGTGCCGGGGGGTATAAACACCAGGGTGCTGTTTGGGGAAAGGGGCTCCTGGCAGCAGACACCCCTCCTCGTGTGGGGTGTTTTAGGGCTGCCCCTACCTTCTCGTCAGGGCAGGGAAGCTGCAGGGAGGCAAGGACAAGCATAGTTTGGTCCCCAGAGGCCGGGCCCCATCCAGACATGCCCCTGGGACCCGACAGGGTACCTGCTGACTTGACCTGACAAGGATGGGGTGATCCAGCCCTCCCTGGGGCACCAAGCCTGCACTTCTATGGGGCTGCCACGAAGGAGCAAGGCTGCAGGCCCAGAGCCTCTCTGCTCAGTGCCCGGCGTCCCCCTGATAATTAGTGGTGAGGGGCACATGGGAGTCCCTGGGCTAGGACCCCAGGAGGGACTCTGCCCTCCACATACAGCACCACTCCAGCCCACGATACCTCCCTCTCTGCTCAGGGGAGTGCCCGGCTCTGCCATTTCGAGGGTTCATCTCCGTTCCTGCTTCCGCAGAAGGGGAAGAGACTTGGAGGCACAGGCCTGGCCTGTCCAGGGCTCTCCCCACTCCACTGCACTGCCCCACCTCGGCAGTTATCATTCTGGTCCGTTTCTCAGGGGATGCCGCATGGCTTCCGCGCTACATCCTAAGCTCCTAAAGTTTGAATCGCAGAGAAGGGAGGACAGGGCTGGGCCTACCCCAGTCGTTCCTGAAGCTCTGCCCGTTTCTTGCCTGTCCTAAGGTGGGGCAGCAAATGGCTCCTCAGGGTAAGCGTGGGGTGAAGACGCAGGGAGAGGCGGAGGGAAAGGGGGAGGGAGGGAGGGAGGCTGGCTGGGAGGTGGGGCATGCCTGCCATTCCTCAATCTGTGCCCACACAGCCGGGATCTTCCACCCACCAGGAAAGGGAAATTGAAAGCATCCCCATCCCACCCTGTGAACACGGCCCAGAGACTGGGGGATTAGAGGCCGAGCCCCCTGGGGGGAGGCCGGGGGCGGCGGGGTGGCCATGTGGCGATGTTCCTCATCAGAGGACAGGAAAGCTGCAGCTTCCTGTTTCCGGTGCTGGGGTCCCTGGGAGCTCCTCTCCTGGCAAGAGGCGGCAACAGGCAGTGCCGGGTTTATGTGGTTGGGGGAGATCGCATGTCGGCCACGGGATACAAAGAAGCCAGCCGGGCAGGCGGGCAGGCAGGCCTGGGGGGGCTCGGGCAGAGGTCAGCGGATCTGCTCAGGAGATGGTGGCCACCCCCTCGGCCGCTCACCCACCTTCCTGGCAGGTGGTGCGCGGCTGGAGTGGTGGGAAGCAGCCGGGATTTCTCTCCATTTGGGCTCCAGAAGCCAGGCATCAGATTTCAAGCCCGCCTCGGTGGTGGTGAAATCAAGGCGGGAAGTCAGTCCCCAGTTCTCTGGGCCAGTGTCCCCTGCCTAGCTCTGCCAGCCGTGGGTGTGCACGGCAGCCTCCGTGGCAGCCCCTGGGACCCCCGTGGGCACGGTCAGCTCGGCCCGGGGTCCTTCCCACCCAGCTCTGAACCCTCAGGCCTGGAGACGGGGTCACAGAGCTACAGGCAGCGGAGCGCCTTCCGACGCTCCCTCCTGAGCCACTGGCCTGCTCAGCACCCTGCTCCTCGCGTGACCCTGCGACCTGGGGCCGAGCAGGGGCTGGGGACGGGGTGGTGGTGGGGACAGGGGCAGGAGCGGGGAGAAATCCCTGCGGGCCAGGTTCTGCCTGCCCTCCGCGGCTGAGCCTCCAGACAGCCCAGCTTAGAAAGAGCTTTGCCTAACCCCACCCCTTGGACCTGAACAGGGAACAAGAGCTCAACAACCTGAACGCCAGGGGCCAGAGGATCAAAACCTGCTCTCTTCATCGCCCTCCGGGCCCTGATCCAGGCCTCATGGTAATTAGCACAGCCTCATTACCCAGGTCCTGGTGAGGCAACTGCCAGGGACCACCACGGAAGAGGTAATAAAATGCAGCTGCTGGGCTGGAGCGGGAGCCTCTCTAGGCCTGAGCCGAGCTGGGAGAGGCCAGGGAGGAAGATGAAGTGATTCGGGAGCTTCAAGGCAACGTTCCTGCCTGTCTCCCGCCCAGCGCCACCCCCCTAGGGGACCCGGGGAATAGGCCTGTCTGATCACTGACCAGAGCCTGCTGGACAGAAGATGAGTCTCACAGAAGAATTTCTGACCCTGGCAGGTCATGAATCGGGGGACCTTCCCAGGCGGGACCCCGCTGCAGCACCCTTCCCCGTGTGCGGCCACCCCCCCACCCACCCCCACCACTGCTTCAAAAGCGGAGTGCGCCAGGCAGCTGCTTCTCCCAACCCGGCTGAGCGAGATGAAAGGCCTCACTCATCTCCGTGGAGGCCCGGCCAAGATCTCTGCTAGCTTAACTCCACAAGCTCTGGTCCCACTGGTTCTCGGTCAGGAACAAAGGGACAATGGCAGAATGACCACAGGAGCGCTGGCCGGCCACCGTGGAGGATCAGACAGGCCCTGCCACCACTGAGCGTGCCTGGCCAGGCGGGTGCTCTGGAGCTACTGCGAGTGTCAACCCCAGGGCCACAGATCAGGGAGCCGGTGTCCCCTGGAGGTTCCTTCCACCCCGTGTGAGTCTGGGGACAGGCTGCCAGAAATGATATTCGGTCCCCAAGTGGCTGGTTGACCTGCCTTTCCAGCAACTGCCCTCAGGCCTGTGGTCCCCCCGATGACCTTTACTCACTTTTTTAAGGGTTCAATCACAGTCTTTTGTATCTGGTTCACCTGTCAAAAGAAAAACCCGATGGTGTCAAAATTGGGGGTAAGCCAGGGCTTCCCTGGTGGTGCGGGGGTTAAGAACCTGCCCGCCAATGCAGGGGACACGGGTTTCAGCCCTGGTCCGGGAAGATCCCACATGCTGTGGAGCAACTAAGCCCGTGCACCACAACTACTGAGCCTGCGCTCTAGAGCTTGCAAGCCACAACTACTGAGCTCGCGTGCCACAACTACTGAGGCCCACGTGCCTAGAGCCTGTGCTCCGCAATGAGAAACCACCGCAATGAGAAGCCCGCGCACCGCAACGAAGAGTGGCCCCCGCTCGCCACAACTAGAGAAAGCCCGCAAGCAGCAACGAAGACCCGACGCAGCCAAAAATAAATTAAAAAAAAAAAACCAAAAATAACTTGGGGAAGCCAGACTCTTCCCAAAAGGGGAGGCTCCAAGTTCCTGAGAAGAGAAAGGGAGCAGAACAGGGGTACCCCAGGCAGGGAGGCACCCCTAACTGCCGCTGGAGCGAGGCAGAGATGACAACTGGGGAGCCTGAAGGGTGACAAGGCGCACTGGCCTTGTCCCGGGTCAGTTCTCATCCTGTGAAGCCGACCATGGCCTTGCTCAGTGAGGAGGCTGGGCGGGCAAGTCTGAGGGGCTACAGGCGTGGGTGGGCAGAGCCGGCCTGAGTCTCCCTCGTGGCCCCATGTGAGTGACGTGAGCTCGTGGGAGCCACGGAAAGCAGCCGGTGCGGGGGCAGGGCGGCCAGGGGAGAGCTCACAGGGCTGGGACACTCAGGTGTCCAGAGAGGAGACCAAGCCCCGCTAAGGACTCCATGCAGCGCTCCACCCAGACAGAAGCCTCGGGGAGGGGGAGACCAAGACCCCAGTCACCTTTTCCTGGTTGAAGGCATCCATCCGCTTCATGGCCGTGTCCAGGGCTGTCACCATGTTCAGAAAGTCCTGGTCTTGCTCGCAGAGGGGATTGGAGAGCAAGTCCAAGGATATCTTCACAGCGGACTTGGACATGGCTGTAAGAAGTCAAAGCTCAGTGAACCAATGACAGGGCAGGCTTCAAGGTCTTGCCCTCAGGACTCCCTGTCGTCCTAGGGGCCAGAGGCCTGCACCCGGAGGACCTCCATCCATGGCCACAGGCCATAAACTACACAGTACCCCAGAGGCACAAGACACCAGTCCTTATGGTGTAATGGGCATTCCTGATACTGCTCTGGGTAATTCTTTTGAGCAGATTTACCTGTTGCAATGACTTATTTTCCAAACTCTGGATTATATCAGAATCATCTGGGTGGGAAGCTGTAAGAAATACGTATTTCTAGCTCCAAAGATTTATTTCAGTAAGCCTGGAATCCAGGAATATGCATTAAAAAAAAAAATTCTCCAGGCGGTTTAGATGTGAAGCTTGGTTTGGGGCTCCCTCACAGAAAGAGTAGCATGGTATCTACACCAGAGAGGCAAACCTACTGTACAGCTAGAGATAAGATTTTAGGCTTTCAATAACTCAACTTTGCCATAGATGACACCCAAAGAATGGGTGTGTTCCAATAAAACTTTATTGACAAAACTAGGCCGGATTTGGTGTGGCGAGGCAACCTGTTGGCAGCTTTGGAGTTCTTGGTCCCCTGAGAGTTTTCAGGCCCCCATTACCAGCAAACGACATCCTAGAGGGGCAGGAAAGGCTGGAGAAGGGCCTTGCTTGCCCCACAGTGTCTGTACCAGTTTCAGGGGCTCACGGGAAAACGTGTTTTTGATCTGTTTCTTATTATTTTATGTCATTAAATTTAAGATGCTATTAACTGTAAGACACGCCATTACTGCATAAACCGTGCAGAAAAAAAAACAATGCTGCCAATGAAACCAGAGCACACTACTAAGTGTTATATACCTTGATTTCTCTTGAATCTGGGGGTGTGCTGCAGTCCCCTAGCAAAAGGGCAAAATATGAGAGAAGACTGGAAATGTAAACTTCCCAGAGATGTTGAAGCAACAGAGGGAAAAAACCCTCTTAAAAAAAAGTAAAGTGACTTTGTAGGCTTAGGAGCAAACTCACGTGTAACTTGGCTGGATTATGAAACAGTCACAGACTGCGTAATGAAAAGATAGAAAACAAGGACAAAACTGGAAATGTTTTTGAAAAATTTCTTCCCCTAATTTTTTTTTAATAGTTGAGGGAAAACCCCCCAAAAGTCAGGGGTTGGGAGGGGAGACTTTCTTCCCAATTTTCCTTTTCTTTCCTAACGCCTCCACATCTCCACGCCGATGTCTCTTTGCTAGAACCATCTGAAGTCAATGAATGGCGAGAGTCTGTGGGGCGGCCCTTCGTCCGGGAGCCCCACCCCGAGGCATCACCGGCCTGCGTGAACGGAGCAGCGCGCCGTGGCCTCCACTCTCCTCTGGAGCAGCTCACATCCCTTGTTCTACCTCTACAGGGACAGGGGAGGGGCATGGCCAGCCCAGCACAAACTGGGAGGCTGGCGGGCTTCGTACCTTAGGGAGCCCAAGAGTCTTGGACCCCACGTGGGTCTCTAGAGCCCTAACACAACCTGGGAGTGCAGGGGTCGACAAGGACCTGGCAGGGTCTGGTCATGCCTACTTGATCTTATTTTGGACCCACAGCTTTGGATGTGAGATCCCGTCCAGGCAGCAGCTCAGGAGTTTCCAAGACCAGGAAACGTGTAATTTGATTCCCCCTGACCGTGTGGAGCAGTGGTTCTCAAAGTGGGGTCCCCAAGCCTCACCCAGACCTGATGAATCAGAGAGTCTCGGGGTGGGCCGGGCGACCCACACTGCAGCGGGCCCTCACTGACTCTGATGCACCAGCCAATAGTGTGCGAGGCTCTCTGGCCTGGACTGGGGGATGCAGGCTTTGGGGTGGGTGAGGGCACCACTGTTTCAGGAGGGCTTCTGCTGCCCAGACTCCACGTCTGACTCGGGCCAGAAGCGGCCAGAAATCCTAGGTGCCAGGGGTCACCCGTTTGTCCTGATTTCTTTGTTAAAAACCTACACTCTCTACAGCCAGACTCCAGTTCATGGATCCCTGACGTTCTATCCCTTCCGTTCACGCTCTGAGAGTGCAGCTGTGTGGAAAAGCAGCAAGGAACAGAAGCACAGGCCACGGCATTTCCCTACTAGAAAGACAGCGGGAGCCACAAGGAAAGATGGAATCCAGGCAACTCAGAACTAACTACAAAACAAATAACGGACAGACTGCACATCAGACCCGTGGCTTGCTACACACACAGTCTGGAGACGCTGGGGTCAGAAGCAGGGGCGGTCGTGGCCAGACCCCCCCGCCCCCCCGCCCCCGCCATCCTCTGGAGGAGCACTGGCCGGAGGCTCTGGGGCGCAGACCACGGGAGCTGCCCTCCACCCGCCAGTGGTGGCTGCTGCTGCCCCAGGGGAAGCAGGGAGTGGTGATCTGCTAAGTGAAGGGTGACCTCAAGCCGCTTCTCAGGGACATCTGCGGGGCGCCTACTAAGGGCACTTCCTTCTAAGCCGGCCCCAAAGGGCCTGAGCGAGGAGGGCGTCCACCTCTGCCCCTCCCCCGTCCAGGCCGGGCACGGGGACGGGCGCCTACCCAGGTCGGCGTCCGTGCTCTTCTTCATGTCCTTCTGCAGCCGCTTGGTCTGCTCCTCCAGCCTGCAAGGCAGGGGCACGGGCCTGGGCACCTGGCATCACCCACCCGCTTCTGCCCCCGTCCTGCCCGTCCCCCTGAGCCGAGCCCCACGCGACACTCAGGTCGCCTGCCAGGAGGAGGAAGGGCCTGCTCTGCGCGGATGTCCCCACTGACTGAAGGGCCACCGCGAGCCTGGCGCGAGGCACCCAAAGACTACGAGTTCACGACGGTCACAGAGCCACCACCCCGGGGGAGAATTTCTGGCAGGTGGTGAACTGAGCTGCCCTGGGCTCCCAGGGTGAGCGGACGAGGCAGCCCGGGCAGAAGGCTCTTTTCCTCCTCGGAGCAGCCCCCTCCCTGCCCTCCCTTCCGGGGGTGGACACTCACTGCTGCAGTTTTCCATACTCCCTTTCAAAGTCTCTTTCCACCTGTAAGGGAAGCGATAACTCCATCACTGGAGTAAATGACAGCAGGCTGGAGAAAAGCTGTCACCTGCGAGACTCCCTCCACGCCCTCCCCGCACCCGCTTCTGCAGAAAACACCACCATCCAGTCCACACAAGCGCCAGTACACCGTTCACGACACAGAAGCCCTGTGTTCCCAAGTCAAGTAAGTGTTTGATTGAGGTCAAAGGACGCCCCTCCCGGACGGGCCAGCCAGGCAGGTACCAGTGGATCCCGGCTGGCTCTGTTCTTCCACCGCAGGGAGTGAGGCTGGGCTGGGCTCCCTCCCCTCCCCTGCGGGGTCTGGGTAAGGGGCTCAGGGTGTGATGGAAACTCATCATCGGGGAAGAGGCAGGGTGCGGAGGGAAGCGGGCGGGTTGGAGTCCGGTCCTGTCCCTGCCGCTCAGCAGCTCTGGGGCTGGAACGGCTCCCCTGCCCTCCCGGTCCTGGTTTCCTCACAGGTCCAGAACCTGCTGCGTTCAGGGTGGATCAGGAAAGACCAGGTATCCCCGCTCTGTGCGCTGGGATGCAGCCATCACAGATATGATTATCGACTCAGGCAAGGCTCTCAATTCTGGATGAGTTAACAGATTTCCCTGATATTTAGACCGAGTGGGTATGCGCCCTGACCCCAGTTCTTCGGCCTACAGGGCAGGTGAAGCCAGGAAAGTCACTTGCACTTCTAGAGCCTGAGTCTCCCCATCTGTAAAGTGGGGCCCAGGCAACGGTCGCAGGAGAGTGGTCTTTGGAGCCCTGATGCCTGAGGGCCGATAGGAGGACGGAGCGCCCGCCTCTGCTTCGTCCTCTTCCGAGGAGGCCGAACAGCTCCCTGCACGCCTTGTTGAGGCACCACACGCTCCCATGACTGGCTTCTCCTCCATCACTCACCTGGCAGGCAGGTGCGCTGACCGCCCTCACCGCACTGAGGTCACTGGGACAGAGGGGGAGTCACCTGAGCAAGGTCACACCACTAGTAAGCGGCAGGCCTGGGGCCTGAACACGGGCCAGGCGGCCTGGCTCCCAGGCCTGTGCCCTTTACCGTCATTCTACCTAAGGGGGAAACACTCTGGCTGATGAACTAAAGCCATGACCTATGGGAGCAACTTCCTGGCGGCTGCCCCGAGACTCCCGCCAGGGAGAGCTGTAAATCCTACCACAGGCTGGAGGTGAAGGAGTGTGAATTTGCAGTGATCATCAAAGCCCCACTGCGCCTCACCAGGAGTCTTCTAAAACCCCATTGGCCAATGCAGGGGACACGGGTTTGAGCCCTGGTCCAGGAAGATCCCAAGTGCCTCGAAGCAACTAAGCCCGTGAGCCACAACTACTGAGCCCGCGTACCACAGCTACTGAAGCCTGCGCACCTAGAGCCCGTGCTCCACAACAAGAGAAGCCACCATAATGAGAAGGCCACGCAACGCAACGAAGAGTAGCCCCCACTCGCTGCAACTAGAGAAAGCCTGTGCACAGCAATGAAGACCCAACGCAGCCAAAAATAATTTTAAAAAAACCTAAAACAGACACGGGCTCCAGTCAGGAGATCAAAAGAACAAACACACACGTGCCGGGGGGCCGTGGGGAGCCCCATGGAGGGCAAGGAAGGGCCCAGTGAGGCCTGACGCAGAGGCCCTATTAACATCCGACCTCAGGGCTTAACAGTGGGGCTCTCTTGCATGGAGATGGCTAGCCTTCCTCATTTGAACTGTAAAACTTAGAAGCAGAAACACATGGTCTTCCCCTTACATTATGATCCTAACATCTGGGATCTTCCACAAAGTTGTGAAGTAAAATTCATCACTGGGAATTCCCTGTCAGTCCAGTGGTTAGGACTCCACATTCTCACAGACGAGGGCCCGGGTTCAATCCCTGGTCCCAGAACTAAGATCCCAAAGCCACGTGGTGCAGCAAAATCAATCAATCAATCAATCATCAATCACTGGTGCCCTAGCCTCCTGCCCTACAGTCTTTCCCTCTCTTTTCAACAGACCCACTCTTTCTCCATCTGGGAACCCAACATTTTCATCATCACCTTTCGTATGACCCACCGAAAGATTCTCTCAAGAAAAAATTCATAATTCACTCCTGCTAAAGTGCATGTGCCTGATAAAGTTTAAAGTGCTCCCTAAGTCGGGGGATTTGTAGCTGGACAGGAATCAGAGTCTTAGCTGAAGGTCTGAACAGCTGCTGGTGTGACCGTGGATGGGAGATTTGTTCTGGAGCAAACGGGCCTCGCCCTGCCCTTTGGAGTCTGTACCGAAGTTAGTCTAGTCCTGTTTTCAACAGCGCCCGGGGGAAGGTGGTGGAGGGGCGCGAGCAGACAGGAGATATGAACTCTGATACTAGATGAGGAGCTTTAGAAACATTTCCAACATTTTGAGCCTCGGTTTCTTTTCTAATAAAATGGGACAGTTTCACTTGGTCTCAGTCCATGGGAGTTTCAGGTGGCTGACAGGGCAGTGGGCTAACAGCATCAGCCTCGCTGGCTTGTTCGGAGGATTAACGAGCCGTATGTGTGGAGCACAGAGCACAGCGGCCGGCTTACACACGGGGTCTCCCTGCTCCCCTCCACTGGGGCGGTGAGAGGACCGGGGGTCTGAGGAGGCAGACTGGTCTGTGACCCTCTGGCAGACAGCACTCAGTCAGCTGGCAGGTGAGGTGAAGCCTGGGCCCCGGGCCTGGGGCCACAGAGGGGCCTCCCTCCGCTGGACACGTCTCCTTTCTTACTTTGTAGGACGTGACAGCTAAGCTGAGTCTTTAAGTCGCACAAGTTATTTTTTCTGCCGAAAAGATGAAGTTGAAATTAAGGATGCCTTGGCCAGGGTCCAGGTCTCCTGAAGACCAAGCGCAGAGAGCAGGTGCCCTGGGGTGGGGGTGGGGGCGGCGGCGGCGAGAGGGGAGGCGAGGGCCAGGCTCCCCTCGCTCTCTTGCGCAATCCCCAGCGTGCCGTGTGGGATGTCAGGGAACACCTGGTCTCCCGGGCTGCCACTGCTGGGACGTGCACAGAGAAGGACCGCAGGTTTCCAACCGGCTGAGGAGAAACTCGGGGTCTCACGCTGGAAGCGGAGAAGTGTGTCCGGGTGCGAGCTTGAGTCTTCTGCTGTCCCAGCTCAAGGCCATCTGACAGCCTAAGAGAAGGTCAAGAACGCTTCACCTCCTTTGTCGGTAGCCCGCGGGGGTTGCCTCCACAGCTCACTGCTCCTGAGGTCTCTCTCCTCCCCAGGGGAAAGATCTGAGAGGCACAGCACCGGGATTCTAGGCCCTCAGACAATGGCTGAGGGGATCAAGGGACACACTGGAGTCTCATTCCAAGGTATATCCGTGCAGAGGGAAGGAGCCAAATACAAAAGATCTGAACATCTTTGGATGCTTGATGCCTTTGCCAAAAAGGCAACTGGACCCCAGTCAACAATGCAAGTGTAAACACATGTGCACGACTCTCGGCAGGTCAGGGTGGGCTGGGTCAGTGCAGGGAGGCTCAAGCACGGAGACTGCCTCAGCAACCCCTACGTTCTCGGAGGCTCAGGGTGGCAGGAGGGGCCGTGCTGCTCACCGCTTGTCCCCAGGGCCTAGGTCAGGCTGCCACACGGCAGGAGCTCGGTGGCTGTTAAGTGAATAGTGGGCTGAGTTCCCACCCACTCACACTCATGGTGAAGGGAAGAGGGAGGCCAGCAGGCAGGGCCAGGCTCTGATCCCGGGGCTAAGCTGAGCCAGACTGGACCTGAGGCAGAGGGAGCCCTGTGCCTTCTGAGAAGCTCCTCTTCCAGGGCGGCTCAGGGTGGAGAGCGGCCTGCCTTTGGTTTGTTACGAAGGGTCTCTCCCCTTTGCACGTGAAAACCATTCTCAGGTGAAGGCGCAACCTGCCGGGACTCCCATCTGCCTTGACCTTCCAGAGCGCCTGCCTAGCTGGGAATCTAGGTGTGTGCAAGACCCAGGGAAACCCTTGCGCTTGAATGTGCGAAGTCTTCCATCATGCCGGTTGCAGAGGGAGGTACAGCTTCTCTTTGCCGTACCAAGATGCTCCAGCTCCTTTATGGGCTGGGGCAGCGGGAGGGGACTAAGCAGAAGGTTAGGACTGGGAAGAGGGGGAGTGTTTGTCCTTCCATTTCAGCCCCAGTGATCAGCCCCTGCAGAGAACACGCCCTTCCAGCCAAAGCCATGACAATACTGGAATCTGTGTTAATAACCTGGGCACAGCAGAATGGGGAGGGCAAACGCACAATGCTTTCTTTGTGTCTGACGGTTGGGTGCCTTGAGCCAAAAACCTCCTGAAACTCCCTGAAGATAACATGAGCTTTTCTTCCCATGACAGGGGTGCCACGACTTCCAATAACCCAGACAGCCCCATCTGCTCCCTGCCCCGAGAGTGCCTGGACAGGAAAAATAGAGTGCGTCACCCCTGTTCGGGGGCAGCTGCCAGAGATGCTGAGACAACTGCACAGCCTCGGCCTGTTTGGGGGCCAGGAGGGGGCTTCTGCGGGGGAGGGGAGGGAGACTCCGAAGAGGTAGGGTCTTGCTACATAGACTTCAGTGCCTCTGGGGAGTTGAGGAAGCAAAGGACTCTATTCCTCGTGAGAGATCAAAGGCCCAGCCTACCATTTCATTGTACTGGGGAATCCAGCTGCTTGGGACAGGCTGGGTTCTTGGTGGTTTATTAAGAGTCAAATCAGCTATCGTCTCATAATGCAGTTAATATTTACCAAGGGCTCACTACGTGCCAGGCACTGTGCTAAGTGCTTCATATGCATTACCTCATGTAAGATGCATAATACTTACATCAATGACATAGGAGCTAGTACCATCCTCACTTCACAAAGGAGAAAATGAGGGCTCAGGGAGGGTAAGGAACTTGCTAGAGGTCACGGACAACACGTGGCAGGGCCAGGATGGGAATCCAGGCAGGGGACCTTCCAAATCCAGTTTCTTAACCATTCCTTGATGCCCAGTCTGTCTGGAGGAGCTGATGCCAGGTGTTAGAGGGCTACAATTCCATCCCAAACACGACGGATGCCAGGAAGGGAAGAGGGAGGCCACGGGCCCATCCACAGGCACTGAGACTGTCCATCTGCCCTTCCTCCGGGGAGTCCTGGCCACCCCTTCGAGTAAAAGACCTAGAGACCTTTCCAACAACAAATTCTGGCAAGGAAGCTAGAAACTGCATGCTACCCTATACTTTTCCGTGGAGAACAGAGGCTATTTCCATCAAGGTTGGGGTGTTAGGAGAAATTTTTGTTTGTTTGTTTGTTTTTTGGTAGTGAGTGCTGGGAATAAAAGACCCTTCTCGAAACCACTTCCCTTTCAGATCTGCCCTGGATTAAACTCTGGAGACTCAAAACCACACCTTCCCACTTCCTGTAGCTGGCTGGAGCACGCCCAGATTCTTTGCGCTTCAGCTGACAGCCTCCACAGCTGGTCAGCCTCTGCATGGGAGGTAAACTCGGAGTCTGTCCTTGGCCTGCCTTTGCTTGAAAAAAAGGGAGGGCCCTTTTAACATGGACCCATCGCCTTTTAAGTGACCTAACTTTGGATTTCCCAAAGATGGAGCCAGTGCTCAGATGCGTGCTGCACTTCCCCTCCCACCAAACCCAGTTCAGAGTCCGGAGCTAAGGAGGGCCAAGGTTATAAGACAAGAACTGTCTTATAAGCGGCTGGGATGACAGTCCAGGGCCTCCAGCAGGCTGACAGTGCTAAGTTTCAGATATAGTCTCTCACGTTAAACCCTCAAGAGCCTCACCCACATTGGTGGGTGAGGGGTTGGAGAGGCCATTCTTTTTTTTCTAATTAATTAATTAATTTTTGGCTGCGTTGGGTCTTCGTTGCTGCACATGGGCTTTCTCTAGTTGTGGCAGGCGGGGGCTACTCTTCGTTGCAGTGCGTGGGCTTCTCATTGCAGTGGCCTCTCTTGTTGCGGAGCATGGGCTCTAGGCGTGCAGGCTCAGTAGTTGTGGCACTCGGGCTCAATGGTTGTGGCTCGTGGGCTCTAGAGCGCAGGCTCAGTAGTTGTGGCACCTGGGCTTAGTTGCTCCACAGCATGTGGGATCTTCCCGGACCAGGGCTCGAACCCGTGTCCCCTGCATTGGCAGGCGGATTCTTAACCCCTGCGCCACCAGGGAAGTCCTGTGGAGAGGCCATTCTTGACTAGAATTCCAAAACCTCAGGAGACCTTCACAGCCCGAGTGAGCTCGCGTGAAGCTATGGAAAGTGTATGAAACGGAGCCTCGAACTTGAGTTCTAGTTCCAGCTCCGTCAGAATTAGGTTTATGACCTTAGAAAGTCACAGCAACTCCACGGGCCTTGGTTTCCTCATCAGGAAAACTCAGAAGGTTGGACTGGATGATCTCTAAGGGCTTCCAGTTCTTTTTTTTTTTTGGCCACACTGCGTAGCTTGCAGGACCTTAGTTCCCCAACAAGGGATCGAACCTGGGCCCCCTGAGGTGGAGTCCTAACCACTGGACTGCTAGGGAAGTCCCACAGTTCTAACTTTCTGAGAATCTAGATTCTCCTCCTCTTCCACTGTGGCGATAAAACAGAGATAAAAACTGTGGACTTACAAAGGGGTAGGATTCAATCATGCCCTCCCGGTGAGTGGCTCCGGGTCCTGGCTAAGAATGAATGTAGCAGCAGAGAGAAGGGGACCTGGACATCCCAGGGAGGCTTTCTGGCCTTTTACGCAGTCTGAGGGGGCGGGAGACAGAGGCCTGGGACGTGTCCTTGGCGGGAGCCTATGTCTCAGGAACCCTTTCAGGAAAGTGCAGACGGTCACGCCAGACCCCAGTGCTGGGCTGTTCAGAAGCAGGGTGTCTGTCCGCACTTTGTAACCCACCTCTTCCACCTGCCCAAGGAAGGGGAGGGGCCCAGGCTGACCTGAGGGAGGAAAGTGTCCCAGGATAGGAGGGCCCTATAAGCCCCCACCTGTGTGAGGTTCTAGAGCAGCACGACTGGGAATAATAAGGCCTGGGTTCTGCCTTCCCAGCCCCACGATGCACTGAGTCAAAGCTCCGGTTCTACACAAAGGCCACGTGAGTCTCGGAGTGAAAGAACTGGTTACTCACTGTTTTGGGGACAATCTGTTTCTTGGGCTGCCCAATCTTGAAAGGAATCCTGTAAGACAAAGAGTCAAAGAGGAAGGTTAGGAGAAATGGGGAAGGATGTGGCTGAAAAGACTTGATGAGGTATGGCCACTTCCCCGCTAGGAGTGCCTCACTCCCGGGACTCGTACCACGTGCCTGCGGGTCTAGGACCATCAGCAACCAGGCTGGGCTCCAGGAGAATGGTCCCCCATGGACAGAATCAGATGGAGGTGCCCCAGAGCATCTTTCTCTGCAATGTTTACATACATGGCAAAGGTGAAGGCAGGAAAGGTGAGATACTGTACTAGTAACAGTCACTACAAACCTTGTGTCTTGAGGAGCTGCGAAGTCATATCATCCTTGACAACATGCCTTTAAAAGACACTGCAAAGCCCACTATCTTCTGTAGCAGGTGCTTCCCTACTTCTCTATAGACAGACAGACTGTGGAGGGCTTCTTGTGGGGCTGGGGAGAGATGACGAATTGTAGGGGCACTGAGGACCAGTCAGGCTGGGTTATTTCTCACGAGAACTGACAACATCTAGAGAAAGCTAGCTTGGAGAAGACTCTGAATCCAGCTCAAGGCTGCCTTGAACTTGCTGGGAAGCTCTGCACCTCAGGTTCCCCACTCTGAAATGGAAGAAGGCGTGGCGTAATGGAAGGAAGGTCATGGTCAAGGAGTCAAACCCTGAGCGCTAACCCCACCTCCGCCCCTGAGGAGCAGGCTGCCAGGAAATGACTGCGCCGGGACTTAATTTCCTAGTCTGTGAAACAAGAGGGTTAAACTGGGTAATCTAGAAGCTTCCTTCAAGCGCTGACAATTCTACCATCCTACAGTTCTGAGGATTAAAGGAGCCACAGTGCATCCCCACAGCTACAGAAACGCGGGCTTCTCCCACCAAGGTAGGAGTGAGTTAAGCTTCCCTGGCTGGGATCAGCTCAGGGAAGAGCCCTGAGGGTGCAGGTTGGACCCCACTCTCACTGCTCTCCTTCCCCCCCCACCCCCTCCACCAGGTCCCTCCCTCCACAACCCCCTCTCCCCGAGCCTGGCCCATACTGAACAACACTGCTGCTAAGCCCAGCGGTATAATTAACCACCGATAATAACCCCAGACAACGATCTGGTTGAGAGGATGGGCCAGCCTGAGTCACAGCAGTTTAAATTTAATTTCTGGAGGACATCCTGTTTATTGTTAACCCAGCCCCATAATTTGGGAGCGTTAACCCTTTGGTGGCTGGCTGATTCACGTGGCTTCTGTAAACAAATAATCTCTGGCTATGTAATTACCAGGGGAAGGTAAGCTATGGAATTGAAAAGGAAAGAAAAAATGAAATTGCCATTTCCCTCTCTCAGACCTGAAGAAGAAGGGTTAAGGGGACAGGAGAGCCTTAGTCCCCCACCACCACCCACAGTTACTTCTGCCCAAATCAGGGACTCGAGTTGACTGACACAATGGTTTTGGACAGTGAGCAACTGCCCGCAAGGACCATTTTGGTGACAGTGCAAATGAGGTCCTGGTGGCATTGCGAAAAGACTGATCCTGCTCTGTGTGAAGCATGTTGCCGTATAAAAAGCTCTGGACCAGGAATCAGAAACCCTGGTTTCGGGCTTTCCTGGTGGCGCAGTGGTTGAGAGTCCGCCTGCCGATGCAGGGGACACGGGTTCGTGCCCCGGTCCGGGAAGATCCCACATGCCGCGGAGCGGCTGGGCCCGTGAGCCATGGCCACTGAGCCTGCGCGTCCGGAGCCTGTGCTCCGCAACGGGAGAGGCCACGACAGTGAGAGGCCCGCGTACCGCAAAAAAAAAAAAAAAAAAAAAAGAAAGAAACCCTGGTCTCTGCCTCTGACTAGTATCTTAAACAAACTATAAAACAAAGGAGCTGGACTAGGTAGCCCTTTCAGCTTACCTAAAACTTGAATTCTAAACTGAATCTCCATTCCAAGAACATGGGGAACGGAATGAGCATTCTAAAGAGCCCTCAGAGCGGTCCTCAAAGTGACTCTAACGTGGCGTCTAGTACTACAGACTAGCTACAAAGGGATTAGGAACTTAGATTCCATTATTTGTGGTGCCACAGCCTCTCTCTAAATCTTAATTTAGAATCACAGTATTTTTAGAGCTGCAAGTTACCATAGAAATTTTTCCAGTTCAACCCTCTCATTTTGGAGATGAGGAAGCAGATCTGGAGGGGTTCGGTGACTAGCCCAGGGTCATTCAGCAACAGGACCCAGAACAAACAATCAGGGTTGCGATTTCTTGTCCAGTTTTCTCTCTACTACTCACAGTTTAATACTCTTTCACACAGATATATCATATGTATCTGAAGGAACCAGGAAAAAAATCATCTGGTCAAAATACCTAATCTGGGGCTTCCCTGGTGGCACAGTGGTTGAGAATCTGCCTGCCAATGCAGGGGACAGGGGTTCGAGCCGTGGTCTGGGAAGATCCCACATGCCATGGAGCAACTGGGCCCGTGAGCCACAACTACTGAGCCTGCAAGTCTGGAGCTTGTGCTCCACAACAAGAGAGGTCTCGACAGTGAGAGGCCCACGCACTGCGATGAAGAGTAGCCCCCGCTCGCCGCAACTAGAGAAAGCCCACGCACAGAAACGAAGACCCAACACAGCCAAAAATAAAATAAATAAATAAATAAATAAATAAAAACTAATCTTAAAGTACTATGGAATTTAGAAAGGGCTCATTGTTAAAAGACTGGAAATGAAAGAGACCGTGTTATCAGGAGGAGGCTGGTGCTGAACTGGGTGCTTCTGCACAAATGAGAGGCCGTGTGAACTGTGTAGAAGGAACCAGGCCTCTGTAATCTCACTGCAGCTACTGACAATCACCTATAACTTTATCATATGATTCTGATTAGTTTTCACCTCACCTCTTCAAAAGCCATCTCCCTGCCTGAAGAATGTCTTAAAAAAAAAAAAGTAGCTTTTGATTTGAAAAGTTTTAGATGTACAGAACAATTGTAAAGACAGTACCTAACTCCATATATCCCACACCCAGTTTCCCTTATTATTAACATCTTATATTCGTATGGCATATTTGTCACAATTAGCAAACCAATCCTGAAATATTACAGTCTACACTTTATTCAGATTCCCTTAGTTTTCACCTAACGTTCCCTTTAAGTTCCAGGATCCCAGCCAGGTTGCCGCATTCCATTTAGTCATTAAGTCTCCTCAGACTCCTCTTGGTATTTTCTCAGACTTTCCCTGTTTTTGATGACCTTGACAGTTTTAAGGAGTGCTGGTCAGGTACTCTATAGAAATGTCCCTCAACTGGGACTTGTCTGCTATTTTTCTCATGACTAGACTGGCGGTTACAGGTTCTGGAGGGAAGGAGTGATACTGAGGGTTCGAGCTATCAACCCGACTTCCTACTGCCGATGTGAGTCTCGGTCACTGGGCTGAAGCAGCTTTTCCCAGGATTCTCCACCATATGGTCCCTCCCCCTCCCCCCTGTGCCTCCCTACCCCTTTGGAAGGAAACCACTGGGCACAGCCCACACTTAAGAAATGAGGAGTAATACTCCACCTTTTTGCGGGCAGAGTATTGGCATAAGTTATTTGGGATTCTGCATGGGAGAGTTCTGTTCTCTATTTATTCAGTCACTTATAGCAGTATGAATGCATCGATATTTATTTTATATGGGTTATAATCCAATCCTACTTTATCCTGTTGCTCAGACTGTTCCAGCTTTGGCCACTGGGAGCTCCTTCAGTTGGCTCCTGTGTCTTTCTGACATACCCACATCAGTGTGTGTACGTGTACGCGTGCGTGTGTGTTTTGTTGAGTACTTCCTTGTTTTCTGGACTATGAGATGCTCCAGGCTTACCCTGTACATTTCCTGAGCCAGCCCTAGAACTGGTTGAGGAACTTCCTAAACCAGCAGTCACTGTGCCTCTATAATATGATCTCACCCCGCCTTTTAGTTTCCCTTCCCATTCACCCAGTACAACTACTCTGATTCAGCCAAGTGGCTGTTCATTTATCCCCCAAATCTAGACGCCTTATAAACAACTTCCTGTCCCAAAGTGGGAGGTCCATTTTTTAGTGCCAACATCTCATTAATAATTTCATTAGGACAAAAGGCATAAAACTTGGACTGTCCAGGGCAACTGGGACATACGGCCACCCCACCCAGAGGGAACCTTTCCCTTCTCCTGGCTTCATCCAAGCTGTTCTGACTCCCGAACCTTGCTTACCTTCTTCAAAATGTCTACGACTTTATTAGGCATTTAAAAATATTCTACCTTTTACAGTTGATTACAGTTCATCTCTTTAAAAAGTAAAACACACTCATCAGAGAAAACTTGAGAAGTACAGAAAGCCTAAAAGAGAGAGAAGAGAGGGAGAGAGAAGACAGAGAAGGAAAAGAAGGAAAAGAAGGAAAAGAAAAAACCCCAAAATAGCCCTCAGTCTCATATTGAAAAGATAACCAAGGTTAATGTGTTGGTGTTAATTATATTTTAAACATTTTCAGAAAGAAAAAGTCCTGAAGCAGATATGCTGCACGTTAGTAGCTAATTTCGGGCGGTGAGAATATGATTTACTGTTTTCTTTTTTGCACTTTCCATACCTCTCAAATAAACTGAAGAAAAAAAATCCCTTAAGTTTTCTCCTTGACTATAAAAATAACACCTGATCAGTGTCAAAAACTTGGAAAACCATAAAGGACAAACACACACACACACAGATACAAATACACAAAATCCCAGAGAAAAAGTAATACCCCAAATTTCAGTGTGTACAGCATATGCATATTTACACAACTTTTAAAAAATAAAGGAAACATATATCAGGAGAGTTTTTATATGCCAATACACAAGTTTTCATCAGCCTGACTTTTAACAGCTACCTAGTATTTCATTAATCAACTGTATCACTAATTTTCTTTTTGTAACCCACATGGCTTACGTTATCATTTCAACTGCCTCAAGTTTTTCTTCTAATATAAACAAAAACCAATGGCTAAATCTTTGGGCACATCAAGCATTAGTCACATAGGATAAATTCTTAGTATTGGAATTGCTGGGTCAAAGGATACATGCAGGTTCAAGGCTTTGATTTGCTTTCCAAATTGCCCCTGAGACAGACTGAAACAGTTTACATTTTTTAAAGGATTGAAATCATTTACCACCAGCCCCAGGATTTTTTTCCTGTCTTAACGTTTACCTTTCCATTTTGTACATGTGTGTGTTTAATGTACAGAGGCTTTTAATTTGTATGAAGTGAAACTGCCCAAATCTGTCTTTTTCCTTTATGATTTCTTCTTTTGGTGTCATACTGAGAAAGACCTGCCTCTCCCACTCCAACACAGAAAAATTTCACCTAGACCTACTTTTTACTTTTATGATTTCCTTCTACTAATCTAAGTTTTGCTCTTATCAAAGTTATACATGTGCATAGTTTAACAAGGCAACAGTGTCTGCTAAGTAAAACATTAGGTTCTAGGCTCCCCTAAACTCAATCGCCTGTGATGAGCACTTCTAACGTGGCTGGTTTTGTTTTGTTTTTGATACGTACCTTTGCATCTCTAAATAAAAATGCGTGCATTACCACCCTGTGATGATTAGGTTTTAGGCCCTAGCTATTGACTTTTTATCTTGGAAAAGGAAGATTTAACTAAACAAAAACAACACACACCTCTTTTGGGTCTTCACCCCTATTACCCAAAGGTACATTTGCAACTCTGCCTTCTTAATAGAGGTATACTGTGATCTGGTTAGAGCAATGCGAAATACACTATTAGGAACAGAACATGGCTTGTTTTCCTTCCTGCATGTGGCAGCCAGCAGACTGCTCAGCTTCAGCCAAACCTTCAGGAGACTGTGGAGTTCCCAAGCCAAAACCCCCAGCTGAGCCACTCCCAAATTCCTGACAATCAGAAACTGGTATTATTGTTGGGAGGCACTGATTTGTGGGGTAATCTGTTCCACAGCAATACAGGACTAAGAACGCTGCACAAGTTTCCCCAAAAATAATTTTTCCTTTTCTTTCATATGCTTAATCTTCTAGATGTTTATCCCTAATCCTCTCTCAGTCGTCTAAATCTACTCTCAATACATTCATGCGTATCAGGTGTCCTATCATTTTCCCTTCCTGAAGCAGTCTCTACTGGAGCCTTGGACCTGCTCGGGTCTGGACGGGCTGCCTCCACTCTGGGCTCCCCTGTCAC
Organism: Mesoplodon bidens; assembly: GCF_964165515.1. NCBI lineage: Eukaryota > Metazoa > Chordata > Mammalia > Artiodactyla > Ziphiidae > Mesoplodon > Mesoplodon bidens. The sequence goes on from NC_138162.1 coordinate 103,986,053, forward strand.
CACCCTCACAGGGATTCCTTCCGCCTCTCTCCTAGGATCTTTTCCACCTGGATTCCGTGTCTTCTCCTTTCTTAGTTTACTCCTCATCTGGCTGGAGAAAAAGTGTGAGGGAGATCAGTTTTGAGACTGCACAACCCAAACCCTTTTTATCCTATCCTCACACGAGTTAGTTTTGACTGGGTATAGAATTATAGGCTGGACATGATTTCTTCCAGAATCTCAAAGGCACTGTTTCACTGGCTTCTCATTTCCCAGTACCGCTGTGGTGGTGAAGTCTGAAGCCATCTGATTCCCAACCTTTGTATGTGACCTGCTTTTTATCTTCTTCATGCCAGCTTCGAGGGTCAGATGTGTGTCTCCCATGTTGCAAAATTTCACAACGATGTACCTCGTGGTCTGTTTTTATCCATTGTGCTGGGGGATACACAGGACTCTTTTGCGTTGGCAATTTATAATCTTTAGTTCTGGGATTAAAGGAAACTTTGTTGCTATTGACCACTCCCCCCACACCCATTTTCTCTGTTTCTTATTTCTGAAATTCTTATAATTCTGATGCTGACCCTCTTTGGCTGGTCCTCTGATTTCTCTATTTTCAATGTTTCCTTATCTTTTAATATTTCTAAAGAGTTTTTCATTTCTGCTGCCATGTTTTTAATTTCCAACAGCTCTTTTTAATTTTCAGGATGTCCCTTTTTTTTTTTAATGGTACCCTGTTTTTTTTTTTTTTTTTTTTGCGGTATGCGGGCCTCTCACTGTTGTGGCCTCTCCCGTTGCGGAGCACAGGCTCCGGACGCGCAGGCTCAGCGGCCATGGCTCACAGGCCCAGCCGCTCCAGGGCATGTGGGATCTTCCCGGACCGGAGCACGAACCCGTGTCCCCTGCATCGGCAGGCGGACTCTCAACCACTGCGCCACCAGGGAAGCCCTGGTACCCTGTTTTTATTTCTTGGATGCCTTATCTGAAAATCTTAATGATAGCTTTGAAAAAAGTTTCTTCTTCCTTTATAGCCTCAGTTTCCCTTCAAGTTGCTTTTTTTGTTTGTTTTAGTCTCCATTTTTCATATTAAACATGTCGCTTGGATGAGTGGTAATTCTTGGTTGTCTTCTCCAATATATGACTGGGGACCAAAAGGCTGACTAGAAGCTGTAAGTACATGAATAATGTCTGTCTATTGTGTAGGATGATCTGGCTGAGAAGTTTTGTGGGGGATCCTTGATGCCAGTTTGTACTCTTTTCTCCAAGGGAGGTAAAATTCCCTAGTCTTGCACTGGGAATAAAGGCCCAGTTCACTGTTCTGGGAGCTGAGTAGAAGAGGGTGTGTGTGTGCGTGTGCGTGTGCGTGTGTGTGTGTAAGAGGGTGTGTCAGCACTCCACTTCATCCTCCTGCACTCACCTGTGCTTGAAGCGGATCTGGGTTTTGTGGGCCTGAAGCTTACACAATTTTGCATGCCCTTTAAAAAAAAAAGAGATTACAAAACTGCCAATATAAAAATAGGCCTGAAAGTGAATGTTTATTTAAACAGAGAAAAGAGCATTATAAATTACAAGCTATAAAAGCTGACAAATAACATGAACATCAGAAAATCAAGATAACCTAATATTTTTATTAATCATCTGCCTGACACACCTTTAAATTTATTTCTCCACATTTTTTTCGCTGCATAGTCTATGATTGCCTCTTCATGTGACACAGAGTTGATAAATCATTTCCTTAGAGAGAAAAGACAAATAATTCAGCCTTTTCTCTAGTAGCATTGATTGAAATTTGTTTTCTATTACTGACAGTTTAGAAAAGCTTTTTTTTCCAGCTTACTGGTAACATATAAATATAATATAAACTTTAGGATTGTTGTAAAATTTGGGAAAATCTCATGTTTCTCTCATAAATAAACTGTAAGATTTCAGGCCACATTTCAAAGTTTCTTGTACAATGACTAATCTTAAATGCTTCCTGAATTAGTGAGAGTAACTGGTTTGTCACTGATGTCCTAGTAGGAGGGTTATGAGTTTTATGTTATCTTTGTTATGTCTTTCATGTTAAATCCACTAGAAATTTAAACGTTTTAGCAGTAGGTTCATGTGATTTGCTCCTCCTCTTCATTAACTAGATCATCAGATAATCATCACTTCTATCTAAAACTGATCTTACTCTCTTAATGAATTACTAGCTTTTGGTACAATGTGGCAATGTTGTGTTGTACTTTACATGATTTCAGAGTAATATCTATTGATTTCATTCTCACCTTTGTCACTTTTGTTTTGTGTTCTACTTTTATCCAGTTTTTCTCTTAGCTATAAAATACATTTGAAGATGATCAAAAAAGGTATCCTTTGTACGTTTCCAACTCAGGACTCGAATTTCTCACTTGTTTTATGTTTTTCAAAAATGTCTTTACAAACTGAAGTCAAAACAGCATACTCCCAATTCAACAACCCCCTCCAATCCTGTCCCATCCCAAAAAAGGGTCTAGGCTACTCCAAAGCTGCCTGACAGGAAGGGTAGTATAACGAAGAAAAAGAAGGACCTAGAGATTGTCATACTGAGTGTAGTCAGACAGCGAAAGACCAATGTCATATGATATTGCTTATATGTGGAATCTAAAAAAATGGTACAAATGAACCTATTTACAAAACAGAAATTCAGAAATTGAGTCACAGATGTAGAAAACACCCTTATGGTTACCAAGGGGAAAAAGGGGGGGGATAAATTGGGAGACTGCGATTGACATATACACACTACTATATATAAAATAGGTTACTGATAAGAACCTATTGTATAGTGCAGGGAACTCTACTCAGTACTCTGTAATGAGCTATATGGGAATAGAATCTAAAAAAGAGTGGATACATGTATATGTGTAGCTGATTCACTTTGCTGTACAGCAGAAACTAACACAACATTGTAAATCAACTATACTCCAATAAATAATTAATTAAAGAAAAAAGGAGGAAAGGCAGGCAGAGATATTCTTAGCTGAGTGCAGTATAAATACATTTTCGAACTTTACAGAAACACAGGATCATTTGAACACATGGCTAGGGTTCCTTCTAGGGCCCTGGACAAGGTCCATGTAAGCGAGGGGCCCTGAGGCTTAAGCTTCATTAGTTTCACACAGTAAATCCACCTCTGTGTGCCCTAGTAGAGAAACTGCCTGCTTCAGACTCTCCAGGGGTGGGGCCCCTTCATTCTTCTGCTAGGGTGAGGTGGGGACAGTGTCCAGTGAAATGGCGTTGGGGAGGAGATGGTAGGACTCTCAACTTATTCATAAGCAGCTTTCAACCAATCCCCCTGTTCTGAATGTTTGGCTTCAGCCCACTTCTAGGGGTACCTAGCGTCACCAGTTCCTGAACCTTTGAGGATTCTGTGATGTAAGTTCTTGGTTTTCCTAAATGCCAGTTCACGATCTGGCCTTCTGGGAACTGCCAAGTCAGTTACCCCATGTAACTGTATTCCAATCCCCAAATGTCGTCAATGTCTTTTCTATTCTCCCTGAATTGGTAGGTTTATGACTTAAAAAAAATCACCTCACTGTGCTTTGTGTGGGATTTCTGAGGGAGATAAAATAGATGTACATTATTATACATTATAATGTATAATGCGTTATACATTATAGATGTATATGTATTATATTATTATATACACCTAGTTTTATCTCCTGCACAAATCCCACAATTTGTCACCTTTACTCAGAAGCTGCTTTATTTATTAATTTTTTTTTTTTTTTTTTTTTTTTGTTACGTGGGCCTCTCACTGTTGTGGCCTCTCCCCTTGCGGAGCACAGGCTCCGGACGCACAGGCTCAGCGGCCATGGCTCACGGGCCTAGCCGCTCCGTGGCATGTGGGATCTTCCCGGACCGGGGCACGAACCTGTGTCCCCTGCATCGGCAGGCGGACTCTCAACCACTGCGCCACCAGGGAAGCCCTATTAATTTTAAATAACAACTTTATGAGATGTAATTCACATACCATAACATTCATCCTTTTAAAGTGTACAATTTGGTGTTTTTGCTGTATTCACAGAGTTGTGCAACCATCACTACAACTAATTTTGTTTTGGCCACGCTGTGTGGCTTGCTGGATCTTAGTTCCTCAACCAGGGATCAAACCTGCTCCCTTGGCAGTGAAAGAGCGGAGTCCTAACCACTGGACTGCCAGGGAATTCCCACCACTAGCTAATTTTAGAACATTTTCATCACCCAAAAGGAAACCCCATATCTATTAGCAGTCATTCACCATTTTGTAGTGTAGTACAAAGACACTTTCGGTCTCCATGGATTTGCCTATTCTGGACATTCCACATAAATGGAATTGTATAACATGTGGCCTTTTGTGTTTTCTAATTTTTTAATATGGTGTAGGTAAGGATCCTACTTCATTCTTTTGCATGTGACTATCCAGTTATCCCAGTACCATCTGTTGAAAAGATTATTCCTTCTCCATTGAACTGGCATCCTTGTTAAAAATCAACTGACTGTCAGTATAAAGGTTTATTTTTGGATTCTCAATTCTATTCCATTGATCTACATATCTATCTTTATTGCTAGTCCCACACTGTCTTAGCTACTGTTGCTTTGTAGTGAGTTATGAGATTGGGAAGTGTGAGTGCTCCAACTTTGTTCTTCTTTGTCAAGATTGTTTTGGCTATTCTGTGTCCCTTGAATTTCCATATGAATTTTAGTGGTTTGTCTTTTATATTTAAATCTTTACTCCATGTAGAGTTTGAGTGTATGGCTAACCAGTTGTTTTAACGTGATTTAAAAAATAATCCATCTTTGGGACTTCCCTGGTGGCGCAGAGGTTAAGAATCCGCCTGTCAATGCAGGGGACATGGGTTCGAGCCCTGGTCCGGGAAGATCCCACATGCCATGGAGCAACTAAACCTGTGCGCCACAACTACTGAGCCTGCGCTCTAGAGCCTGCGAGCCACAACTACTGAACCCCACCCGCCTAGAGCCTGTGCTCCACAACAAGAGAAGCCACTGCAGTGAGAAGCCTGCACACTGCAACTAGAGAAAGCCCGTGTGTAGCAACGAAGACCCAATGCAGCAAAAATAAATAAATGAATTAATTTTAAAAAATCTCTTTGAAAAATAATTTTATCGGCATTAAATACTTCCGCTCTATATCATAGATCTATCTACTCTTTTGCCAATAACACAAATTTAATTATTTAGGTTTATAACAGCTCTTGATACCTAGTAAGCAAATCCCTTCTCATTACATTTCTTTTTCAGGTGATTTCTTGGCTATTTTAATTTTGTTTTCATATTTAAGAGGAAATTCAAAATCATCTGCTGTGTTTCCCCTTCCAAGTCAGGATATTAGTTACTGAAAATACATTATATTTATAGATTAACTTTTGAAGAACCTACATCTTTATAAATATTAGGTTTGCTCATTCAGGGCCAAAATATTTCTTTCCAGTCATTCAAGTCTTTTTATTATGTCCTTTAGTCTTAAGAGTTTTTTTCACATAGGTCCTCTACATTTATTTAGTTAAATATTATCATCCAAAAGTAACACTTATCTGTGAATTTTTTTGCCCTACACACGTCTTAGGTACATTCCATGGAATATTATATTTTTGGTTATACTATAAATGGATTCTCTTTTTCATCTTCCTAGTACACAGGAAAGCTACTGGGTGTTAAATATTTACCCCACAACCAATCACCACAGCTATACACCTAACCTACATAGCCCAAGAAATTTGGCTGGGGAAAAAAAAAAGAACTAATTGGGTTTTCCAAGTAGACAGTGATATCATTTGAAAATAATTGTAAAATTTCCCTCTTCTTCCCCAATATTTAATACCTATTTTTGTCTTGTATTACGGCATTGGCTAAAAATTGCAGAAAAATGTTTTTAACTTTAGTAAGAATACTTCGAGTTTGATCTTGCACTATAAAATACGAAGAGGGCTCCTGGTTTATTTAGGAGGCTAATGGTAAGGAAATATTTTTCTGTTTCTAGTTTAGTGAAAGATACAAAGACTGGATTTCTGAATTATATCAATGCCTTTTCAGCATGCATTTGGTGGACCAGTTGGTTCTCCTATGACCTAGTGCTGTGACGAACTGTGTGAATACATGTCCTAAGACTGAGCCATCCTTTCATTACTGAAGTGAGCTCTGCTTGGTTAAAGGTACAGGTTAATTAACTTTGATGTGCATACATCTTGCTTTCTGATTATGACACAAAGGGGTAGGGACTCAATGTTATGCTTCTCTGCAACTCCTGCCAAGTGCTGTACTAGGCACAAGGCTATTTTCAACCTTTTACTGAATGAACAGTCGGTAAATATGTGTTAGGGGCCTCCTTCATGCCTAGCACTACACGAGGTTCTAGGGATATCAGGATGAATAAGGCAGACTCATTCTATGATCTCATGGAGCTTACAGTCTGGCTTCATACACACAGTAAGCAGGGAATGGATGATTAAACGAATGAGTAAAATGAGTCTATTGGCCCAGGGGCCCTATCAAATACCATACTCTAATTTAGGGTTCCTGAAAAAAGCTACTCTTAGATCAGGCTATATAAACAAAGAAAGGTAATATCATTGTCCTTGGTCTCCCAATCCTTACCTGAGTAAAATAAAACCTAAAAAGGCATCACAGGCTACAAAGTACCAGCCTGGTTCAAGGGAAAGTAAATTCAGTGGAGACCGAGAGAACGGAGCTGGCCTTTGGCACCGGCAGTAAAGCCTGGCGAAGTTATCAGAGTATGGGTCAAGGGAAAACATTTTCAAGAGCCTGAGAGGAAATATGAAAGGAGAAGAGTCTCCTGGGTTTATTCTCAGGCTGCCAAATAGCAAATGTACTCCACCCTGCCAGAGAAAGAGCCAGAAAACTGGGGCAGGTGCCCTGATGGAGGGATCGGATTCTCTGCCACTGAAGTGGTGGAAGATGGCGAGACGAAAGAGCAAAGCAACTGCACGTCAACTGACTCTTCTGCCTCTCCTTCTCCTTGACCTCTTGATTTCACCCTGCGGTCTAGGCCCCCGCAGGAACACAGGGATGTCCTCAGGACGTCCTCAGCTGCTCTGGAAAGTGTGCGGCAAGACTGCCAGTATCAGAGCATCTCAGAGCGGTGCTGTCCAGGCTCCGGAGCAGGGGCCGCTCACCGGGCTTCCAGACTTTTGTTCCTCCTCCTTCTCACAGCTTTTCTCAGGGCTCTCCCCCTGGAATCGGGTGGGTACGTAGAGATCCAGAGAGGAGACTGGGCTTGCTCCCCAGAGAACCTCTACGTTCTGGAAACCATCATGAAGGCTGTGAGCTCCCGGCCCCTGGAGTAGGATTCTTTACTTTGTTCTGCTTGCCATGCCATAAATATGAGCACCAGAGGGCAGGAGGAGGGATATTTTGGTCTCGGCAACAAAATGGAGAAAACATTTCTCTCAGCCCTACCCTTCTCCAACCCCCAACATGCCCCACCTTGAAAAAGAAAAAAAAAAGTTCTATGTGTACAGAGGGAAAGGGGGGAAGAAAAAGGGTTCTATTTTCTTTCACAATAAAGAAAAGCCAACAGGATGTTCTCCAAAGCTACAAATACACTTTTCAAACAGTAAATATCTCTATTAGCAGCAGGATGCCAGTTGGCTAATTCTGTCTGTCTCAGGAAAACCTTTCCCCAAAAACTCCTGCCCTTGGGTAATGTCTATTTACAAAACCAGCTCTTGTGCATTTTCGATTTGCTAGGTTTCTCAATCTTTTGTTTCCCCACCCCCTCCACTGCAGAGGCAGAGGAGAGGCAGGCTCGGATGGCAGCTGGGTGGGGATCCCCCGGTCACCCCATCAGATCCCCGAGCCCCGCCTTCTCTGGAGAGTCCTCCACTTCATTACCAAGGACAGCTTAGAGAAGCTAAAACCTACCCCCTCCGCCCTGGCCTTCACTGGGCCTCCAGAATTTGTTTCTACTGAGCCTGAATGGGCCGAGGCCTTGCCCGGGGGTGGCATGATTCAGTCTACCCCATCCTGTATGGTCCCGATATCTCCAGCTGGGCAAAGATCACAGTTTTGGGGGTGGGGCGTGGGGGGAGGGGGGGAGGTGAGAACGAGGGGAGGGCTGAGCAAAGAGTAGCAGGCAGCAGATAGTGGCTGAAATCCTGGCTCTCCGGGGAGTGGTCTGGGCCTGAGTCACTGTCTCGGCAAGAGCAGGAAGGTGGGCGAAAGGCAGCAGCTTCTGCAGGCTGGAAGGACAAGCCCCTCCTCCCCCATCCTTCTGTCACTCTATCCTCCGGTCGCTGCCTTCTCTGGTCTGAGGCCCCACCAAGGCTACCACCACCTTGACAATCGGAGAGAGAAAACAGTGGGCCCGGGCCAGGGCAGGGTTTATGGAGAGTCAGCTGGCTCCGGCGGAGCAGCTGCTTGTTGGATGCCCATCCTCTCTGAAGGGCCAGCTGGCCACAATGCCCGGGGCCAAGGAAAGTTCAGCCCAAGCAAGGACGTGAGAGACCCCATCAGAAGGGGAAATGGCCTGAGCTGTGAAGGATCCATTTCCAGTGCCTACGACTGTGGCCTCTCCAGCCCCACCTCAGTCCTTCCCCTAAATTAGCTGGACCCTGAACCAGAGCACAGACAACACCACTCTCGCTTGCCACCAGTCCGAGGAGGTATGTGTGTGTTTAAAAATAAAAGGCACGACTCTGTGACTTGGCTGATTTGTTACTTGACCAGAACAATGGCCCGGCTCAGCTGTGATCCCTCCTTCCCCAAGCTCCCCGGCTGACCTCTGAAAAGGAAAGACAGAATGAATCACAGAATGTTGAGTGAGATCATCCAATTAAAGCGACCATTTATTGAGCATCTACTATTGCCAGTGTCTGTGCTAGGTGCTTCCGATATGTCAGCTCATTCAAAGTGCTGCCCTCCCGTATTTCACCCAAGAGACGGCGCACTGGATGAGGGGGTGGACTGTGGAGCCAGGCTGCCTGGGTTCAAGATCTGGCTCTGCCAACTGCCAGCTCTGCCACTTGGATAACTTACCTAATTTTCCTGTGTCTCAGTTTCCCTGTCTATAAAATAGGATCATAATCGATCTATTTTATAGGGTCGCTGTGAAAGCTAAATGAGTTTAATCTTTGAAACAGTTCCCAGCCTACAGTAAGCAGCCTGGGAGTATCTGTCGTAAAGATGATGGTGGTGGTATTTTGATGATGATGATCAAACTGAGGCCCAGATGGGGGACTTGCACAAAATTACACAGAGGTAAGTACAGTCAGGAAACCTGAAATGGTTGTTTTCTGTTTGGGGAGCACGCAGTGGTCCCTACCATAATCACCACTACCAGGTCCAAGTTAATATATTTGCTGAAAGTGAAAGGATTTGTGACACAAGTTTGGAGGCTGATGGAGCATCCAAAGGTCAAGAAAAGAGAGGAAGGAAGGCAATTCAGGGAGGTGGTTTGGATTTTTTTTTTTTTTTTTTTTTTGGCAGCTCTTTAAGAAACTCCTTTTTTTTTTTTTTTTTTGTGGTACACAGGCCTCTAGCCATTGTGGCCTCTCCCGTTGCGGAGCACAGGCTCTGGACGTGCAGGCTCAGTGGCCATGGCTCACAGGGCCAGCAGCTCCACGGCATGTGGGATCTCCCCGGACTGGGGCACGAACCCGTGTCCCCTGCATCGGCAGGCGGGCTCTCGACCACTGCACCACCAGGGAAGCCCAGAAACTCCTAATATTTGACAGACAAGTTACTACCTATTCTCATTCTAACTTGCTAAGATAAGAAGAGGTAGAAACTCGGTTTTCCCATTTTATAAAAGGGAATCAGAAGACATGTGGAGGTGAAAGCCTTGTCCTGCCTACTGAACAAGCCAGAGAGAAGCCTCCTATGGCCTGCCTTCCACTCTGATGGGTTCACAGTGGCTGAGGGCAGACACTCTGAGAAGCACCAGACCAGCTGAGGCACCAGCTCTAATCTCATTCTCACTTCTGTCCCTTAGCAACCAGGAGTCTGAAAAAGAGCTTTCACTCCACCGTTTCCTCTTCTCTGCTGAAGGTTTGGCCCCTAGAAGCGGAAGGAGGGCTGGGATGGAAATCCACTTCTAGGCCCGCCTGCCTCGGTCATCCCCAGCTTTCGGCCACAGGAGGCAATAATTCTCCTGCTATGCGGTCAGCCTTAGCCATGACACTGGTCAGGCTAGGCATGACGATAGTTACAGAAATATTGGAAACACTCAGAAAATTATAGAGGAGAGCACGTACAATAAATACTCATGTACCCACCACCTAGCAGTGTCACATTCTAACGCTGAGCCATACTTGCTTCAGGTCTTACTCTTCAAGCAGTACACCAGCACAGACACTGCTGAAGCTCCCTGAGTGCTCCAGCCTGATCCCGTTTCCTTCCTTCCCTCTCTCCTGTTATCCTTGAGGTAACCACTACCCCGAATTCAGTGTTTATTAATCCTATACTTTTGCTTCATAAGTTTGAATCCATAAGCACAACACAGTGTTGATTTACAGATCTAAACTTTATACAAATAGTACAGTATTGAATGTATCCTTTCCAAACTAGCCTTTGATGTTGGGCCTTATGTTTCTGAGATTTGCCCCTGCTGATACACATGGCTCACTTCATTCATTTTGACACTGCATATTTCACTACGTAATGACACCGTGTTTTATTTTCCCTTTCTTCAGAGGCTAGACATGTATAAACAATGAAGCAGCAGACATTTCTGCTCAGGTCTCCTGCTGCACAGGTGCAGAAGTTTCTTTGGGTGGGGGGCAGGCCCGTCTTTGACTGTGTGAGGCACTGCAAAACCTCCCAGCGGTTGCATCAGTTCCCCACCCCGCCACCCCACTCAGCGGATGCCAGTTCTCACCGCTCCTCATCCTCAGGTACTTGGCATTGCCAGGCTAAATTTACCATTTTTGCCAGTCTGATGGCTGTGAAATGACATTTCATTTCTCAGTGTTGGTTTAGTCGGCTCTCCCTGATTACTAATAAATGGAACGTCTTGATTTCGGCTTTTGTCCACCTGGGTTTTCTTTTCTATATAAAGTGATTGGCGGCTTTCAGATCTATGCAGTAAGTTCTTATGCAGAACCAGGCAGCGTTCTTTACAGCCGCCCCGTCTGTGTTCCTTATTTATAACCAATGACAAACAACCAAATAAAGAACACTATCTTCACCTGGCTGGAGTCACAGGTATAAGCTTCTAGTCTGAGTATGTGTCATAAACTCCTAGATAAGTGTTTTTCAAACCAGGGTGTGTGGAACACCCACCCCTCCCCGATCATTCACACTGTTACACATCATTCCATTGTAAACACCTATCAAAATCAGTCATGAAATCAACTGAAGTGGGTCATTCTTTAAAAAACAAAATAGAACATAGTAGAAAATATCTGAGTGCATTGTACACATACAATGTGAAACTTATTTCGTGTGTGTGTGTGTGTTTGTGTGTCTGTTGATATCAAAGGCATTTCTGACTGCAAGCTGTGGTCAAAAAACTTCGGAAGCCACTGTCCAAGGTACCCCGCCCTCAACTCCATTCTTTCTCTTTTCTGAGTTATCCTGCAGACCGCTGCCAAATTAACCTGACAAAATACATTGCTTTTGCCCTGCCACTTCCCTGCTCAGAAACCTTCAATTTTCAGAAGCCTAGGCTCAGTTTCAATTCCTCAGCATGGCACGGAAAGTGCTTACAATATGGCCCCAACCAGAGGGCCAGCTTTCATCAGTGAAGCTTCTACCCAAATCACTATTTACTAAACCCAAGCTGGCCTCCTGACTGCCTGCCCCCAACACTCTTCATGCATTCTGTCTCCACACACCTTTTTCACACCATTCTTCTAACCTGCACGCCCCCCACCCCAATCCTGTTCCCCACTGCAACAGGACACGCTCGCTAAGTCAAGGTTCAGTTAAAATCACATCCTCTGCTTGAAGTCTTTCTTTTTTTTTTTTTTTTTTTTTTTGCAGTACGCGGGCCTCTCACTGTTGTGGCCTCTCCCGTTGCGGAGCACAGGCTCGGACGCGCAGGCTCAGCGGCCATGGCTCACGGGCCCAGCCGCTCCGCGGCAGGTGGGATCTTCCCGGACCGGGGCGCGAACCCGTGTCCCCTGCATCGGCAGGCGGACTCCCAACCACTGCGCCACCGGGGAAGCCCTAATGTCTTTCTTGATGGTGCCACAGGGACGTTTAGTGATCTGCTGTCATTCCTGTGAACCTCTGGCACTTTCCATACACCGGCCGAAGACAAGGATGGATTCTTAAAGCATTTTGAATGTCTCCCAGTGTTTAGCACAGGCCCTTGGACATTAAAAACTGTTCGATATGCATTAGATCAACAAAGATTCATTGAGCACTACCTGTGTGCAACAAACTATACTGGGCTCTACTTAATAGATGAGCCACCAGAATAATGGTTTTGGGAAAACAACTTTAATAGTTTAACTGCCAATTTGAAAGCTACCTCAACACATTTACTTAAAAGTATAATATACAAGAAAACACCTTTGACTGCGAAGCTGTGGGACTCAAGGTACTTGACTCTTTCCAGCTACTCCAAAATCGGGAAAAGGGCCCTTCCCCCCTTGTTACGAACGGCTGAAAGAAGAGTTTTACATTTGTTCCCCAAACAATGTTGAATATAGAATCTCATGGGCTCCTCGTCTTCTAGGCATTACTATGCTCTTTACACAGGAGGAAGAAGCTTGGGGAGAGCCTGGCCTGTCCAAAGTCACAGAAGCAAGTGATAAGGCTGCCCCATGCAGGGAGGCCCCAGAATAGGAAGAAGCTGAGATGGTCCAGAATACCTGGAGGTCTGCAGGACACAGGACTTGCTCTATCACTTTACCTGAGAAAACTGGTCACTTCCTGTAATTCACTACCAACCTGGTGGTGTCCATACGGCCTAGCAAAGTCAGACACCTTCCTCTGGGATCCAATCAGCTGGGGAATGGTCTTCCACTTTCCTAATGTTCCTGTTTAAGCACAGGGAATACTCAGGAGATGCAGGCTTCAGTTCCAGTTCTGCCAGGTGAGTGAATTCGGATAAGTTGTCAAAGGGAGATAATCAGACCTGAACTGCAAACTTCAAAGGGTAGATGTGGGGATGGTATCAGAGACTGGATGGGAAAGTACTGTGCAGAGTTAAAAGCACTGCATGAATGTAAGATAGCACTGGTGATGCTAGAGGGAAAAGAGACTCCACCGAGAAGATGTCTGCAACTGCACGGATGGTTCCCTCTGATCCAGCAGGTTACCGTCCTTCTTTATATTCCATCCACTTCATTTGACAAGTACCGACCAGGTACCCACTATGTGCAAGACAGTATGTGTACACACAGATGGAGAAGCTGTAGATCCTGGACTTTACGTGGGAGAGAGGCGCACGTTTGTGATACGTGGATAGCGTGGGAGTACTACAAGAGAAGCACCATGGAGCTCGAGAATAAAGGAGTTTGGGTGGGGGATGGGAGGGCAGAGAACAGAGACAGCCTCAGAGAGCCTCGGAAGCCACTTCTTCATGTTAACAATAGCACGCTTAGAGGCTCTTCACTTCAGGAAGTGGCCAGTAGCTTTTGCACATTTTTATCTTAAATTTTTTCCTGAGTGAAGGCAAGTCAGTAAATGGGAATAGAGTCCTCATTCATACATTCAGTCAACATTTACTGATTGCCGGGAACAGCGCTAGGGATACACTGGTGACCAAGAGACAGCCTCCGTTTTCAACAGCTCATGGACTAGTGGGCTGGCTGAAAAGTAAGCCAAGAATTCAAGTACAGATGCTAACGGTGGTCAGAGGAGGGGCACCCCACTCGGCTTGGCAGGGTGTGGGGGGCCGTTCAGGGAAGACCCTCAGAGGAGCTGAAGCCTGCCCGGACTCTCTAAGGATGAGTGGATGTTGGCCTGGGGGATGGCGGGTGGGGCGGTGAGGGGAGTAAAGGGCCTTTCGGGCAGGGGAACGGCACGTACAGAGGAGCAGGGGCACGAGAGACCAGGAAAAGCTTAGACACAGGAGTGAAGGGGGTACAGCCAGATCCAGAAGGGCCTTATAAGCCATGGCCCAGAGTTAGGGCTTATAAGCCACGGCCCAGAGTTAGGCCTTTATCCTGAAGACGATGGGGAGGGTATACATGGTGAGAACAGGGAAAAAAAAAAAGAAAAGAAAAAAGATGTTCCCTGAGGAATACCAATATTTAAGGGGCAGAAGAGCCCAGAAGAGTCAGAAAAAAAAAATAGCATCTGCAGGGTTTCCATTCTTTTCACAACAGGTCTGGGTGACAAAGTATCAGCTGAGCTTATCCATTCCATGTTATAATTGGAGAAAACAAGACAGAGGAAGATCAGATGCCTAACCAGGCCACACTGTGAATGAGGGAACCAGAGCCTGAACTCAGCACTCCAAATGCTACCAATTCATCTGCACTGACTTTAACTTCCTTCCCTCTGAGTCACACTCCTGAACCTCTGGGTACAGGATGATTTCCTCCAGCAGTGCTCCTTTTTCCTCGTCACGGAAGCCTAAGATCACGATGAAGGTGTGTGGTTCCAAGGAAGGCTATGGGTCCTGGAGACAGCTAAGCAAGATTCAGGTCACTATCCTTAATTCCATTTAATTCTCCCTCCACACCAGAATAAAGACACACACACACAAGGGGGGGGTGACACGGAGGAGGAGGGGTAAGAAAGCAGCACTTGGCTTGGGGCCAAGAGGTGGATCAGTGATCTGAGATGTAAACATCAAATGCCTTCCTCCGAGCAGAGCCCACCACTGGGCCACCTTGCTGAAAAGCAGGTCAGTGGACGGATGGATGAGTAGATGGTACAGGAAGGCAGCAAGTGCCCACTAAACAAACAGGCGGTGGGCGGGCTGCATGCACTGAGGAAGCAGAGAACAAAGACCTCTCACTCTTCATGCAAAGTCCACAGTGTGCAAAGGGCACCAATATTGGACATTTCTCACTGTGACATTTTGAAAGCCCAGCCTAGCCCAGAACAATGGTTACCCTCTGGGGACCATGGGCCGCGTACCCCTAGGCCTTATTCGACGATGGCTGGCATATCCCATGCGCTTGGTGAACTTGACCTTGGGCATCAGCCTCCCATGACGGCTCTACGTCACTCTGGTCTCTTCCCCCACTGAGAATTCCAATCTCGGATGAATGGATGGATTCATTCTGGGAGCAGGAAAACCACTCCAGGAGTGAATCAGAACGACCCAGCCCTGGTCCCCTTGCCAGCCATTGAGCCAGGAACTGAGTGCAATTGTGTGCCCAGGCGCTGGTGCTGTTCCCCTCTCAGGGAGAGAGGGTCAGGGGCCATGCAAGAGATGACGTAGAAGCCCTCTAAGGAGGAAGAGAAAGGAACCTCAGCTTTGAGGGACAAAGCCACCCTTTTGGTTGTGACCCTCAGTCCAAGGAGGTGCCAAGATGTGTGCGTATTGTTAAATTAATTCTACTGGACAAAATCTCAGCTTTGGCTGGGCAGTTACTTGTCAATTTCAATTCTCTCCAGCCTGAAATAGGCTACTAGTTTTTCAGAAAAAAGATTTCTGTAAGACAGGTAGAAACAATGCGTCTCAGATCACCCAGGGAATCCTCTACCTTTAGTGGTCTCTGCTCCACTCTTCTGATTTGTGAAGAAAAGATCGATTCATCCTTAAGAATTGTAAATGCCAGTCTAGGCAATGTAAAGCACCTGTACTGTCTGCTTTTTGAGACATTAGGTAAGAGAACGCCAAAGATTCAAGATGCAGCAGGCAAGAAGACATCTACATCACAAAGTAAAGGGACCCAGGTTGATCCTTTAAGGAAGTAATTCCTCTAGGAAGGGGAATTGAAGGATTGCCACTATGCCCATCACTAACTAGGTTATAACAAGACGCGAAAGTTAGCTTTTTAAGGCTCCAGCCCCCTATCGGCCTCCTGGAGCAAAGGTGGTGGGAAAAGGAGCAGCTCCTGCTGGGGCTTGTTAGGGGATTGCTCGGGGCTGACCCCCACGTGCTGGTGCTGATTGTCTGACATCTGTCGGTCAATCTTCGTCTAAGAAGCAGCGGGGAGGAGGGGACAGAAATGGCTTACATTTTACATTACAGGGCTGTCCCTGACACTGAATGACATCAGCTGTCTGTGGCCAGAGCTTAGTCTCCATTCATGGCCAAATGTGAGCCTGCAAGAGCCTTCCTAAAGAATATTCTACCATTTCACTCATTCATAACTAGCTAACGTGCACTTTTCGTAAAGAAACAGGCTAGACTCTGAGGAGAGAGTGGCAAACATGTACCCTATGCTAACGTAACTTGGATTCCAAAAAGACTGATTCATCTTGTACATCTCCGGGGGTGAATGCATTCATACAAGCACACTTGAGTTGCATGCCCTGAGGTTTGGGTTGTGGATATCTAGGCCCTTAAGCCTGAAGGTAAGGTCCTTTGGGCAAACTGAGTCTTACAAAAGAAATCAACCATTAAACATTATCAAGTGTCTGCTATGAGCCAAGTATCGTACAGTTCCATAGCAACGCACGTGCCAGCTGTGGAGCTGTGACTACTACTCTGAGGCTCCCTGGCTTCTTTTCTCACGGCTTGATAGTTCCCATAACATTTAAGCTTACTTACGTTAATTTAACAGGGAAAGCAATGAGTGGGTAAGGCCCTGGAAAAAAACTAGTCCAACCCCATAATGGGAGTGCGGGTGGTGGGTAATTCTGGCCCCTTCCGAAAGAGAAGCAAGTTTTGTCTCTTGAAGACTAAGTGGGGCAAAGGCTACTCATCTGAAAGCTAGGGGTCTTGATCCATGAACTGCGCTCAGACGGCCAGAATGAGGGCCACCTGGCAGTGGTGGAGAGATGCCCACGGGGGAGAGAGGAGTGGATATTTCTCAACGGATATTCAGGAAAGGAGGTAACAGGGGCGTCCCTCACTTCACGCAGCTGAGAGAAGACGGACGGGACCAGCACCTTGGAACAGAGTCAGGAAAGAGACGCGGGATCCCACTCTAAAGGAATCGCCTGCCCCACCTCCCGGTGAGGCCTGCCGAGAGCTGGAGCCTCCAGGAAAGCACCAGAGGAAGGCCCCTTGAACGACCCCAAGGGCTGGGGCCAAGCGGGCCCTGCTCCGGGGCGGAGGGTCCGCGGGCAGCGCGGGCCAAGGGACTCAAGTCGGACGGACGCAGGGCAAAGCGCATTGCAGGCCGGGGGCTCCAGCTGCCCCCGCCGCCTGGGCCCCACTCACCAGCTCATGGTCCCGAACCTGGCCCTGCCGTCGGGGTCCTCAGCTGCAACTCGGTCCTGGGGGATCGCTTCCGGATTCAGCCAGTCTCCAGGAAGTGACGTGGGCCCCGCCCCCCTCTGCCAGGAAGAGGCGGGCCGGGAGGGCGGGGCCAGACTCATTAACCCTAACGCTGCCGCTTGCTTTCGCGGAGTTGCCCTGGCCCGGGACCCTCGCGCCTAGGCTTAGGGGCTCCAGAGGACTTAGCCTGTGGCGGGGGCATGAGGACCCCTGGGTGCGTTTTGTGCCTTAAACGCTGACTTGGTAAAATTCTCCTCCACGGACTACACGTGTTGCTTAACCGGGGATTGCCTTAGTTTTTCAGTTTGTAAAGAGATTTCTCATCCAGGGACAGTAGCAGTAATTAGTTGTCTAGCGGGGGCAGGGGGGAAAGGAGCGATGAAGGAGTGGGTGTGAGGGAGACTTACATTCACTGTACGGTCTTTTGTATCTTTTAAATTTTGTACCCTGTACATAGTTACCTGTTACAAAGAAACAAATGGATCTTTTCGCTCCTCCAAAATGGCACAGGGCTCTGAATAGAAAATAGAATAGTGCTTTTCAGGTTGGAATGTTCTGTGGATTTACTCAGCAAAAGAGGACAAAGAGTAAGGGTTGCTCCCAGTCTCGCAGTCTTCCAGTCTTCCCTCTGTGCTCGGCACTACAGAACCCAAATGATGTGAATGGTTCCATTTTTATGCTCATTCATTTAACACATATTCATTGGGCTCCTACAATGTGCCAGGCACTGAGCTAACTTCAAGGATACAACCATGAAAAAGCAGTACGGATCCTGCCCTTATGCCCTCCCAGGGCTACTTACCTGGAGAGAGAGATAAACAGGCAACAAAGTAATAATATATGATGGGAAAGAAAGTGCTGTGGTAGCCTGTAAGGCCCCCCCCACCCCCAAACTGCACATGGAGTTTTAGTGAAGGCTTCTGGGAGGAGCCAATGGGTAAGCCACATCCTGAAGGCAAATCAGGCTGGCCCGGTGAGTCTGAGGGGAGGGCTGGGGAGGGTCCAGGCAGAGGGAACCTATGGTGAATGAGAAGAGGACTGAGTTCCAGGCAAGCAGCTCCCTTGCTGTGGGTCCTTCCAAAATCCCTCCTAAGCTGTTCTGGGCCAAGTTGACTTCCTCACCCTCCAAAACCTCCCTGCCTTAGAAGAGAGAGCAGGAGGCAGTGAGGCTGCTGGTAACTGCTGGACACCCAAGGGCCTTCTCTCTAAGAATTCTGCTTCAAGTGGGCTTTAGTGTTATAAAGGATGCTTGGGGAGTAGTTAAGCTGATGAACTAGAGCAAAGCAATGTATAGTTTGTTCTGACCTCCCAGGGCAGGGTGGAGGGCTTGGCCAGGGGGAATAGGGGAGCTCAGAAAATTGTCCAGGGGAGGTAGTCTCTCATTTATATTTTCTATTTCCATTCTTGAGTGGGCCCCCAAGCACATCACACAGATCCGCTTCATCACCATTGTTATTCCTCGGGAAACAGGCCAAAATGAGCACTAGAGCAGCCTTGAAGAGGAAAGAGGAAGAAGAGAAGTCACCAAAGGGCAGCTAGGGCAGAGAGTGTGGGCAAAGGGAGGGACAGTCCTTGCTGCTTTGCACAGGGTGTGATACATGGACGGAGGGTGCAGTGTGTTTATGGAATTTCAGCGCCTGTGGATGGCTTCCCCACCTGCTTCCTCCTTTCCCCCTACTCTGTGTCCCCTAGTTATTGCCCCACAGTGCTAAAGAATTTCCAAGTATTAACCTAGGCAACTGCCATAACCCAGGGCAAGTCTGTTTCAGGGCTGTGGGGTGGAAACCACATCCTGCAGGGCAAGAATGATGAGTTCTAGATTAAGAATCTGGAGGAGTACTGGGCTCTAGTTCTTTAACCCTACAGCTGACAAGTCCCATCTCCTTTCTGGGCCTTGGTCCCCTCATTTAAAAGATGAGTGGATGGATCACATCACCAAAGTCTCCAACAGTTTGAGAATCTAAGTCAACTCTCTTGTTGACTCCAGAGGCCCTCAGGAAACAGGAGAACGGGGAAGCCATGTGAGATGGGGCCCAAATAGAGAGGCAAACCCAGAGAAGTGAGCTGGTCTGAGGGATCATGGATGTCTTGGAATGAAGCCAAACATGTCCCTTCTGGGATGGAAGGATTCAGACTGAGGCCTTACTAAGGCTGTGCTGCTTACTTTCAACCCCAAACCTTTCATGTAGCCAGCAGGACTTTTGAGGGGACTAGGAAGAATGCTGGCTTCCTGGGCGTCTGTAAGGAGAGTGCCTGCTCTGAGCTGAGCTCCATCTCCTTACCTGTGGCTCATTGGCTCAGCTTGAGGCCTACTGGGCTGAGGTTGGATGCTGGGCTGAGGCAGGCATCCTGCTATCCTGTGGACCCACAGGCTTCCCTCCGTGAGTGTGGCATGCCATGTATTGATTCCGGGGGAGCTGAGCGTGAGGAAGCACAAACACTTCCCACTGTTGGGGAAAACTCAGGGGCAGGGTCTCTAGACCCAGGGCTGGGAGCTATGTCTTTCTCTTCCGTAACCAAAGGGCAGCACAATACAGGTTGACCCTTCAGCGGGTGGGGTGGAATAGAATACAAGCACATTCTAAGTGGAAGCAGAGAGTGGAGGAGCTTTGGGTAGAGGTAGATGCTCCTGGTTTCAAGCCTGGTGACTACTGCTTTCTCCCCAGGAGCCTAAGCCGGAAGCTTAATGAGTGTTCAGGTGGCAGAGATCTACTTTAGCGGACAAAGCTATTTACCAGAGGCAAAGGAGTTGAAGAACTACCAGCTCTGCCATCAGACCCCTGACTTCTCTTTGGAGCTTTTCACGCAGTAATTGGTAAGCAGCTGCTCCCCATTGACCCTCATCTCTGAGCTTGTCATATACTTCCTCTCCCAGCTTCCCCACACAGACATCTAGGGAGTGCTGGAGTGCTGTGCTGAGGATGCTGGGAAATCTTCTACTGATGGGGAAACCCTGTGATTGATTAGCCATGTCTGCCATGGATGAGTAAGGGCAATGTGACGGTATACGTTCCAGTTTGTTATTTTGTTGTTATTATTTTTATGAGTGAATTGAGCGCTCACGCTGTGGCAGGCCGTATTCTAAGCGGTTCCTGTTTAATGTTTACAATGACTCTAGGAGGTAGGTACTGTTATTATTATTAGCACGAAGCTAATAATAAGTAGCAAAATGGAGAATCCAGCATGGGCAACCTGGCCCATGGCCGGGCTGGGGTGAAGGGAGGGGGCAGCACATGACCACACACCTAACTAACAAAAGATCTGGCCCTCCGCCTCGGCCTGGGAGCTTTTATATGCTTCCTCCAGTTTGGAGCGCTCAGGACCAGCAGATGGCAGCACCTGGCAGGGTGAGAGGAAAGGGCAGATCCCAGCTTGGCATGGGAGTCCTTCAGGGACCAGACAGCCCAGACATCGAGGAAAGCAAGAACAAATGAGGGTGCGGAGGAAGGCTAGCCAAGGGGCCCAGAGGAGGAGGGACCGAGCCTCAGACCCACAGGGAGCTGCCACGGCCAGTGCTTTAGTTCCATCCGCAGCGCGAGTCTCTCAGCTTGCACTTCATGGTGCCTGCTGTGGGCTTTTTTTTCCTCCACTCTGGGAGAATGACTAACTTTAAGGACTAAAAAAAAAAGTGTTTTGATTACACTGCCTTTTTACCAACTGGGAGCATTAGTCACCGTGGATTGCTGCAGATAACGGGGAAGGCAAGCAGCATCCCCCTCCTCCCCCTCCTGCTCCCTGATTAGCTCACAGAAGCCAGGCAGGAGACGCGAGTGAGGGAGAGAGAGAGAGAGCACACCAGGAGGGAAAACAGTCCCCCCTGGACAACATATGCCCCAGGCATCAGTCCAAGGGATGCTCTGTCAAGCCTGGGCAGCCCCCTGACGACTTGCCCCAGAGTAGGAGGCGCCCACTGGAAAGAGAACTTGCGGGAGGAACACTGAGCCCAATGCTCCCGCGGTCCAAGTTGGCTTTGGGTGGCCTGTTCCTCCAGGTGGGTCCACCAAGGGGAAGTCAGAGGAAGTCCCTGAAGATGTGGCTCCTGAGGTGGGGCGCTGGTGGCTGAAAAGGAGGAGGGAGATCACAGTGGAGTCATCGTGGCTGTGATGTGGGGCTGGTACCCAGGCCATGGTGGGGTAAAGAAATGCCTTAGGGCTGGCATCCTCAGGGCTCGGATTGGGGTTGAGAAGTTCCTGCAGGTGGGGATGGTACCCACTTTCCACGCTCCACACTTCACCATTCTCTTTTCTTCTCCATCCTCAAGGGGGCGGTATCTAGTACTTTGGCCTCATCTTTCTATCCAAAGTGGCCTTTGCACCTGCTGTGGTGCTGGTAGAGCAGGAGAGCTAAGGCGCTCTCCTGGTCTGGCCTGTTGGCCAGGGTGCCAGAGATGGGAGCTCTTTGCCTGGTTGGGGAAGAGAAATAGGGAGGGATGACGCTGGGCTGCGTCAGGGACTGGCTGGCCCTGTGAATCCTGTTTTCTCTGCCCAGCCCTGCAGCCCATTCTCCCCAGCAGTGTTGTTCCACCCTAGGAAGAAGTCACTGCTCTGAGTGGCCCTAGTAGGTCACTCATGGATATCTGTGTGAAGAATTCCAAGGGTCAGGACAGATTAGCCTTGGACTCTAACAGTAAAGAAAAAAGAAATTTTATTTCTCCATCTCTCAAGATCAAAGTACTTCATCTTGATTTTGCTACTGCTGATTCTCTTTTACTTTTTAATTTTTTCTTAGATTTATTTTTGGCTGCTTTGGGTCTTCGTTGCTGTGCACGGTCTTTCTCTAGTTGCGGCGAGGGGGGCTACTCTTTGTTGCAGTGCACGGGGCTTCTCACTGCAGTGGCTTCTCTTGTTGCGGAGCATGGGCTCTAGGCTTGCGGGCTCCATAGTTGTGGCTCTCGGGCTCTAGAGTGCAGGCTCAGTAGTTGTGGCGCGTGGGCTTAGTTGCTCCGCAGCACGTGGGATCTTCCCGGACCAGGGCTCAAACCCGTGTCCCCTGCATTGGCAGGTAGATCCTTAACCACTGTGCCACCAGGGAAACCCGTGATTCTCTTTTAAAAAGAAAACATCCACAGGTGTCTGGTGTTCACTGATCTCAAAAAGCGTATATGGCACCACCTTAGAGCAAACGGGGTTAAAAGACGGAGAAGGCCTGGGAGAAATCACCCTCAGCCCCCAGGGCCATCAATGCAATAGGAGATGTCCAGGTGCCAGGGTTGCTGTGTAGTTAGTCCCATCAGCTCTGGCCTGTCTCTTCAGTCTCTGCTCCCCTGAGTGTCTTACAACTGGCCTCTGGATGCTCCTAAGCCCCATTCTCTGCCCTCGGAAGTTTCCCATAATAGTAACTACCATTGACATTTAGTGGCACTGGGTTAAGCATTTGGCATGTATTAGATAATGCCTTTTTCACAGTAACTTGATGAGGAGGCTCCTCTGATTATCTCCTTTTTATTGATGAGGAAACTGAGGCTGAACGGATTGCCCAACGTTGTAGAGTCGGCCAAGTGAGAACGACAGGTTTTTAAAACCCAGGCTGTGTAAACTGCCTCGGAGTAGAAAAGAAAGTAGCAAAAGGTCAGGGAGCTGGCATTTATGGGAGACCTACTTTCACAAGTCATCTCGTTTGCCTCTTCCCTGAAGGAGGACTGTGAGGCTTGGAGGGCTTGACCCCAGGAAAGCTTGGGCTGAATGTCAAACTGAAGTCCTAGCTGCAAAGCCCGTGCTCCAGCCGTGGTGCCGTCCCGTGGTCAGCTTGCAGCTGCGGGAGGGTACCCACTGGGGACAGTATAGGGGGGACAGGCTTTGAGATGATTGTGGGCGATAGAGTGGCCTCCAGACTTTTGTCCCCTGGCTGGGATGGCCACCCATTCCCAACTGTAGCCACAGGGCCTCCCAGGTGGGCACAGCCCCCAGGAGAGCATGGCTTTAGTGGGGAATCCCTTGCAGCTCCTATAGGTGGCAAAGAACAGATCTGGGGGGATGGGGAGGATTGCCCTAGCCTGACCTCGCTCCAGGCCTGGCTGCCAGCGTCCATCCCCTGCTGCTGTGGCCGAGACAGCCCCCAGACACCGGCAGGGCAGGTGGCAATTATCCCTGGGCACTGATTACACCACAGAGCCATCCAGAGCCCCAAATAGCAGCTCAGCCTGACACAGGAGTGGGAGAGGAGAAGGGTCCCTCTGGGGAAGAAGGTGCAGGATTGAGAGGGTGCATATGGGGTGGATGTATTTGGAAGGACAGTGGGGTGGGGGAGGAGCTCACCATGTCAAGGCTTCTGCCTTTCGGGCAGGCGAGGGCCATCAAGGAAAAGAAAGAGGTCCCCGCTGCTGCAGGCCGACCCAGAGGAATTAGATGGGGCAGACGCCACTACTCCGGCCTTCCTGAGGGTAAATCTGGTCACCTGAGAAGGTGGTACCCAGCATGAGCGGGGATGTAGAGGGGGTCTCACAGCATAGGAGGAGCCAGTGGCACCACTGAGGCCAGACCAGCTGCCCACCTCCAGCCCTGACCCGCGGCACCTCCAGATTGATCAGCAAAGGACCCCCAAAGAAGGCACACAGGGAAGGGAAGGGAGGCTAAGTGAGTGCGAGGAGGGGGTCGGGGGCACAGACTCCCCAAACCCCACAGGGCCAGGCCAAGGTCTGTGTGCAGTACAGGTCTTAGACCCTCCTCCAGCCATCCCTTGCCTCACATGGGACTGCAACTTCCCGGGCCCCACGGACCCCCCCTCAGGGTGATCTTCAACCAGAAGTAAAGCCAGGTGGCCGCAGGCCTCAGAGGCCGGGCTCCAGGAGCCGGGGCCATGGGGCGCCCCGCAAGAAGAGGCTCCCCGCCCCTCCGTGTCTAACTGCCCTCCCTCTGCCCAAGCCGCTGCCTCTGGACCTCTCTGAGGTGTCACAGAAGGCTTGAGACCTGCAGGGCCAGCAGCTCTCCACAGCGAGGGCTGAGCAGGATGGGGGTGGCGGGAGAACCCAGTTTCTCAAGCAAGTCAAGGGAAAGTCAGGCGGCTGGACCCTGAAGGCGCTTGGGTGCAGTGAGCTGCAGCTTCCTTTGGGGGCCTCTCAGATCCGCCGCCCCCAGCCCTGGATCTGGCATCTTTAGAGGCTTGCTTGATGCAGCAGCATGAGTGCCCAGAATGGCTGAATGGGAGGAGCGTGAAAACAAAATAGAAAAAGAGCAATATATTCCCCAGCATGTACCCCATTTTCCTTCCTGTATAAGTATAGATTCCTCTGTGTTTATCTCCCCCACCCCGCACACACACTTTGAGAGTCTGCAACCATTGCAGCCTCCCTCCCTGTCGGCCCCGGGGGCTGAGCTGCCGGTCCTTCCCCCACACCCAGGAGCTACAGCTAAGGGAAAACCAGGGCAGAGTTCTTCCCAATATATGCCACTCTGGGGACAAGGCCAGGCAGAACCTGGTTTCCCAGAAGCCCTTGATTGTTGCTGGGTTTTTTTGGGGGTTTTTTGGTGGGTGGGTGGGGTCTCTTGGACCCTCCGTGCCCAGCGTCTGCACTCCTTCCTTCCAACCTGTGGGACCCAGTACCCATCTGGCAGCACCTGCCTGAGGGCCACCTGTGAGTCCTCCAGGCGCAGGTCAGAGAAGGAGGCTGTCAGTGGCTCCAAAGCACCTCTCCCAGCAACTCTGCTAATCCAAATAAGATAGGGAAAAGGCAGTGGGAGGAAATGATAGTTTCATGGTTATTTTCAGAAAGGAAACAAAAAAAAAAAGATGCAAACAGGAGCACACCCTGCATTTTGGTGCAAAATCTAGGAGTCTTGGGGAAAAAGAACCTACAGTTCTTCTTTCTTGTCCTTTCACCAGATGCCGGGGAAGGGCTGCCAGGGCTGCTGGGGACCTTGAGCTGCTTTCGTTCAGGGGGAAAGGGAGGTGAGGAGCTTAGGGAGGAGCCTGCAAAGACCCTTCTGATAAAGGCAGGCTGGGGGAAGCTGAGGCATGTCTGTCTTGTGGGCAGCCAGGGGCCCACCCTTTTGGGGGTGGAGGAGTTGGAGGGATGGGGTGGAGGAGCAAGTGGAGAACTGGGAAATTCTGGAGCTGATGCTTGTAAAGCGCAGTGGCATGTGTAGGATCGGTGGGCTGGGAGGGTGTGTTCTAGGAGCACAGCGCAGAAAGAGAAATCGAGAGGGGGAGGGAGGGCAGGAGAGACTGCTTGCGGGAGAACTGAGTGAGGCCGCTGTGAGCATGTGTGCAGGGCGCGTACAAAGAGGGGAGCCCCCCCGCCGCACACATACCCCCCTCTGCCCTGCCGCCACTGGGCTGCACACAGAAGGGACCGCTGAGGGCCCCGCCAGCTCCAAAATGCTGCGTGAACAGAGGCCAGAGCCCATCTTCTGGTCCCCAGAGGGAAACCGGGCTTTGCTCTGTAACCTCTGGGGTTCCCTGGACGATGCAGGGGGAGTGCAGAGGGAAGTGGTGACCTGAACCTCTGGTGGAGGCGTGGGATGGGGTGGTGTCTGGAGGCCTGTTCTTGGATATGTTTGGAGATTTCTATAAGAAAGTCTGGAGAGACTCAAGGGTAGGGCGATGTGGATGGGAGAGAGGTGGGAGCCAAGGAGAGAGCTGCTGAGAGAAGGCTGGTGTGCCAAGGATGGGGAAGAAGCGAGCTAAGAATCCCAAGTGGGTGCATATGAGGTGCTGTTCTCAGAGTAGGGGCGAGGAAGAGCTGAGAATGAGCAGACCTAAGAGAACCGGAAGAGGACCTTGGGAAATCGGCTGGCCCAGGGTCCTGCCTGAGGCAGGCGAGGTATTATTATCCCCATTTCAGAGGTGTGTCATCTGAGGCCCAGAGAGGTTAGTTGCTGCGTCCAAGTTTCCGTGAGTACTCAGAGAAGACGCTGCAGGGGAGAGCTGGGCAGGAAGCAAACTTAGGCGATCTGTTGGGTGGTCAAATGGGTGATGGAGGGGTCTATGGTGCTGACATAGGGGGACCCACCAGGTATCGTTCCAGGGAAGACAAAGGTAGGCTGAACATCAGGAAAATCCCAGTCCCAGGAGGCCCATAGGGCCTCGGATTCTCCTTACGTGGGAGGGATGCCTCGTCCCTCCCAGCCTGCTAAACCAGACCAAGCCCTGGGACCTGGGAGAGTTGGGGAGGAGGTGGAGGTGATGACTCAACCCATCCGACACAGGCTTGACCCAGGGGTGGTTGGGAAACCCAGCAGATGCTCCAGTAGGGTGAGGGGTGGAATAAATAGGTGATGTTTAGATAAGGGAGAGAGGGTGTGCCGGCTGGGAGGTGCTGCTGGTTCCGGGCAGCCTGTTAGGAGGAGGATGGGCTTTGGGCTTTGTGGTTGGAAAGAAGGAATGAGGTTCCAGAACCTCCTGAGAGGTCTTTCCCGGTAGGAGAGGCAGAGGCTCAGGTGGTGGGTTTGGGGCTAAAATCCAAAAATGGAGGACTCCCAGCAGTATGAGTCTTCAGGGTGGAGACCCAGAGTCAGAGCTTCTGAGCCCTCCAGGTCCTGCTGCTCCCTCAGCGGGGCAGTGGCTCCTGCCAGGAGCCGGCCAGCCTCCGGGGCCTTCCAGTCCATGGGCGGGAGGCTGACCATCCACGCCCCTCAGGCCACTCTGAGAGCATTTGGATTGAATGGAACCCCAAACCAGGGGACCTCACTAAATGCCAGTTTTTACGCACTTTGCAGGCAAATAAGGGAGAGAAAGCGTTAAAAAGCACATTCCCCAAACAATCACAGCCGCAGAACATTCCCCCACCACAGACACAGGCCAGAAGGAACTATAGTCAGGGAACAGAGGGCCCAGGGAGCCAGTGGGGCTGGAGAGAGGCTGGAAAGTCTGAGCAGCAGGAAGCAGGATCATTAAATTCAGGCCCAGGAGGCCAGGAGCAGAGGTCTCTCCCGCGTCCTGCCGTCCTGCCGCCGTAGGCTCTGGCTCAGCCCCGCTGTGGGGAGGTGAAGGGGTGGGTCTTGTGTGTACTGTGTGCTGGTCCCAGAACATCAGAGCTGGGGGTGCTGTATGGACCTACCACTAGCACCACTCACTTTCCTGCTAGGACTTTAAGACCCAGAGGGGCACTGTGACTTTGCAGGCATCGTACAATTTTGTGCTAATCTCAGAGTCAAGACCAACAGCCAGATCGCCTGACTCCTGATGCAGTGGAGCCCAGAGGTGTACAGTTGTTTGACGATATAGATTCTCATTGGATGTAGATTTCAGCGCCCCAAGACCCAGAAGTTTCTGTGAAGCAGGGACCATTCCTGAGCTTGTCGTCTCTGAGCCATCTGGACCCTGTGTGTTTTCCTCACCTGATCTAGTAGGGAGAGCTCAGACCTAGCTCCTAGCTCTGCCGGGAACATCAGCCTGGAATATTCACCTGTCAAAGGAGAAAAGCATCCCTCAACAGCCTTCTTCAGGTTTCTGGGACAGAATAGCTCTTTTTCACAATTTTACATAGCAGCACGTCTGCTCAACAGCCCTGTGGAGAGTAGGGGCATTAACTCCATTGTACAGACGGGAGAACAGAGGCTCAGCCAAGTTCCAAGATTGACCTATGGTCTAACACAGAGGGAAAGGCAATGCTAGGGCTGAAGCTATGCCTTTGGTC
This sequence comes from Mesoplodon bidens, assembly GCF_964165515.1. NCBI lineage: Eukaryota > Metazoa > Chordata > Mammalia > Artiodactyla > Ziphiidae > Mesoplodon > Mesoplodon bidens. Next base: position 104,013,874 of record NC_138162.1, read on the forward strand.
TTTTGGCTGAGAGCCTGAGCTCTTCCAACAGCAGCAAAGGAGAAGCAGGTGGGTGGGCTGAGAAGGGGGAAGGCAGAGGTCCGTCCATGTCTGGAATTGTGGAAGCTGAACTCTAAGTGCCCAAAAGAAAGAGGGTGTGGGGCGGTCTTTGCTCCCAGCTTACCATCTCAGATTCTGGGCTGAGGAGCAGGCAGGGAGGTCAGCAGGAGGGATGCTCTGCACGGACCGAGGAGAATCAGAAGATGGAACCCCCATCCTAACCCCTCCCCCCAGCGCCAGAAATGGCTGCCCTGTAGCAAGAAGTAGCAACCAGAATGTAACATAGGGAAGTGTCATCTGGGTTGGACAACCTCCACCAAGCCAGCTGGGCCTGCTCCAGAGATTCCAAGCTGCTATGTTGTTTCCTGGGGCCTGTGGGCCACTGGAATTTTCTCTTCCTCTTTGGGGAAAAGGACAAGAGAGTGAGCAGCCCTACAGGCCACCAGGTGAGCATCCCAGGTAGATCCACTCTACCTAGAGTCCAATGGGATAATTCACAAGAGACCTTAGCACAGCACTTGGCAGGTAGTAAGTTCTCAGTACCTGTGGGGTTTCATTATTATTGTGGGACCTGGGAGAGGACTTTCTAAGATCCCCCAGGAAGTTTCCCTCAACCCACCCTACCTCCCCCGCCTCCCGCTAGGCTCTGATTTAGGTGCCTTACTATCAGGAACCACCATCACATGACACCAGGCCCCACTTATTGAAATAGTCTGTTTATGCATCTGCCTCTCCCTTGACAGAATGGAAGATCCTTGAGGGTAGGGTCAGTGTCCTGTGCATGTTTGTCTTTGTACTGCCTGCTGTTTCCCTCCCCTCCCCGGGGCAGGCCCTGGACCTGCTTTTAATACAGTTTTGCTAAATTAATGGATAAATGAATAGATGCAAAGAAGCTCTGGATGATGCCAAGTTGCCACAGAAAGACAGAGACTGATGGGGGCTTTTGGAAAGACACGAAGTGGAAGACCAAAGAAAAGGCAAGGGGAAGACATTTTTTCTTCTCCAGAATGAAACTGCTCAGACAAGTGTAGAGAAATGATGCTCCAAGACTAAGATTTGCAACAATCCAGGGAGCTGCAGCTTGTGGATGGGAAGATTGTGGATGAAGTGATTTCAGGAATGTCCCATCGTACACGTTCAGGGCTGGGGTAAGAATAGGATCCTATCAGAGGAACGTGGCCATCCACCAGCTCTTTGCCAAGGCAGGAGACATGGCCAATGCAGCCACAGCAGGAGGGAGCTGCCTTTGCAGGAGCAGTTTCTGAGACATGAGGCCACGGGAGGTTCCCACTCTCAGGTTGGGCAGCAGGAACGGTCATCCATCTTGTTAGGAGCTTGCCACCAGGGCAGAAGGCAACGGGAAGAGAAAGGGTTCCCGGGCTTTGGTTCCCAAGGGAGGCAGTTCTGTCTCTCTGTGAACAAGCTGGAGTTTAGGAGGCATTGGTGGCCTCTGAGAGGACGTGGAAGAAAGTTTAAGAAGACTGCAGTCAGGGAGATGAAGAAGCCAAGCAGGGGAAGGGGGGGTTTGAAGGCTGAAAGGAGAGGCAGCCTGGGCAGAGGGAGAGGACACCCAGGCACAGGTTGTGGCTCTCCCCAGGGGCTTGGTGGCGGGTTTGGGGGGGGCTCTCCCTGACCATGAGGCTTCAGATTGTGTTTGCTTTCTCTGTGATCTGGTCCCACACTACCTCTCTGACTTCTTCCTATGGCTGACCCCTTGCCTCACTCCTTTCCAGACACTCTGGCTCCACGTGATTCCTTGAATAGCCCAAGAACACCATCACCAGGACCTTTACACTCTCCAGCCCCTCTCTGCCCAGAACGCTCTTGCCCAGAGGCCCCTGTGTGGCCAGCTGTGTCACCTCCTGCATCTGTGCACAGAGGCCCCTTCCCCGTGAGGCTGTCCTGGACCACCCCGTAATGTATGGTAACCTGCTCGTCAGCACTCCTCCTTCCTCTGCTGCATTCTTCTCTGCGATATAGATCACAGTCTGACATAATATGTATTTGCTTGTTTGTCTTTTACCTGTTTCTGCCCTGGAGAAGAGAATCTTTGAGAATGGAGGGATTTTTGTTGTTCACGGCTCTATCCTTCCATAAATATTTATTAAATAAATGAAGCAATCAGCACCTTCTTATGGGACCCTCCACTGATAGTCTGGATCTGAAATCCTGGCTCTGCCTTTACTGGATGTGTGATCTTGGACAAGCCATGGGACCTCTGGAGGTCTCTATTTCCCTACCTGAAAAGGAGTGTTGGACTAAATTGCCTCTCAGGGTCCCCTGTGACTCTACAAATCTAGGGGAACCCACCCAGGGGGGTGGGATGAGGTAAGGGCCCTGACATCCCTGATTCTCTCATAGAACATCACTGCCATTAAAGCCTTAGATGGCACTTCTGCTCCCAGACTAGGGTTGGGGGTGGCAGTGCCACCAGCCCTGGGGCTGGAAGCTGAGAACTGGCCAGAAGGCTAAGGTCAAGGACTGATGACTAAGAACAAGTCTCAGATCCAGGGTGAGGGACTGTTGGGGAAGAGCTGGGGCTGTTGCATTTTATTTAAATCCCTGGTGAGGATCAGGAAGCAGGCAATAGCTCAATGACACATTAATTAACTTTGCAGATGATACTGGATCAGGAAGGTGTTACATCCACCCATCTAAGTGAGAGAGACAAAAGGACCTGGGAAGGGGTCAGGAACCAGGTCAAGAAATGGCAACAATGAGAAGCAGCTGTGGCCAAGAGGGGACAGGACTTGTGTCCTCTGGTCAGATTGGGGGTGGAGAGGATCCATTTTCAGAATACAGATGTCCAGTGGATGGCTGGGGTTGGGAGTGGTCGTGAGGACTGCAAGTTCCTCTGGCCGTCTTTGAACCGGTGTACCCATCCCTGGTGGAGCCAGAGCCCTCTTTCTCACATCTGGGTTTGGAGGATGGGGAAAGGGGGCAGGGGCAAGGGACAAGGAAGATGAGTAACGTTTATGGAGCACCCACACTGAATCAGGCACCATACACATCACTTCTTTTGAAACCCACAAGAGTAATGATCAGATGGGAGGAAAGTGACATCCAGAGAGACTAAGAAACCTGTTGACAGTCACACTGCAAGAAAGTGGCAAGAGGTGGGATTCAGATCTAGGATGGAGGTGGTGATTCCAAAGCAGGTTAAGGGCCCCAAAGGAAAATCTGGAGTAGCGGCTGGGTTATCAAACTGCCTCTCAATTTTCAGGACAGAGACCTGAGTAAGTAACAAGTGCCCCCAAGAAAGCTTTCCTTAGTACCCTAGGGTCATGCAGGAACCAGAAAATTTTCTGCTTTCCTGCTCAGATGGCCTGACCTTCCTAAGTAGTTGGGAGAAGGGAACAAGGAAGACTGGAAGAACTCTGGGCACCTGGAGGGGAAAAACCCTCGGGAGTAAAAGCGCCAGAGCTCTTGCAGCCTGTCTTTGAGAAGAAGCCAACGTTCCTGGGGGCCCAGTTCTGTTCTGGTCACTAATCTCCCTCCCTTTGGTGGAGACAAGGACCTGATGCATTCTGGGTAAGCGGTCAAGCTCTGGCGTGAAGCACCCCAGAGAACGCAGGGCCACAGACAAAGGTAACTTCCCCCATGGAGGGCTGGGCTGTCTCCAGCCTCAGGGGCGTTAAGCCATCTCTTTTCCTCCAGGGAGCTGAGAGATGGAAGCATTCCTGAGCCTCTCGCTGGGAACTCAGTGGGTGACCCCAAAGGGGACTCAGGTCTGCTGTTGGCCGGATTAGAAAAGAGCATCTGTTTTTGGTTGGGTCATGATGCTACTGTGAAAGGTCCAAGGTAGAGACGGCTGCAGGCCCTGGGCAGGCCTCATGGGGAGAGCCACCTGAAGGACTAGCGATCACGCTCCATGCAAATGAGAGAACATCACTGGAGTGATGATGGAAATGGAGGGTTGTAGAGTCCTGGAGGCCCCCAGGAATGGGTAAAGGAGGAGACTGTAGGAGCAGAGTGGGGTGCCTGAGGTCCAGGAAAGGCATTCCAAGGCCCAGAGATTGCCTTCTTTGTCCTTCATCCAGAGACCTTGAGAGCGGAGCAGGATCTCAGTAAACCAGCCCCATGTCCTTTTAAGTAGCCGGCACCGTCTAGAACCTTGTATTCTCTAATTCTTGTTTGCGGCTTTGCGTCCATGATCTGTTTGCATTACCTCCTTAGTAAGATTGCTCGGAAACCTTTCTTCTAGCCATCTGTGTGTTTGCCAGAAAGGAAGACATAGTTTTTTCATGCCCAGGTCAGTGGGCAGAGGAGCGCTGTGCCCCTGGTAGCCAGCAGGGGCAGCGGCAGGGACGACCCCAATTCCAGAGCCCAGATGAAGCAGTCGTGATGAGGATGGGGAATGAGGATCCCAGGCAGGAGAGTCAGGGCCTGGTCCCTTCCTGCTTGGGCATGGACACGTCAGAGACTTTAGCACAAGTTGGGGAAAGCCCCGTGACACTGTCCCCAACCCTGGCCCACCTCTGTTCTTGTAGAGGGTTGCGAAAATGAGCATCGTGGAAAATATTAGAGGTGGCATGGATGGTAAACTTCAAGCAAAAGGAGCGGTGAAATTTCAAGACCTGGGATGCTGGGAGAAGCTGACGAGGCCAGACATGTTCCAGGCCTTCTTAGATGACTGATGGGGGAGTGATCATGTCCTCAGGGCTGTCCCAGGGACTGCTGTGACCAAGGGGCTCCAAGCGTCACTCAGATCTTCCCCCTTCTTTTGGAGACCTCATTCCTCTCCACACAAAGAGCGGGTTTTCTAAAAAGAACCACTTGAGATAGATTTAGGATTCTGACCTATTTTTAAAACCCCATGGCACCTTTTAGAAAGTCATTTTCCCCTAGTCGTTAAGGTTTTTGCCAGTATGATTTCTAGTCTTTGGGACACACAGAGGTCTCCTACTTTCCCCGGGTTTATTATTCCAGGACACAAGGGGAGCTGATCAAGGCTGGGAAAAGGCAGCTCACAACCCCCTCATCTATGGCAAGCAAATTCTGGACTAGCAAAAGGGGATCAGTAACGATTGGCCATAGCTACTGCCTACATTCACCGGAATCCATCTTCCTATTCCTTTTTATATACTTGTGAATAATACACACACACACACACACACACACACTCACTCACCACCACCTCACCACCACCACCACAACCACCACCATATAAAAATATAAGTAAGCTATTCCTTGCCCCCAGTTCTCACAAAGTATCTTCTCATTTGTATCCAATTCCATTTTACTGAGTACAATTTTGCAAAGAGTCATCACCTTCTGTAGGCCACTCCGGAGGGGTATGTGCATGGGGGGAGGGCATCCTTTCATTCACCCCCAAACAACTTAAGGTTTCCACACTTTTATGCCTGATCTTGTTCCTAGGCCTCTTCTTTGCAAAGCCTCCCTTGATTCCTTCTCATGATAGCCCCATCCAGGCCTTTCCTCTACCATACCCCCACTTCACCCCTAAGTTTCAGGGTTGAATCTCCTCTCCCCATATTTACAAAACCCAGGCAGGTTGGGTTGCTGGTGTGATGCTATCTGGGGCACCTTGTAGATAGCTACAAGGTGTGAATCAGAGATTACACCACACAGGGCTGGTGCCAGCCAGGCGGGCCGCCATATTGCCAAGTAACCCAGTGGTTGAACAAGGATGGGTTGAGCAATATGCACCAATGGGAAGTGAGTTTATTAATCATGCCGCATAGTACACTGTTGACGAAAGTATCACTCTGAAGGCCTGGCTTGATTGGAGAAGGTGCAGGTGGGGCTGAATGCTAACTGTGAAGACACCCAGTAAGCTATCTTCCTCTGACCATGTTCACTTGAAAAACACATAGAAATCTGGAAGGATTCATCCAGTTTAGCAAAGAGGTGGATTATATGCTCCATCATTAGGACTTTTCGGCCATCTTGGATTCCCTCTGTTAAAAAAGAAGGATACCTCCTTGTGGCTGTACACAAGGTTGCAGCTTGGAAGTTTCAAAGTTTCATGAGGTGAGAGAAGGGAATTCAAGATGGCAGCCAGTGACCTAGAACTGTGTGGGCGAGAAAATTTAAGACTGCATATTGCGTTCTTGTTATTGATCTCTTACTTCAAAAGCATTCTTTTCTAAGGCCAGAGCCCCCCTCCTCCACCCAGGTCTGCCTTCAACGTCTTAGTAACTATAGCCAACCAGAAAGACCACCCACATTTTTCACTGTGATGGGCCTACATGGAGGGCAGGATGCAGGGGTGGGGTGGGGGGCGGGGGGTGGTAAGAGCAGTTTCTGAGCAGGGACACCATAGTAGAGTTCTGTCATTGTATGGCTGGCCTGGATGGCACCCCAGGCATTGAGACACTGTCCCCCATTCATAATGTCATGCTACATTGACATAGCTCTGTATCAGACACCAAGTCCCTAAATGTTGCTGAGGCAGATAATATGCAAAATGCATGGCTGAGAAACCCAAGCAAGAGGGCAGGCAGGAAAGAGAGGATTGATCTGTCCAAAGACTGTTCTAGAACAAGCCTGCCAATGATAAAGGATTCTAAAAACGATGGGAAATAAGGTGAAGGGAGCAGGATGGAGATGTGGACATGGGAAGGAAATGGAGGGTACATATCTCTTCAAGAGAAATGGAGAAAGCTCTAGGGCTGGCAAATAAAGTCAGTTAAGGAAAGGGAAGGTTCTGGAGAAGAAAGCTCATAGGGTAGGGAAGCATCAATTCTATGGGAGATAGAAGTTGTAAGATGGGAGGGATTACTGCTCTATAAAACATTCCCTGTATTTCTCCAAATTCCTGTGTTCTTTCTTCTCTTCTAAGCGTCGGATCCTTGGGTAGTCATAAGAACTAGGACACCCTTTCCCAGGCAGCTACAAATAGTGAGGCCTGGAGAATCCTGTCCAAGTGGGACTGCGTTGTAGTGCTTTTAAACCTGATTTTTCCCAATTATCTGACCACCAAAAAGCTTTCAATCTTTCTGGTTATCTTGCCAACACTGAAGAACCCCCTCTCAAATATCCATCTGTTTCTCAGGCTTCAAAAGCTCTAGCAAGAGTAATACTCAGTGTGGCCGCAGAGACCAGCGCAGGTCCTATTCTCGTGCTCCCTGCAGCCACCAGAGAAATAGTTCATAAGCCAGGAGATCCCCTCCCTTCTACTCTCAAATACCCATTGGAAACCAGAGAGAAAGATTCTAGAAGGTTCCAGTCATCAGCCCCGGCTTATCTAATCTGTTCACCTAATCTCTCTGGCAGTTTGACGCTCCCAGAAGGGTGGAGGAGAATCCCTAGAACCACAGTAGAATTCTCTGAGAACCACAGTAAACACTCAACATTGAGTTTGAAACGCCAGAACCCGTACGAAATTCTAACCAACTTCTAAGAACACCAGACTCCATGTTTCCACGGTGAGGGGTTTCAGAGCAAGAACCACAAAAACCAGGCGTAAGAACCTGTCAAACCAACCACCAGCCAGAAACAAAACAAGACAAAAAACAGGCCAAACCAAAACTTTATGCTATGAAAACAAGAAATAAAATAAGGAGATTTATAGGCCGGCTGATTGTCAGCAAACACAATATATTTACTGTATTAGCATTTGCTCACAGTGCAAATGGTACAACATTACACCATTTCAATATTTCAGTTTTTAAAAATGCTGTTTTCATTAACTATATTATATTGGCATAACAATGTGACAAAGGAGCAAATGAAATGTTGGTGAAGAATTTCACCTTTTCACGATAACAAGCATATTTTTTTAACCTTAGTATAAGGTACTATAAATCCAAGAAATAAAAACATCCACAAAATATATTACATCTGGTTTGTCTTTTTCTAAGTACTCAACTTTATACAAAAGTCTTTCAAAAAATATCATTCCCCATAGGTTTTCCTGTTTAAAACCTGATTTTTTTCTTTCAGTTCACATAAGTTAGAGTGCATTTCCTTTTGCTGTTTTTTTTTCTTAAAACATGCAGACATATAAAAAATCTGGATAGCACAACCTTTTGGCAACAAAGCTATTTTTCTCTTAGTTTAGCTTAAATGTCTGAGAACAGTTTTATTAAAACAAAGGAAAACTCAGAGTTATCATGCAGTGACATGCATATACCAGAAGGAGCAAGGAAAAAATATTAAAGGATATCTGATTCCTCCTTCCAGCTTTGAAGTGACCAAAATTTTTGTTTTTAATAATCATCACATTATAAAAAGTATTCAGCAAAATACTGTCTCTGCAAAGAAAGATTTTACCCTTCAGCTGAAAAAATATGGGCCCTCCCGGCAAACTTCATCCACTTCTCTCTCCTTCTACAAAAAGTCCAAGTACCTGGAAGTCCACAATCCCCTGCTCTTTGATTTTTTCCCCCCTTTCACTAGACTCCTTTAGTATTATCTATCCGCCACCAAAAAAAACGGTGCTTTTTTCTTAAAAAAAAAAAAAGTGGGAAATGCATAAAGTGACTTTAAAAACAGACATTCTGTAAACTCCAGACCTTTGTTCCTTCTCTCTGGGCAGCTTACTGACCACAGGAGAAATAACGCTAACAGGGAACAGTACATTCAGGCAAGACTGCACTGGAAGCTGTGTCAGAGAGTAACCTTCCCTACTACTCCACTTCCAAAGAGTCACCCCTGTGTGGGGGAGGCTGGGGAGGAGGGGGTGCCTGAGAAGAGGTGAGGTAGGGTGGGGAGAAGGTGAGACTGGGGTATGGCGAAGATGTGCCTCATTCATCAACATGGATTAATGCAAACATCCCCATAGCTTTGAGGAAAATTTGGACAGAGATGTGTGTATATGTGTGTATATGGATGCATATATACATACTCACACACACATACACACATATGTAGATATAATTTCATCAGTTAAATTTTTCATAAAAAATAAATCATTTAAAGCTGTAAATGCCTACAAATCCTCTTTCTTCCAGTGCACTGCACTGGATAGCCAAGTACCTTAGAGATTTTATTTTACTTGGAATACATATTGTGTGTATGTTATATATAAATGTATATATATATATGTGTGTGTGTGTAGACACACATATATACATACATACACACACACACACACACACCCCATATTCATAAATTTGAATTCTACCTGTTGTGTTGGTGATGACAGAGAGAGGAAAAAAAAGCTGCATTCCCATTAGTTGTGGGAAGAGAAATGGGTATGTGAGTGAGAGAACAAAAAGATGGCAAAATGGGGTGGTTGGTTGAGGCCTGCCTTTTTGGAAAAAGGTTTGGAAAGAGATGGGAAAAGGCTTAGAGGGGAGAAGGGACAGGAGGGGGAAAAAGGGCAGAGGACAAACTCAGGAACAGAGATTTTAAAATCTCTGGGGCCGAGGAAACACATTTTTTTTTTAAAAGGCAGGTTCAGTGATGGCTGCTTCTTCTCCCCGAAGATCAAACTGCCCTGAGGCCTTGAGAGGGAAGCGCTTGGAAAAGGAGGGATTCTGAGGGGCCAAACCCTAAGCGGCGGTAGCAGCACCGCGGCGGCGGCACCCGAGGCATTTCTGTAAGAAACATTATTTCGGAGCAGATGGAAGACCGTCTCGTCCCGCCACGTGCAGGCCCCCAGCGGCCTGGGGACCCGAGGTGGGGAAGAGTTTGGGGTGGACATAGCCCAGTTCAGCTCAAGAGTCTCGCACACACACGTGCGCGCGCGCGCACACACACATACACACACACACGGAAACACACACGCACACATACACTCACGCGAGCACGCACACTCGCGCGCATCCCCGCACGCAGGCGCGCGTGCGTGCGGCGGGCAGCAAGCTCTGCGCTTTGGTGCGCTCCTTACCCCCTCCCCCTCTCGGGTCTTCGATGGGGAACCGAGGGAGACGTGGGGGGAACCGTGAGGTGCTTGGGTCCAGCGAGGCTTGGGCGGGCCCAGCCTTCAGTCCCCCGCAGGTCCTTGGCCCGGCCCGGCGGCCCCTGGATCAAGACGATCCCAACTGAACAAAGCGGGCTAGACGCCACCTTTCCGCCCCCACGCCTTGGCTAATGGTGGGCAGCAAGGGGAAGGCGCCTCCTGCCCTGGCCCCCGACCGTTGGCCGGTGTGAAAGGGTGGAAACGGGGGACAGCGAAGGGAAACAAGGTGCCTTACGTCCATGGAGAGGCCAGGGCGCGGCCCCTGAGCCTCCGTGGCTAGCTTTCCGGCTGCGTTCAGGCCAGCAGCCGGGAGACACTGAAGGGGAAAAGTGTGATCTGGGGGCCCGAGCCTCAGGCGCAGGTGGTGACCACAGGGGCCAGGGACACCGGGGCCGCCGAGGACGCAGAAGGCGCACCCCCCTTCTCCGCCTTCTTCTCCTTTTGCTTGAGGTGGATCTTGGCGTGGCGCTTGCGCTCGTCGCTGCGCGCAAACTTGCGCCCGCAGAATTCGCAGGCAAAGGGCTTCTCGCCCGTATGCGTGCGGATGTGAGTGGTAAGGTGGTCGCTGCGGCTGAAGCTCCGCATGCAGATCCGGCACTGGAAGGGCTTGTGGCCCGTGTGGATGCGCAGATGCCGGGTCAGCTCGTCCGAGCGGCTGAAACGGCGGTCGCAGCCCTCCGCCGGGCATGCGTGGGGCCGCTCGTGGAGCGGGGTCTTGCTGGGTCTGTTGGGGTACTTGCGGGGCCGTATGGGCTTGAGCGTGAGCGGCGGCTGGGGCAGGCTGCCAAAGCCCGGGTGGATCTGCTTGTCTTTGAATGCCTTGATGGTCTCCAGGGGGGTAATAGGGGGCGGGTTGACCCGGATGGGGTCCATGCCCTGGAAGGGCTTGTGCTCCGGAATGGAGCCCATGTCGTTGGGGTGGTGGTATAGGTTGTAGTCAGGAATCATGGGGAAGAGATTGCTGTCCAAGGCCGGTTTGGCCGATTGGTAATCCTGGGGAGAATAGGCGAGCCCGGGGTTGCCCTGGGGGTCATGGAAAGACACAGGCTCCGAGTAGAGATCACTGCAGTTAGAATAGGGGGGCAGCGCCGGATACATGGCCTCCACTTCCCCCTGTGGCGGCTGCACCATGCTGGCCGTGGAGGTTTGCGTGCTGAGTGCCCCAGAGGCCGGGGGCACCCCCAAGATGCCGGCGCTCATGAGGCTAATGATGTTGTCCTGGCACCAGTTGGAAGGGGAGTCGAAGGCGAACTTTCCCAAGTAGGTCACGGTCTTGTTGCCAGGGGCTGGCTGGAAGGAGCCCGAATAAGAGAGTTCCGGGTTGGGCTTCTCGTTGGTCAGACCGATGTCCATCACATTCTCTGCGGAGAGCGGGGGAGAGAGGGGGAAGGGTGAGTGACGCCGAGTCGGCTCCCAGGCCGGGGCGCCCAGGTCCTTGCCCAGGTGTGGAGGTGCGGCCGGGTGGAGTGCGCAGCGCATGGGGTAGGCTGCGCCAGGCGCAAAGCGGGCGGTGCCGCGCTCCCGGGCGCAACCTGGATACAGCAAAATACTACTGATCGGGGTGTGGAGTGGCTGCTGCACACACACCGCACACGCCGTACACACACACACACACACACACACAGGCGCGAGCGCGAGAAGCATTGTTGTTATTCCCGAGGTGGGGCGGGCAGGTAGCTGTAGCTACAGGTAGTTTCAGACCCGGAGCGCGCCGGGCTCTCGCTCTCCAGCGCACACAACTCGGCCTCTTCCCCTAGCGCTGGCCGCGCCGGACCCCGCGCCTCTCCTGCCCCGACGAAGCCCCCGGTGCGCCCTGCGCCCGGGGAGCTGACCCGGAGGGCTCCGACGCTTTGTCCGCGGCGCGCAGAGGGGTGCTGTCCGCAAAGGGAGCTCTCCCGCCGCCTCCCCCAGCCCCAGCCTCCTCCGGGCCTGAAGGAGCTTTCGGCTTTTGCTGGAGGGGGAAAGCCCAGCCTCCGCTTAGCGAGAGTGGAGGGCGGCGGAAAACCGGCCGGTGTCTCCATGGCGGGAGTGGCCGCTCTTCCCAAGCTCCTCGGTCCGGGGATCGTCCCCCGTGGCAGCCCCCACGCGGGTGGGCCCCCACCTTCTCCCCTCCCCGCCGTCCCCACACCCCCACGGCTTTGCTGAAAGCCCTGGAAAGGCAGCGTCGCAGTACCTCTCCCACCGCGGGGACTCCACGCCGCACATGGCTCCATCCCGGGTGGGAGGCTGAGGGAGTAAGGGGGGAGAGCGCGGGTGAAAAGGGACGTTGGGCTCCTCCCGGGAAAGGGGGCGACAGCATTACGCCTTGCGCGCAGCCCGGCGATCGCGCCCCCTAAGTGGAGAACCCCAGAGCCGCTTGCACCTACCTCCCTTCGGTCGGCGGCTGCCCCCACCCGGGAGAACCGAAGCCTCTACCGTGGCGTCGCCAACCGAGCCTTCCCGATCGGGGAGGGCGGGAGGAGTGGGTGGGAAAAGCAACTCGCCCCCCGGAAAATTCCCAGTGCGCCCCCATCTCTCCATCCATCCATCCATCTATCCATCCATCCATCCATCCATCCATCCATCCATCCATCCATCCATCCATCCATCGCTAGCTCGTTCCCTCCTCCTCTTCCTCTCTCCCTTTCCTTCCTCGCCGCCTCCCCGCCGCCCTTACCTGTAGCCATCTGATTGTAATGGGCTACCGAGTCGCTGCTGCCAGAAAAGAGGTTGAGCGCGCTGGGGATCTCCTCGGGGTACAGATTGTCAGGCAGTTGGTTTAGCAAACTGCTCATGGTCACCGGCAGCTTCTCGGCGAGTTTGCCGGTCATAGCACTCCCGAGCTGCCGCCGCCGCCGCCGCCGCCACCGCCGCCGCTCGCTCCTAACGCAGCTTCCAGGCAAGCGGCATCGGAGAGGCGATCCGTGGTGCAGGGGAAAAGCATGCGAGAGGGAAAGTTCGGGAGGAGGGGGGAGGGAAGAGGGGAAGGGGTGGGCCTGGGGAGGGGATCTTCTCTTTTTGGGGGGGTGGGTGGGAGAGAGGGCAAAGGAGGGTAATCCTCTCGGGTGCCTCAGCTGGTGCCGTAAGAGGCTGGGTCGTGGCGGGGGGGGGCGTGTGCGGGGTGGGTGGGTGGGTGCTGGGCTGGGGGGGGATCTCGGCCCAAGGGGGTCGCACGCGGCCTCAGTATTGATATCACAAACAGACGCGCGCCCGCGGCCCCCCCGCCCCCCGATCCGCCACCGCCACCGCCGCCACCGCCGCCACTGCCGCCGCCGCCGCCTCTGCCGCTGCTGCTGCCGCTGCTACCACCACCACCAGCCCCGCAGCTTCCTAGCAAGCTCACTGCTGCCCAAAAGCTCCCAGCCAGGGAACTCCACCAGCCTATTTATCTGAGCCCCGGGAAAGCTCCGTGACGTAGCTGCCCATATATGGACAGACAAAGCCCAGCCGAAGGGGCGCGACGTCACAATGGAAGCTCCTCACAATGGAACATTAGAAAGCAGGAAGCGGGCCGCAGCCAACGTGCGGCGCCCGCACCGCTCGCGGATCTTAAGAGAGAGAGAAAGAGAGAAGTACAAGAGAAGAAGGAAAGAAAATTCGAGAGGAGAGAGGAAAGAGGGGTGTAACGGAACGTGCGGCGTAAAGCACGCAGCGCGGGGGTGAAAGAGCAATAATCGCCTGTGTGTTTATTTGATGTATGCACTAGGAGAGCGCGCTTGTAGGACAGGGGGCCGTAGGGTGGGGTCGTTCGCAAGTGGCCTCTAACAGCCCCCCAGCAGGAAGAAAGAGAATTGAAAACACCCGGCGGGGTCCCTTTGCAGCCTGGGAACTTCTGGGGAACCCGGAAGGTGTGCGTTCCGACCCTGCCTCGGCCGCTCTTCTCGCGTCCAGGATCCTGCCTGGGACTGGGACAAAGTCCCTCTGAGGAGGATTCCAGCGGGTCAGGGATCTCTGGTCCAGTATCCCGGGAACTTTTGTGCCGCCCTCCCTCCGATGCGCCGCCCACAGCCCTGCTGCTCCCTGGGCCCCTGACCCTGTGCTGACACCCGGCTGAGCGCAGTGGCTGGGAGATTTCGTAGCTGCGTAGCGGCTGCGCGGGAGGCGAGAACTCCTCACCTTGGGGGTCGAGGATGTGCAGTTTTGGTGGTGAAGAAGAAGGAATGGAGTTGAGGGGATAGGGAACACGTGCACCAAACCCTCCATAGATTCCCTAATGGTTCCAAAGCACCCCTTTGGCCACGGGATGGCAGGAGGGCCCAGCAGGCCCAGGCGCAGTCGCTGTCTATTGCTGCCTGCGAAGGGCCCGCCACTGAGCTGCGGGCAGGAGCCTGCCGAGCCACAGTCTCTGAGCCACCCCGGCGACCTGCCCTGCTCCCTACCCTCGCCCTCGCCTTCCACAGGGCTGCCCCCATTGCTGCCGGCCGGCGCCCTGCACTCAAGGGCTGCCTGTTTGCCGACCCCGGGCGCTGTCACCTCCCCAGAGAGGCAGCAGGTCCCGGGGGCGGCTATGTTCCCCGAGGCCTGTTTTCGGAGCGCGCGCGGCCGGGCCGCGGGAGAGGGGGAGGAGAGGAGGGGGGCGTGGGGGAGCGACCCCGGATCACACCGGCTCAGCGTGGGAGGAGTCCCTCCTCGTCGGCCGTGTGGGCGCGGTGGATCCCGCGTTCCTCGCTGGGGAGTCGGGGTTGGGGGAACGTGCATTTCTCACGGGGAGTGGGAGTATTGACAAGGAGGAGGAGAGGATCCCCGGGCCTCACTCCGTGGGAGGGCCACGCGGGCCGGGGACGTGTGGGAGGAACTCCCGAGCTGCACATCGTCGTGGGGGTGGATGACAACCTCTCTCTCCTCCCCTCCACTTCACTCGGTGGAGAACTAGGGGTGGGAGGGCCCGGCCTCCCCCGGATCTCCTCTGGTTCTTAGGAAAGGAGGGATTCCCGCCGCCGCGGGCCCCCTCTCCCCCGCCCCTCCTGCCGCTCCCGCCAGGCTACCCACACCTATACCGGGGAGGCTCTGCGCCCCTGGGCTCTCCTCCGCCCGCGCGGCGCGGGGAGGGAGCGCTCTGCAGCGGTCCCCAGCTCCGGCCGGAATCAGGGCATGCAGCGCCTCCCGCCCCCGGCTCCCTCCCAAGGGGGGGCGATTGGCCGGCCCGGGGGCGTGGGCGGCAGTGTGAGCCAGGCTGGGCGCGGGAGGGGCCCTGGCGGCTGCAGGGAGGGTCGCGGGGCGGCGGGCCAAGCCGGGAAGAGCCATACAAGGAGCGGATCCGGTGACGCGCCGGCCGCGCCCCTTCTCCTTCTCTATTTGGCTGCAGATTCCGGTCCCCGGATTTGCATATTTTGGCATCCAGTGGAAAAGGAAAGAAGAACGGAACCCGCAGCCTTTAAAGGAACCGCACAGGCTGTAGCGTCACCTAGGGAGGCGGTCTGGGGGGCGTGAAAAATTAGCCAGCGGCTCCGGCCTCTGGCCTTGGAGCTTGGCAGCTGGGGGGAGGCGGGGAGAGGCGGGGAGCCGCGGCCACCAGAGAGCTTCGGCCGCTCCAGTCCCAGGCCTGGCCCCTCCGCGGCGCCTCCTGCTGCGAGTGCACCCGGAGGGTCTCTGCGGGTTCCGGCCCAGGACCAAGAGACGCCGCGAGGTCCTCGGCCTTTAGGCGAGCCGCAGGCCCCAGTAGTGACTGCAGTGCCCATGTTTCCCGGCGCGAGGCACAGCTCAGCCTGCGAGGGTGGCGGGGAGGAAGTTAGAGACCTCCCGGCCGCCCAGCTCAACTCTGGAGGACCCTACCGTGATGCACCCCCCTCCCACCTGTTGAGACCTCTCCCCGGGGAGGAGGAGATTGAGGAGCTGCAAGCCCCAGTCCTGTTTGATAGGGGCCTACGTTAGGAAAGGCAGAGGCAGTGGGAGCATTTCGGATCCTTGAAAGCTTGCAGGGCCCCAAAGACCATGGAGGAGTGTAGCCATTCCAGAGATGACCTGCAAACACTTTTAGGAGAGCTGGACCTGTTGCATCCAAGCAGAACAAGTAGCAGGGTTTTGCAGGCCTGCTCCAAGGCTTTATGCCTGTTGGTGAGAATGGATAGGAGTCTTTTGGGGCAAGATGTGTGCCCCCTCCTTCCTACTTGTCCATGACCTAGAATGGGAGCCTTCAATTCAAACAAGTATTCATTCAAACTTCAGTGTGATGTTAGGCAAATTTCTGAATCTCTTTCTTGGCCTCAGTTTTCTTGTCTGTAAATTGGGATAATAATAGTACCTATCCCTTAGGAAGAATTAAATTTGATAATCCTCATGGAGTACTTTTGCCGGACCCCTAGCCAGCACTCAGTAAATGGCAATTATTATTGGTAAACTATATTTTCCCCCACCCTACCATGTGACTGAAAAGCCCTTTCCCCTTGTGTGTCTTAGGAGTGAGTGCAGTTGATACAGGGAGTAAAAAGGGCCAGGTATGACACTCTATCCCATATCAGCGTGATCATATACAGGAAGTCCTATTTGTGTGCCGGGTACCTGCTGGGCACTAAGTCATCGTAGAGATGGTGAAGGAATGGTCCCCACTGTGCAAGAACAGAGGGCCCTCAATAGCTGGTGGTGACATAAAGTAGGATACCAAGAAGTCGCTCAGTTGCTCCTTAACACTCTGGAGCATCCTTCTAGACTTTTTTGTGGTACGCGGGCCTCCCACGGTTGTGGCCTTTCCCATTGCGAAGCACAGGCTCCGGACGCACAGGCACAGTGGCCATGGCTCACGGGCCCAGCCGCTCCGCGGCATGCGGGATCTTCCTGGACCGGGGCACGAACCCGTGTCCCCTGCATCGGCAGGCGGACTCTCAACCACTGTGCCTCCAGGGAAGCCCCCCTTCTAGACATTTTATGGAGGGTGGCTATGGCTCCAAGGTGGGGTGGGGGACTCAGGTGCCCTTCCTCCCCTCCTCTGCCCTGGAAGGAGCCATGCTGGGGAAGGCCTGCCTCTACAAGCATAGGTCCTCACTGCCTGGCTGTTGCTCGGGTTGCAGCCCGCACAGGTGTCCCCTGTCAACCTGGATGATGGTGGCAGATGGAGGCCAGGGTTCCGTGGCGGGAGGGGACAACCCTGGGTATGGAGTAGGGGTGGGGGGTTTGGAGTGGCCCCTTGTAGACTAACAGCATTCTCCCTTCTGCTGGCCAAGTCTTGAATTCAGCATAGAAAAAAGCGTTTTTCCTTCCCTCCCTCTTTCTTTCCTCTCTCCCTCCTGAACAGGGGCTGAGGGTGAGGTCTCACTTTTACTGACGGGCTCGGGTGAGATTACCTGAACTGCAGGCCCTGGACTTGTTGGAGAGTGAGTAGGCACTGGTTCAGGGTGTCCTTACCCTGGAGATGGTGAAGGGCAGGCCCCGCCCCTCTGCAGCAGAGCCAAGGCTGCCCAGCCCCCGCTTACCTCTGGGGGCAATGGGTGTGTTTGTCTTGGTGAAAGGGTAGAGGAAGGAGGGGACGTGCCCTACAAACCCACCACAGAAAAAGACCAGGTTGGTCCTCCGTCTTGCTCCTTAGTCACCTCTGCCCTCTGAACTTGAGCTCCCTTTCGCTAAAGATATCCAGTCCTTCTCTGCTGTCTTACAAGCAAGAAGCCCCCAATTAATTCAAACTGGGGTGCTGGCGACTTAATGCATTACCCATCTCAGCGGGTATTTGCCTTTTTAACAGAAAATGCTTAGAAGAGGGTCATATATAACCTAAAGGAATTAAGCCTGCCATTATAAGCAGGGTGCCTGGAAAATGGTAGGAACTCATATATGCTGGTGGGCTGAGGTCTAATGGTGGGATGTGAGGCCCAGTGCCAAGGAGTAGGAGTTTTGGGGTGCAGAGAGCGTCTGGGGCTCCTCAAGTCACACCAAGCACCCATGTAGAGGGCCCACCCTGGTGGGATTGCTCCTGAATGACAGCTCCCTCAAGGGCTTTCAGTTGCTTTCCATTTTGGGTGTCCCACCGGAGACGGACAGGTCATTGGTGAATCTCTCTGGCCAGCACTCCCTGGCATTCTAGAGGTCATTGCCGTTCCTTCGGTAATGACAGACAGCTCTGAAGTGAGGTGGGTTTGGCCTAGAAGCTCGCGGAAGGAACTTGACAGCCACGACGACTTTGGGGGTCATGGTCCCAGTTAAGAGCATTGTGTGGGGACTGCTGGAGGCTTTGGGCTCGCCGACCTTCTGCACCCACAAAAGATTGGGGCCTGTGGAGATACATCATCTTCTTCATTTTTTACAACAATCCTGTGAGGAAGCTTTTAGGGATGACCCCCAGTAGTTTTTAATTTATTTTTTATTTTTTAAAATTTATTTATTTATTTTTGGCTGTGTTGGGTCTTCGTTGCTGTGCACGGGCTTTCTCTTGTTGCGGCAAGTGGGGGCTACTCTTGGTTGCAGTGTGTGGGCTTCTCACTGGGTTGGCTTCTCTTGTTGTGGAGCACAGGCTCTAGGTGTGTGGGCTTCAGTAGATGTGGCACGAGGGCTCAGTAGTTGTGGCTCGTGGGCTCTAGAGCACAGGCTCAGTAGTTGTGGCGCACGGGCTTAGTTGCTCCGCGGCATGTGAGATCTTCCCGGACCAG
The DNA here is from genome assembly GCF_964165515.1 of Mesoplodon bidens. Classification (NCBI taxonomy): domain Eukaryota; kingdom Metazoa; phylum Chordata; class Mammalia; order Artiodactyla; family Ziphiidae; genus Mesoplodon; species Mesoplodon bidens. Next base: position 104,032,336 of record NC_138162.1, read on the forward strand.
GGCTCGAACCCGTGTCCCCCTCATTGGGAGGCGGACTCTTAACCACTGTGCCACCAGGGAAGCCCTGTTTGTTTGTTTTAAATGAAAGATCTAAGGAGTTGGAAAGAGTCTGAGTAGTTAGTTGGAGGACCCTTGGCTAGGAAGTGGCTGAGCTGAGATTTGAACTCAGGGCCTTGTGACTCCAAAGCTGCTGCTCTTAATTCCAGCCTTTGTCCCCATTCTGGCTGTAGGGAAAAGAAAGGAGATGGCAGGTGTGGGTAAGAGGAAGGAGAGGTATAAAAACTGTGGAGAAGGCAACGACTAGAAGAAAGACTAGGTGGATCTGCTTCCCAGCACCCCTGCGACCCAGCATGCAGGTAGCGGAGGAGCCCCTGCCCAGGGGAGGGGAGGGGGTACAGCTCACAGGGAGGTCAGGGAGGGGCAGCATTTCTGCCAGGGCTCCCGGTAGGTGGAGTAGCATCTGTGCCACTCTGAGCAAAGGTCCCACTGCCCTAGGTTGTCACAGAGGTCACAGGCTCCTCACCAAGCCAATCACACGCTTCCATTTGAAACATCTGCTTGTGCCTACATTCCAACGAACTCATTATAATCATGTTGAATCCGGGTGTTTTGGATAACTCTTCCAGCAATTTCAGGGAGAACCTGGTGACCAAAGGGAGAAAGTCTTGTTCCAAAGTAACGTTTGCTGGCCGGTGAGGTGGAGACCCCTCCTCAGACACAAGTCCAAGGCAGTGAGTAACTGCCATGGGGGTCCAGAGATTGAGAGTTCAGGGCTGGGCTGGGCTGGGGCAGGGAGAGAAGGCAGGTCTTAGATAGAAGGCAAGACTTGGAAAAAGTGTGCTGTACGGGTAAATGGGAAGAACAGGCCCTGGCCTGGGAATCAGGACTTCTGGGCTCCACCATTAATTATCTGTGTAACTTTGGGCCACCCTCTGGTTCCTGGGCTTCTGGTGGGGCTGGACTGGATAACCTACCCCTAAGTTCCTCCCAGCTCCTTTGATCCATGAGTTTTGGATTCTATTGCGGAAAAGGTTGGGAGGAGACGTGTTAGTGTTCCCAGTCAAGTTTGGGCTTCTGGGACCCTTGAGGAGGAGGAGGGATGGGTCAGGGCATGAGGGCTTGTAATGGTAACTTTGCTGTCTTAGTTCAGCGGTGCCTGGAGGATAAGTGGAGTCATGTGCTCGGGGGGCCTGTCATGGCCCCTGGGGCCCACTGTGGGACAGCCCCTTCTCAGCTGGGAGGGATGGTGTCTCTGCAGAGAAAACTCTTGGGGGATGAGGCTTTTTGGAAAGAGGAACTTTGTCATCTGAAATGAACCAGAAAACGTGTGAGTGTGGGGGGGCCGTTGGGGAGGCAGTCAGGGGGAGCAAAGAGGGAGTGAGAGAGAGAAAATGAGGGAGAGAGAGGTGTGAGCAGAGAGGAGAGCGGATTTCCCCCCACTGCTCCCCACGCAGCCAGCCTCCTGCTGGCTACAGGCTTCACCCATGGGACAGGCCGAGGATCCAAGAGGCTGGCAGGTTCCTCTCCTCCCTGCCCTGGAAGGAAAACCTCTGGGGAGTCAGAGAGAGCTGTGGTCTCTAGATCCTTGTGTCTCTTAGCTCCCAGTCTCAGGACCCTCCTCAGCCTAAAACAACTGGGCCCTTTGCCTCATCCACCAAGGTGAGGAGTTGGGGGCCGACCTTTGGCTTCTTCTTTGCTGTCCTATGCACTCAAAAAACCTGAGACGTAGGGAAAAGCAGTTAATGACTCTTTTGGGCCCAGAATTCGAGGTCCTCAGTCCTGTCGGCATCCTCTTTCACCAGATGGCCTAGGCAGGGCTTCCTGACTTTTGTTATGCCATAGCTCTGCTAGAAAATGAGACTCTTTACAGCCACTGGAGTAAAGAACTAACAAACACTGCCCTTGGCCCATCCCATCACTCTGAGGGCTGCACAATACTGGCCAGCTGGAACCCAGTGGAAGTCTGCCCATCAGCCTGACTGATGGCATGAGCTTTTCTGCCAGGGCTCAGAGCAGATGGGCAAAGGAGAAAGGACATGATAGATTTCTCTCTCTCCCCCCTTCTTTCTCTTTTTGCAGAATTATTTGGGCTCTTCAGAATTATTTGGCCCCAGATCGCCAAGAAAGTTACTGGATGACAAGAGATGGTATCCGAGCTCCCTGGGGACAGGGACTGAGTCTTAGTCCTCAGTCTCCCCAGCACTCCCCCTGCCTGTCCCCAGCAGGTGCTCCATAAGAGGTTGTTGACCCAAGTGTCCACATGGGTAATTCTGAAACATGGCCGATTTGAGGAACGCAGGATAGACGGCGACCTTCCCACTTTGTCCTTGCATTTCTACCACCCAGCACCCACTATAGAAGATGGGGGGCCCCTTGTCCACCAAAATTCATTCCCCACTGGGGTGGAGGGGGAGGCTCCTGGGTCTGGGACTCAGCTCTCTTGTTTCAATGAGACAAACATCCAGGGTGCACTTCCTGTGGAGGGTATCAGACTGGAGGCCGGGATCCTGCGGTCTGTCAGGGAGCAGGCGATTTAAAGGGAAGTGAGGAATGAGGCTGAGGTAGAAGCCATCACACACAAGACACGATCCGTTCTGAAAGGAAGTGCAGGCAAGAAGTTCAGAGGGGGAAGGACTTGCAAGAGGCCATGTTCAGGGACAGGCGAAAGCCTGATTGGGAGCGGTGGTGTTGATCAAGGCCTTGAAGATGGGCTGAGACCCATAAGTGAGGAGGGGGTGTATGAGGAGGGGAGGGAAGCGTGAGACAAGGGCAGGGGGTATTCAGTGTAAGGAGCTGTGCTTTCCCCCCTCATTTTCAAGTTAACTTTATTTATTTATTTATTTATTTATTTTCGTCTCTGAAACTACCTAGAGCCCATTAGCACTGTCCTTCCAGGACTTCTCTGGCCTGATTATGGTTTCCTTGTGGCTGAGTGAGGAATCCTAGAGGGAGAGAAGGGAGATAGCACCGAGGCTGGATCTGAGAGATGCCAGCAAACATTTGGGCATCTACTAGAATGTAGGCTCCAGGAAGGCAAAGGCCTGGGTCTGGACCTTCACTGCTGTATCCCCAGCTAGCACCTGGCTTATGGAGGGGATGGTGGCTGCTCCATCAGTATTTGTGGGAGAATGAATGTGCCAGATGCTCTACCAGGTCCGGTTCGGGATGCAGGAGCAGGAAAGGGGGCTAACTCCAGGTGTGAACTCCAGGAGAAAGCAGGACTCCGGGAGTCCAAGGCAACATGGACCCCAAATGGGGGGTGGGGTAGGATTCATCAGGCATAAACTTAAGTGGTAATAGCCCCGTTAATTGAGTGGCCATGATCCTTGGCATTTTTCATCTTCAAAGCCATGAACAAGCTGTAATTAATACTCCCGCCACCCGGGGGCAGGGTGGAGGTGGTGTGGAGAATCTTGAGCTGTTGCTGCTCAGTCGGGGAAACTGAGGCACTGGCGGAGGAAGGGCCGTTAGGAGAGTGGATGCAAAGGCCAGCAGAGCCCGGTGTCTGCAGGGGTGCCGTGAGCACTCCAGGGCGCAGCCCCCTCCCAAAGCCAGGCAGCTGGGGAGCCGAGGTTGTGAGTGGGGCGGGGGCGCCGGAGACCCGCACCGGAGCAGAGAAAGAAGTCTCAGCCGCGGGCCTGGCGAGCGTGGCAGTGGGCGATCGGTTTTGCCCGTGGCTTGGCCGACGGAGAGCCTGCCGGGGCCTCGGCTGCCCGCGCTCCGGGGGCGGCGCTGGAGGGGCGCGCGGAGCAGGGGAGGGGACTCGCTAGTCCTTCGTGTCCAGTGGCCAGGCCGCGCGCGGCACACTCAGCCTGAGTCACTGTCGCCTCCGAAATGCCTCCCGGTTTCCTCATCGCCCGGAGGGAGTTTTTCATTAAGGTGATTACGCTGCCTTCATTAAGAGTCCGTAAACATCACCCAGGGACCGAGGGCGCGCAGCCGCCTCTAACTGCAGCCGGGGTCCGCAGGCCCCGGCCGCGGGCGGCGCCGCTCCGCCTCCCGGGCCACCAGTTCGAACCACCTTCGTGGCCCCAACACCATCCTGCATCTAGCGTGACTTTTTCTCTGGACCACGATGTCCCTGAGGGCATTCTTCCTTCAGTTCAGTCACCACCCAACCAGAAAAGGCTTTCCTCTGATACCCCTGGTCCAGGTGATGCACCGAACACCAATCCTAGTTTGCCGTGGTCCTACCTACCTTTTTACATTTATCTGTGTAATCCTTTGATGGATGCCTGCCTCCCATCCTCCTGCCCCAAGTTCCAGAAGGGCAGGAGCCACTTCTGATTTTGCATCGTATTCCCACGATACGGCCCCCTCTCAACCCACCCCATCCCCACCTAGCGCTAGTGTCTGGGGGATCGCAGGACTCAGCATTTTTGAATTAACAAGTCCTCATGAGGCAAGAGAACTGTTTGCTGACTGCCCCTGCGCCTGACTGTCTTCAACATTTGACAGTTATCACTTGTGCACCTACTGTGTGTCTGGCACTGGAAATACAGCTGTGACGAAAAGAGTCTGTGGGGAGACTCAAGGCCTAATGAGGGTTCGGGGTGAGGGTGGGCAATCAGGAGATATTTACGAGGTGGTGGTAAGTGATATGAGAAAAAAGAAATGTGGATAAGGGGAGAGAGAGTGATGGGGAGTGCACGTTGAGATCCTGTTGTATGTAGTCATTGTTCCCCAATCCTTGCATTTGGAGCTAGCATTAGTGCCACTGACTGAAGTACTGAATCAGAAGATGTGGGTCTGTGCTGTTAGTCCAGCTAATTTTTTGGATGCTCTTTGAAAATTTTTATGTAAATAAGACCTTTGTCAAAAAAATTACATCACAGTTCACAAAGGAAAGTCAGGCCTCTGAAGGCAAAGTCACCTGTGACTTGGCCCCTTGCCCCTGGAACAGCCCCTCTTGCCTAGATGGGCTTTCCTGCCTGCCACCAGGTGGCCTGAGAGAAAACTCTGACAGTGCCTGAGGACTCCTCAGAGGCCTCTGGGGAAGAGGTGTCAGCGGGCCAAGGGTGACTATGGCTGTGGCTACCCCAGCCCTGAATCTCAGAGCTGCACTGCCTCTCACACAAACCCTCTCTTGGACGGGCAGGAGAGCTTTCTAGACCCCAAATGAAAGAAAAAGTTGCTGCAGTGGAAACTCGAGCTAACCTTCCCTCTTGCCCCACTTCCCTCCCGCGGTCACACTTCCGGCAGCCGCCACAGGGTATTTTGGGTTCGAAAACAAAGCGTCAGATCTATTTGAGCAACATTTTTTTCCATCGGAGTAGAAGCCCAGGGGCCTGTGGCCACCCTGGGCTCGGCCACTTCCCCAGGGAACTGACGCGTTTCCCCTTCTCCACCGAAGACCAATTTAGCAAGTCAGACTGGCCACATTTTTAGCTTCTCCTTTCCCTGGCCTGGCAGCAGGCGAGGGCCCAGAGGTAGGGCTGCTGGGAGGAGGGTGTGTCTGAGAGCCTTCCTTGTGGACTTCAGGGGAAGGCCTGCTTCCCGTCCTCTGCCAGAACCTCCTCCTCACCCCCTCCAACACTCTCCAAACTGCATGTGCTGCGCACGCATGTACACACACACGCACACACACACACACAACCTCCACCGCCGCCGCCAAAAATCCACTTGCTGCATCAGGAGTCTGCAAAGTGAGAGTTGTGGGGTTAGGGCTGGTCTGGTTCTCGGTTTAATCGAAAGGATGGTGTGCCCATGTCACTGGCGGGCCGGTGTGCTGTGGGTTGTGAATGAAGTGGGCGTGCATCCATGGACACTGTGTGCATGCAAATCCGACGTTTGCCACTGCCTGGGCTGGACAATGCACACCCATGCAGCTTGCATGGATGTCTAGAAAGAGCCTGGCAGAGGTGAAACCCTGCAGTGTCTAGCGGGTGCGTACACCATGTGATTTTGTGTGGGCTGGTGTATTTACAGTATGTGTGCAGGATGCGTATAGTAGAGGTGTGTGTAAGTGTGCGTGCACACGTTTGTATATGTGTGGACCGGCAGGGTCTGGTTCTTGGGGTATGGGGGAAGGAAGCCAGGCGAGCTCTGGACAGGGGTGACCAGCGTTCTCATGGGCGAATTCAGCTTCCTCCCTGGGGAGGTGGGGGTGAGTAGACACCTTCTAGGTTTCTTCTGTAGTCCTTTCAATTCTTAGCACTCAGCCGAGCCTCCATCAATACTGGAGAAGAAGTGACTGGATGCTGGCTTCACAGCCACGGCAAGGAGAGAAAGAATCTGTCGCCTTGTGGTGGCTTGAGTATACACGTCCCGCTGTGTCTATGTGCGTGTGAGTGAGTGAGTGCGCAAGTGTGTGAGTATGTGAGTTGAACATGGGACGTCAGAGTCTGTGTGACTGTGTGTGAACGTGGGTGTGGGTGGAGGTGTTTGGACTCCTTTCGGGCACTACCTAGGCTCGCCCCTCTGCCCGGACCCTAAAGGAAGCCCCCTGAGCCCACTGTCTGCTTACTTCACGAGACTGGCAATGAAAGTTGCACTCAGGGCCCTGCTACACCTGCCTTTCTGACAGGCTCAGCCTCTTTCCTTTGAACCTTCTGCTTCCTGCACAGCTGACTTATGCCAGTGGGGTGGACTCCAGCTCCTGAGGAACCAAGAGGGCACTTCTGTGTCCTGCCCTCATTCAGGGTGGGTCAGGAGGCTCTCGAGTCATATTTCTACCCTCTGTGCCTGAGTGCTCATGTGCCCCTCCATCCTTCCTCTACTAGGGTCCCTGGATGGTTTCCCCAGGCCTGCAACTGGGGAGGGTAAGTTCTCTTGCTGGCTGCTGAATCTGGGAACAGGTTCTCCTGAAATCCCAGGGCCTCCAGCTCCCCACATTTGCCAGCTCCTCCCTAACCTCCTGGTAGGGTCTTCTGGCTCCTGTAGCCAAATGCACTTGACTCTTTTTCATTCTTAGTCCCAAGAATGCTCGATTTACCCTGTTCTGGTGGCTTCCACTCACACCCACACCCCACGCCCCCAGCCAAAGGAACAGTGGTAGTGGCTTTCTCTACCGTGCCCCCAAATAACCATATAGAACTGTAGAACATTCAGCTGGAGGGGGCCTCTGAGAACACCCATCCCAAACTATTTTATAGATGAGAAAGCTGAGGCCCAGAGACGGCAGCTGACATGCCCAGGGTCACACAGCAGTGAATGGTAGCCCTGGTGCTCAAATCAGGTCTTGACTCCTGGTCAGTGGTTCTTTCAGCTACATCAGACCAGCTGGCCTTGTCCTGCTTTCCTGTTTCCTTCTCGTTCTGACTGTTTCTCTTCCTTGCCTTTTCGACTGAAATATTTCCTTTTTTTCCTCTCTGAAATGCCCTCTCTGTGTTAAGCGGGATGGCTTGCATTTGGTGGTACCAAGATTGTACTCAGAGCCAAGACCTCAGTCCTGGCATGGTTTTCATCAGTCCTCTCCAAAGGTTTTTCTCCATCCTGGTCCCTCATCCCCCAAGGACTGCCAGGGACCCTGTCCCCTCCTCTCCCCAAGCCAGCCTCTTCAGCTACTATTTCTCCTTCCAAGTACCCAGGAGGCAGATGAGAACCCTCAGGGAATTTTTTTCTTTCTCTAACCTTAGTTTCCTGGTCTCTAAAATGGAGCGAGCGTCTCTGCAGGGGAACTATGGGGATTTGTGTATGTGTGTGCATGCAGGTGTGTGTGTATGTGCACCTCCTGTGTCTCCCAGCAGCTCCTGGGGGTAATGGGAAAGTTAATTAGTGCCAGGATGAAAGGTGCTATGGGGTAATTGCAGGTAATATCAGGACAGCTGGGAGGGTGGGGCTAAAGGCCCTCAGACCTCCTGGGGGTGGTGGGCGGCCCCTAGCCCCACTCCTGAAAACAGATCAGATACCTGGAGAGGAGGGGGGGAAGGGGGCATTCTGAGTGAAGGGTCTTTGTCTTTACAGGGAAGTGCTTTTTAGTTGCTAAGGAACTGGGTTGTCTTTCCTGATCCAAGCCTCCCAGTTTTTTGCTGAGCTTGGGAGGGGCATGCTGGGCTGGGGCTAGAGGCTCCCTTGGCAGGTGGCCCTTTCCCTGGGGCTGCTGACACTCGGATGGGTCCCTTGGGAAGGACTCTTGTCTGGGGAGGGCGAGTGCTCCCATTACCCTCGGCCTCACTGCTTGCTCCAGCCGAGCTGGCGAGCAGAGCAGGTGAGGTGCAGGCAGGGAAGGAGAGGAAAACACACACGTACTGAACAGCCTGCACACCAGGCACTGTGCCGGGTGCCTTCCGCGCCATCTCATTTAACCATTGCAACAGATCTTTAAGGAAGGCACTTATTTACATTTTTCCCCCGCATTATGCTGTTTTGTTTTTGCAGTTGAAACACAGGTCCAGAACAGTTGAATAAGTTGCCTGAGGTCCAAGAGCTATCAAGTGGTAGAGACTCTGTGATCTTAGGTGTGCTAAGTAAGAGAAGTTGTGCTTTTTAAATTTTACCACCTCTTGGGACTTCCCTGGTGGCGCAGTGGTTAAGAATCCGCCTGTCAATGCAGGGGACACGGGTTTGATCCCTGGTCCGGGAGGATCCCACATGCCACGGAGCAACTAAGCCCCTGTGCCACAACTACTGAAGCCCGCACGCCTAGAGCCCGTGCTCTGCAACAAAGAGTAGCCCCCTGCTCGCCGCAAGTAGAGAAAGCCCGCACGCAGCAACAAAGACCCAATGCAGCCCAAAATAAATAAATTAATTAAATAAATAAATAAAATTTTTACCACCTCGTGCATCTAGCCAGCTTTCTTCTTAAACCATGGGCGCTCAGCCCTAATGCTTGAACCCACCATCACCATCACCATCATCACCATCATCATCATCATCATCATCATCTTCACCACCACCACCACCACCACCACCACCATCATCACCACTACCATCATCATCACCATCACCACCACCATCATCATCATCATCATCACCATCACCACCACCACCACCACCATCATGACCACCAGCACCACCATCATCATCATCATCACCATCACCATCACCACCACCATCATCATCATCATCACCATCACCATCACCATCATCACCATCACCATCATCATCACCATCACCACCACCATCATCATCATCACCACCACCATCATAACCACCACCACCACCATCATCATCATCATCACCATCACCATCACCATCATCATCACCATCACCACCACCATCATCATCATCACCACCACCATCATAACCACCACCACCACCATCATCATCATCATCACCATCACCACCACCATCATCACCATCATCATCATCACCATCACCACCACCATCATCACCACCACCATCACCATCACCACCACCAACATCATCATCACCATCACCACCACCACCACCACCATCATCATCTTCATCATCACCATCACCACCACCATCATCATCACCAGGAAGTCTTCCTATATATCCTTTTCCATCTCTTTTTTAGCAGTTATTACACAGGCAAGGTTCTGGGAGGGAGAGGGGGGATTCAAAGGATTGAGGGTGGTAAACTGTTGGGGTATTTGCCTTGAGCAGTTGAGTTGGGTGGTAATGACCCTGAGCTGGGCCAGGCCATTGCTGTGAGTGTCTAGGAGCTGGCCCTCCCCACAAATCGTACTTGGTCTAGAATAGCTGAAGCTGGGGTCAGGGAAGACACGTCGGGGAGACTCCCTTTAAGTTCCTTTGGAACCTCCAGCCTTCCTTCTTGGCCTACCTGGCTTCTGAATAAATAGAAGGTCTGGCCTTTATTTTATGTAACCCGGAGAGTAAAATTAGAGTACCCTTTACCTGTGAGTACTGAGAGTGGGAAGGCTTGAGTTAACACCAGATTCTACCATTACTAGTTATAGAACAGGGATTAGGTTCTTATTTTAAGATTAACTTATCGGAATGTCAGTTTCCTCATCTATAAGATGAGAATCATGACACCTACATTATTCGATGCTTGTGACAATCGGATGAGAGAATATGTATGAAGGCCCCGGTAGGCTGTAAAGCTGGGCAGGAAGGCACTAACTGAGATGCCACATGTCAGGCATTTGGCACGGTGCCTGGTGTGCAGATAGCACTCAACAAATGGTATGTGATAATGATGATGATGATGATAATTGTGTCAATTCTCTTCATCCCTGTAAAGGGGTCACTGACACTCCCTTTCTTAGCTGCTTTGTTAGCAGTCTCAAAGCAATCTACATGCTCATTTTGTTTCTTCCTGGAGGAGGCAGTGAAAGAAAAGGGGCAAGAGGCCCAAAGCCTTCTGCAGGCAGACAGCTGACTCGGAGGGCTTCCCCAAGGTCTCCTGTCCTCCTGGCTTCCCCTCCCGGCCACTGGGAGCTCCTTCTCTGTGGCTTCCAGGGACGTCTGACAGGGCTGGCTTCAGCCTAGAGCCTGGGCTAGTTTTGTTCTTTTTTCAAGTTTGGAGGCCAGGAGGGTGGGGGTCTCTCTGGCAGCTGAACTAAAAGCCCAAAACACCAGGGGAAAAGAAAGGAGGGGTGGGGGGAAAGGGAAGGAAAGCAAGCCGATAATTTCCTCGAAGGATAAACATCCGATTTTTTTTCCTCACCCAAAATAAACATGCTAGCCACAAGGAATTAAAAGCAGAAGAGAGGAGGATGTGTCTCGATTTGGGGCTGCTCTAGGAAGCTGACCTGCTATTTATGCTGGCCTTGGGCACCAACCGGAGCTGCCAATTACACTCCAGGCCCGGTGGGGTGGGTGCTGCGGGGAGAAGGGCCCAGAGAGAGGGAGGTTCACACACACTCAGAGGGTCCCTTCCAGGGCTGCCTTCCATGACATTGCAAAGGGACACTTCCTTTTGCTTCTTCTTGTAGCTCTGCCGACAAGCCTGCCTGGTGGCATCGAAGGGAGTAGGGAGTTCCTGCTGCCTGGACTGGCGTCAAAGGCCCTTCTGTAGCACAAGAGCTTGCTGTCCATCACCTGGGCAGGGAGCTGAATCTATCGGTGTGGGGCAGTAGGGGGGCGGCTGCACCATCCAATCCCCTCCCATCACAAACTCCATCTTCCACCTCCTGGTGTTCTTCAGATGCCCGTCACTAAAATCTTCCCACTAGTCAAGAGTGTGCTGGGCTGGGCTGAGGGGTTGGCCTGGGCCCCTTGCCTTCCAGCTAATGCGGGGCACGCCTCTAGGAAGGTAATAACCCTGGGCCCAGGTGCAGCCTGCCCCTTTCATCTGGGGATCTCAGGCGCTTTGCATGCATGAGTCACCCATCTTGCTGTATTCTAGCCAAGGAGGTGGGGAGTAATTAACTCTTGGAGGGAAACTGAGCAGAGGGGCTTGTTGAGGGGGTAGGGGTGGGGATGAGGGGACTGGAGTTGAGGGTAGGGGAGTTTAGCCTATGAATGAGACCGTAGCAGAGAGGTGCCTCCAAGGGGGTTTTGGTTGGGAAAGACAAGAGACCTTCAGAGAACGTCCAGGGGCAGTCAAGACGCTGAAAACCCTCTCCTTGCAGACACCAAGGTGTTTCTTCACAGCTTTCTAAAAGCATAAATCAGATGATATCCCTTCTCCCCTCCAGTCTACGTATCATTCCACAATTCCCCATCGCTTTCAGGGTACAGTCCAAAACGTGAACATGGCGGCAAGGCCTGGCTTGTTCTGGTCTTTGTCCATCTGTCCAAGTGGCCATGATTTTGGCCTTTCATTGCCCCCATCAGCCATGGGAGCTTGGAGGTGTCATTTCTCCTCTTTGTCCCCTGTCCCCACTCGTCATTAACCCCTACCCCACTTCTCAGCCTTGAAGTTAAACATCACTTCCTCAGGAAGAAGAGGGCTTTTGTTTTTTAAGTCAGCAGGCAGCTTTCTTTTATTTATTTACTTTTGGCCACCCTGGGTCTTTGTTGCTGTGCGCGGGCTTTCTCTAGTTGTGGCGAGCGGGGGCCACTCCTTGTTGCGGTGCGCGGGCTTCTCATTGCTGTGGCTTCTCTTGTTGTGGAGCATGGGCTCTAGGCGCCGGGGCTTCAGTAGTTGTGGCTCGTGGGCTCTAGAGCGCAGGCTCAGCAGTTGTGGCGCACGGGCTTAGTTGCTCCGCGGCATGTGGGATCTTCCCAGACCAGGGCTCCAACACGTGTCCCCTGTATTGGCAGGCGGATTCTTAACCCCTGCGCCGCCAGGGAAGCCCAAGAAGAGGGCTTTTTGAGCCTTTACCACCCCCCACCCCCCATCACAAAGCACGCCGCCTTTATACCTTATAACACTTGCCACATTTGCTGGAATTTGCTTGTGGTCATCTGATAAGGTTTGCCCTCCTGTCGTAGTCTGGAAGCTCCAAGAAGCAAGCCTCCTGTTGGGCCTGCCCTGGTCATACATGTCACCCCAGCACCTGGCAGGAGGTCAGGCACATACCAGGTGCTGACAATGTTTGTTAAATGAATGTCAGAGCTGGAAAGGACCATATGGTGATAAACCAACCACCCCCTGCCTCTTCCTCCCTCAATTTCACAACTGAGGAAGCAGAATTTTAGAGAGGATAAGTGACTTGCTCAAGGTCACACGGTGCCTCAGTGATTGTTCAGGGCTAGAGATCCCCCCGCCCCAGCCCGCCTGTCCATCCTTCCCACACCACTTCCCCCTGCCACCATGTGCATTTACAGGAATGCCCCAGGCCCTAGTGCTGAACATCAATTGATTTCCTCCTCTTGGTTTTAGAAGGAGGACAGGTTTGGAAACAGAACATCCAACCATTAAGCCCTGGATGATTTTTTTTTTTTTAATTCAGAAGAGAAAGGGTTCCATACCCGGAGTGGGTTCCATACACAGACCACGGGTGGTGAGCACTATGCACACACCTGCAACGTGAAGCCTGAGGTCTGGTGGGCAGTTATCTCGGTTCAGGTTTGTCCCCGGGCTCACTGCTTCCTCCTGGAGCCTGGTGATTTAGCGTGTCCTGGTAATTTTGGGTCATGAACTGGGTGCTGGCTTCAGGTTCTCCCAGGTGGAAGCGGCTCAGAAATCTGTCCATTTTCCAAGAGCCTGGAAGGACAAACAGACAAACAGGGAAGTAGTGAGAGAGAACCGTGGACTTCAGAGCTGGAAGGGGCCTGAGAGGGAGGCCAGCTGTGGGGAGTGGAGAGAGCAGGAGGCAGCCGTGGCCATGGGTCTGAGGGCAGCAGATGCCTGGGGGCGCCCTCTGGCTCCTGGCTGCAGGGGCAGCCTCTGGATGTTAGCAGCGTCTGGGAAGGACGCTTCCTGGAGGACAACGGGGATGGCCTTTGGTCGGTTTCTCCAGGACTTTATTTGGCACAACTCTGCCTTCTCACTCGTACGCAGAAAGGAAATGCCCAGTCAGGTTGGCCGCCCACTTTCTCCACCCATCCCTCTTTTCCTGCAGGCTCTCCTGACTGAGGCCTGAATGCTTCTTTTCTTCATACCTGGTCGGCCCAGTTGCCGGGGCTGAGCTCGGCAGCAGTGTCTATGCCGTTCTTCCAATCTCCTCCCCAGAAGCCCTGCCACCTACCCCGGAGTCCCAGGAGACCTTGTGCGACAGGGTTCCTTCCCTGGCTATGGCAGAGGTGACAGGCAGGGCATATGGCCAGGCTGCTTCTCCCTGCCCTGAAGACCCGGATCCCGGAGGGGAGCGGAGTGTGGGTGAGACGTTCCCGGCCTGGACCCTGGGGAAGTCCAGTGGGTGCCCAGGTCAGAGGGGGCCTCCTCAGGGGGAGAGAACACAGGGGCATAGGGGGAGGTGCATCTTCTGGGACAAGTGTGAACAGGCCTAGCAGCAGGGCAAGGAGAGCGAGGCCCCAGGCACGGGGGAGAGGCTGAGGGAGGTGGTCAGAGGCATAGTCCCATGCTCTTGTTTCCCAAACCCTGGACCTCAGGCACCCTCGGTGGATGGCTGCCAGATAAAATACAGGTTGCCCAGTTCAACTTGAATTTCAGAGGAGCAACGAATACTCTGTTAGTGTTAAGTATGTCCCACATATTGCCTGGGCCATACTTATACCAGAAAATTGAATTGGGCATCCTGTATTTATTTATTTATTTATTTATTTATTTATTTACCACCATCACTGCCTGCCCCCCGTTTTTTTTTTCCCCTAAAATCTAGCAGCCTTCCCTGGCTGGAGGGAGTACTAGGGGTAGAGCCTGCCTGGAGCGGCTGATATAGCCTGAACCAATGGAGAACAGTAATCTCTAACACACGGAGAGCAGGAGTTGAGGGGCTGGCAGCCTAGATTCCTCCCTGAGCCGCCTCTTTACCCACCTGTGGTCCTTGGTCTGCACCCACCTCCATTTTTAGCAATGAAGAAGGCAAGCCCCCTCTACCTGCCACCCCCCCACACCCCCAGCTGTTTGCATTTCAAAGATGGTCTCAAGGAGAGGACAATGTTTAAACCAAAGAAACAAAACAATGATAATATAATAATAATAGCAATAACCCTGATACAGTGCTTCCTATGTGCCAGGAACAGTTCTAGGGACTCCACACATATTCACTTAATCCTCACAAGGGGGGACTATTTTTATTCCTAGTGCACAGATGGGATGGTGGTGCTGAGGGTGCCTGAGGTCCAGGGTTTGGGAAACAAGACCAGGTTCTGGTGCGGAAGCTTCTCAGGGGCACGGATGGGGGAGAGGACCTCTACGGGTTCCCTCAGGTCTTATCTGGCTGTAATTGTGAATGTGGTTGTGCATTCATATTGGGCCTTTGAGGGCCTAGAAAATAGGTGCTTCGGGAGTTCTCTTGGGGGAAGGGCTGCATGGGATGGGCTGCTGCTGGGCTGTAGGACCCAAAGCTGGGGATTTCCCACTAGGATGGGAGGGAGGGAGGGAGGGAGAAAGGAGGGAGCAGGTACTCGCCTGGCTGTAGCCTTTGCACCCAGGGCACCCAGCAGGCTGGAAAAGAATTGTAGTAACACGACCCTGGGAAAGTGTGTGTGTATGTGTGTGCACACGTGTGTGCATGCTTGTATATGTGCGTGTGTGTGTGCCTGCATGCCAGGGAAAAGGTCATGGGTGAACTGGTGCATGGCGGGCACGGGGACAAGGGGGCCTTCCCCACGGAGCAGGGCAGGAAGGAACCGGGTGTCAGGGAGGGAATTGAAACTCATCACGAGATCAGAGCAAGTTGACGGAAAGAAATCCCCTGCACCCAGGGAGACCTTGCTCCCCTCTCCCAGCAGTCTGCTCTCTTGATTGAGCTAGGAGTGCCCTGGGGGCCTTGCAGCTCCTTCCGGGTCCTGTTTCCAACAACGCTGGAGTCCTTGGGCTTCTTGGGCAGTTCCGCAAACCCACCCCATCGCTCAAGAGAGGGGGCCCAAGTGCCGCCTGGCTGCTAGCCTCTGCGGCCTCCACCCCTGGCTTGGCTGTGACTCCTTACACCTCCGTTTCCTGCCACAGAGGGCAAGAGGAACTGACCCTGTGCAAGTTCTAGAAGGAAGAGGGGTGAGTCAGGCCCTCAGGGCTGTGTGGGGAGAGATGAGGAGTTTGGAGGCTGTGGCTTCTGCGGTCACCGCTTTCTGTGGAAAGCCCCATCCTGTATGGCACTGCTCCAGTCCTTGAGCTGCAGGGGGGCTGCTGCTATGCAGGAAGAGGGCGGCACTGCTGCCTGTGCTCAGGCCACTCCCCTTGTACCCTGGACCCACCCTGGATGGGCTCTTCCTGGGATGAGGGCAGGGGTGGTGAGTACACTTCAAAGGCCTCTGTGGCAGGAGGCCTCCGGCCACAGGGAGGAAGGAGGAGGGTGTATCCTGAGCCAGGGGCTGGAACACAGAGGCCTGGGCTCCTCAGGGCGGGGTTACCGCATATGATGTGCGGGTGGGTCCCTGCACAACCCTAGGGGGTGCTGCTTCCATCCAGCTAAACCATACGCAGAGGCCATTTGCTCACTTACTGGTCGGTACTGATGGGGAAGACGTTAGAGGTTAGAGATGTTCCAGACCTGGGCCCGGAGGCGGGGAGCAGGGAAAGTTAGGTCACCTCATCTAAAGCCATGGGGAGGGGGTGTTCTGAGCCTGATCTCTACGAGACACTGGGAGAGGGGCTTCATAGAGACTCATCCTCTGAGTTTGAGTCCTGGGGACTTCAAGGCTGGAATGTTCGGGAATGGCCCTGGGGCAGCTCCTGAACAGTTCATCTCTTCACCCCCAGCCTCCCAGATCTGTGGGGCTGGCTTACCACTGCTTGGGAGTGGCTCATCTCATGGGCTGGACCACCCCCATCGGGCCCATCAGGGTTAAGAGGCATCCAAGAGACTGAGAAGGGGATGCTACACCCAGTCTAGCAGCCCCCAGCCACCCCAGGATTTGGGAGAGCTGGGTAGACAGCACCTGGGCTAGAATTCAGAAGCTCTGAGCTGGAGGGAAATCTCAGACCCTGGGATCCAGGCCCCCCAACACTGACAGCTGCTTCCGGGGTCTGCCAGGCGTGGGGGAGGGTGGCTTTATCCAGGCGCCACTCCTGCCCTCTATGAGTTTATAATATAGGACAACTAACAATGGACTAATAAGAAGCTAGGCCTTCGCAGGGTGGCCTCAGCCAGCAGCACAGTGTGCAGCCCTGGCAGACGAGGTCCTATCCCAGCAGTGGTCCTGGAGTCTCTCCAGCAGGGCTGCTCTTAAGACTTCCAACAGCACAGGACAGCGTTCCCTTGTGTCCTTGCTCCCACCTGACTTGTCATCTGGTCCTCAGTGAGCCCTCAAGTGTCCCCCTCTCACTGGGAGGGAGGCCCCCATTCGGGTGGACTGGGAACAAGGGGTGGGGTTCTAAGCCTTTGGATGGGCCCCCTCAGCCTCTGCTGGGACTCACGGTGCCTGGCACCTGGCTTGGAGCCGCCCTGTCACCCCAGGCCGGGAGTTGCGTCTAACCAAGGCAGCCATGCTCTTTCCTGCCCTCCCCCTGCCCTCCCCCTGTGCAGGGACACAAGTGCTTCCTGGCAGGGGACAGTGGCCCTGAAGAAAAGATAAAAATTGAACACCAGCCTAATAAGCGTCCCACTGAGCGCCCGGCTCAGGTCTGTAATTTGTCTGGCTCTTCGTGGGGCTGGCTGCGGTGATGGGAGTGCTGATGCCTTTCTGCTGAGATTAATGATGTCCTGGCGGTGGTGGGCGGGAGGCCCGAGCCTTTTATTTTTTGTGCCATCAAATGACATCCAGAGACTTCCACTCAGGAGCTGAAAAGGCCTCGTTCCATCACATCCAATTACTTCTGGAGAATATTTGCTGAGGGGCTGATCCCGCTGGCTTGAGAGGCTTGGGGCCGAGGGGACCACTTTGACTTTGGCGGGAGGTGGGGGGGGGATGCCAGGGGGATTTTCCGAGGTGGGGAGGGGTTACCCCTGACGCCTCTGGAGAGGAGAACCCAGGAGAGCTGAAGAGCGGAAGTGCAATTCCTAACTATCCAGTAAGTGGATCCCCCAGGCCTCCTCCCTCCGCCCTGTGGCTGGGGGCAGAGGTGGGGAAGGGAGCGAGAAGAGTGGAGACTAGAAAGGGTCCATTTAGCCCCCAGTTATCAATTCCAGCGTTTTGGTGGTGGTGACGGCTGGCTGGAGTTGTGGGTGAAATTTGGGGATTATCTGTGGTTTCCCGATGATCTGTTCAATACAACTTTGGGCAGTTGATGTTGGGCTCGACTGGGGCATGTTCTGGAAGAGGGCTGCCTGGGGCCTGTGGAGATGGCAGGCGGTTCCTAGCCAGGGCGCCTGTCTGAGAGCTGCCCAGGTTGGCCCCATCTGGGCCGCTGCCAGGCCCCCAGTCCTACCCGCTCTGCCAGGTGGGTGGGGCGCTTCGGAGGCAGAAGAGGGCTGCCTGACACAAGCCCACACAGTGACTCAGGGGCTGGGCCCCGGGGCTCCTGGGGCCTGGCCAGGTGAACCACCATGGGAGGTCATGGGGGGCGGGAGAGGGGCTGTTTGGCAGTGGGCTGTGTGTGTTTGTGTCTGTGTGTGTTGTGTGTGTTTGGGTCGGGCTGGTCTCCAGGCAGGGTCCCCTTCCCTGCTGCTTGGCCTGCACTGTGTCTCCCCTCACTGCCCCCAGGCCTGGTGGATTTCCTCCCAGCCTCCGTCCCTCTGCACGATGCCTCCTACTGTTGACGCTGCTTGGAGCTCGGCTGCCTTCATGGCCTCGGCCCGTGCTTTCAAACATTTCCCCACGGCGCCCCTCATCTCAACCACCCACGGTGCCCCGCAGGCCTTTAGATGCCACAAGCAGGACTTCAACCCCACTGCGTGGCAAGTCTCCGCCTGTCCCTCCTCTCTGACCCCTGTGGGTGGGTGGCTCGCCCAGAAGCTGTTTAGTTCAGCTGCCTGTGCAGGGGAGCAGATTCTGGCTGCCTGGTCCGGAGCCAAGGGACCCTCCTCTGCCCGCCCCCCTGCCCCCCCCATCCCATCCTGCAAGGAGCAGTCCCTCTGCAGGTCCCCGAGGCCAGCCTGGGGAGGCGAGACCGAGCCTGGCGTGGCCTGTTAACTGCCCTGGCTCTGTGGCACGGTTCTGGGCTCACTCACGGCCTTGGAGAGGCTTCTGGATTGAGCTGTGGCACGGAGGGGATTCCCCTGGCTCACCCTTGAGGAGCATGACGCGGACTCGTGACCCCCCTGGGCGAGGCGCTGAGGTGAGGCATGGCACAGACCACAGCTCCCGGGACTTGTGGTCCCCATGCGGCGCTGGGCCACAGCCCTCCTCCAGGGGAGGGGTGTGTGGGTGCCTCGCCGAGACCACCCAAGGCAGCAGGACGGCTTTGCTCCCTCTCGGTCCCCACACCAGGGCCCAGAAATCTGGTGGTCGGGGTTGGGGGAGAGGGAATGTGGGTGAACGGCTGCAAAGAGCCTTGCCCAGAAAGCAGAAGGAAGTGAACTTGCTATTAACTGCAGACCCTCAGTCAACCAAGCCACTCACTGCTCTGGGCTCCGGTCTCCTCCTTTGCCCTGGGGAACGGTGGCAGCTGTGCTGCCCACCCCACACGGTCAGGCAAGGGGCAGGTCCAGGAGGGGCAGGGCAGGCTGGCAGGGAGGGTGGGCATGCGTGGCCCCGCTGGCTCGGCGTTGGGACAGGATGTGGACACCGAAATCGTCATTTGCGGGCACGGTGCTCACAGAAGCGGCTGCCTATGCAGGTGTTAAAGGAACTTGACCGTGAGGTGTGTTTGTGAATGTGGGGTGTGAGAATATGCAGATCCGTGTGTGTGTGTGTGTGTTTGAATGGGCACACATGGGTGTGTCCCCTATACAAACACATTCATTGATTCAAAGTCCACAGTGGGGGACTTCCCTGGCAGTCCAGTGGTTAAGACTTCGCCTTCTAGTGCAGGGGGTGCAGGTTCGATCCCTGGTAGGGGAGCTAAGATCCCACGTGCCTTGGGGCCAAAAAACCAGAAAACAAAACAGAAGCAATATTGTAACAAATTCAGTAAAGACTTTAAAAATGGTCCGCATCAAAAAAATCTTAAAAAAAAATAAAATAAAGTCCACAGTGGGCTGAGCCCAGAAACAGGTGGCAAAAAAGGGAACGTAAGACCAGAGGTGAGCTCGGGGACTTCCTTGGTGGTCCAGTGGTAAAGAATCCGCCTTCCAGTGCAGGGGACGCGGGTTCGATCCCTGGCCAGGGAGCCCACGTGCCACAACTAGAGAGAAGCCCCCGCGCCGCAACGAAGAGCCTGCGTGCCGCAATGAAAGATTCCGCGTGCCACAACTAACACTCGACACAGCCAAAAAAATAAAAATAAATAAATAAATACTAAAAAAAAACCCAAAAGAAAAGATAGAGGTGAGCTCTTCCCTCAAGGAATCTCTCTAGTCTCATGGTGGAAGTGGGACCCAGGCAAGAGAAAAACGTAAAGAAATACAGAAGAGAGAAAAGCAGGTGACTGAGGGCGTGCAGCAGGGTGTTTTGTGAGCCTGTGAGAGGAGCAGGAGAGGGCAGGGTAGGGTCACCGACTGAGAGAAGGTGGCCCTGTGGCGTAGTTTTGAAAGACGCCACGGACTGGTGTCCTGAAGGTGGGAAGGCGGTGCCGGTTTGGGGGAAGGGGGAAAACCTTCTGCCCAGGTCGGCCGGCAGAAGCAAATCAACTGTTGAGTGAGCAGGCGGGCAGGTTGACGTGAATGAAGAAGCAGGAGTCAGTGGGCATCCTGGCAGCGAGTGGTCCAGAAGGGTGTGAACCAACGCAGTGAGTGTGGGCCCTCTTCAGACATGGCCCCTCAAAGCATTCAGCTGGTTCCTCTAGAACCTGGAAGTCTGGAGGACAAATCCAAGGCTGCTGTGAGGAAGATGTGTAGAGAAACCATCGTGAATCCCAGATGAGCCCAGAGGCCTGATTCTAGGCTTTGGGTGTGGAGGGTGGGAGCGGGGGGATTGGGCGTGGGGGAGGGGAGTTAACTTGAAGGTCGAGGGTGCAAGTCCAGTGTATTACAGGCCCGAGATAATGCCAGCTCCAAATTTGGGAAGGTGAAGTGTCGCCTCTGGGACAAATGTCAGTGAAACTGGGCCAGCCCTTGTCAGAGGGCACCAGTTCAGGTTCTGTCGGCTTCAGTGTTCTCCCCCATTTGGGGTGTGGTCTTGCTTAAGCTATGTGGCTATCTCCCTCCACTCTCTCTGTGAACTCCTAGTATCTGCAGAGCTACACCAGGTGACTCCATACATCCACGGCAGCAGGGATGTACTTCTGTACCCATAGCACCTAGAATGGGGCCTCACGCATACTTGACACTTAGAGTCATCTGAATGAACGCAGAGGGCATTGGTGAACCATGCCAAGCGTGGTGGGGAAAATGGCACGGGGAGGAAGGAGCTGTGGATTTGAAAGGCAGGATTTTATAAACTAGGAGCAAGGTAGCTCCAAATCCTCTTCCAAGGTCCCTGCTGTGGTCCCGGTGGCCCCGTATCTGATTGAAGACCTCTACTCAAAAGCATGTGGGGTTGGTAGGGTGAGTCACACCCTAATTTATCTGGCAGAACTTGAAGGTGGGAGAGCTCGGTGAGCTGGGAGCAAATCTGTTCAGGGTCATTCACTGGTAGACCAATTAGTCCATCCCCTAGTCTTGATGATGGAGAAATTGAGGCCCAGGGTTGTGAGGTGGCTTGTCCAAGGTCACATGGTGAGAGTTTGAATGTCAAGATCTTCCATTTGCTGACCCCTTGTATGTCATCCGGGGGTCACAGGACAAAGAGGAATCCTGGAGAGGGTTTCAGCCCCCGGTTCTGAGCAATTCCACCTCCCCCACCCTGAGCCCCAACACAGTCATACAAGTTCAATGAGAATAATCTCATGCTCCCTTCTCATCCTAAACTTGTCATACACGACTAAGTCCCAGAGAGAAAGGCAACCCCACAGGACTAGGTCAAGTTAACCGTCATCCATGGGTGCCCTTCTAGCTGGGTTCCTGCATACTGACCTCTCTCCTGCAGCCTCTGGACATTGCTCCTGCTTGTTCATCCAGGGGTCCCCTAACCAAGGCTGGCTATGGCATGCGTACCCTTGGACTCCCCACCTCCCTCCATGGAAAGAAAACTAGATCAGAGTAAGCCCCAGGGTCCATATTTCTTTTCAGGGCTTCTCCTCCTGGCCTCTTGAGTGCTGGTCCAGCCTGGGGCACCTGGAGACCCCCCAGCACCATGCAGGTGCTTCAGAGACCACCAAGGCCTTTGGAATGCCGCCATTGCGCATAGGCTGCTTCTGCTGTTACAGTCGCCCCTTGGGTTCATCCACACCACACGTCTCTAGGCCTCTGGAGGCCTCCTGTCCTCTCGCTCTGGTCCATCCTGCCTACCACTCCAGTGCCGTCATCTCTAAAGAGTGGCTTTTGCATGTTACTTCTCCCACGGGCAATCTCCAGCAGCTCTCCAAGGCACCCACCAAAGTCACACCTGTGCCGAGCTTCTGAGATCCTCCACAGCCTCCTCCCACTTTCTCCTTTCATAACCATCACAGGGGGCCTCCTTCTCACTTTTTAAAACAATCTTTGCCTCTGCGGTTTCCCCAGCCCAGAGCTCCCTTTTTCCTTCACTCAAGGATTCACATCTCTTCCTTCTCCAGGACCTGGCCCACGCCCGGCCTCCTCCAAGTAGCCTCAGGATCATATGGATTTGTAGATCATCTAGATCCAACCCCTCATTTTCTAGATGAGGAAACAGGCCCAGAGATATTAGCTGACTTGCTTAAAAGTCAAATCACTAGCTAGAGACTGGAAATCAACATTTCCTCACCTTGCAGTAAAATACCTTTCACTCTTCCTGGCTGAAGAGGGTGTGTCATCCTGGAGGAAAAGGGATCCTGGGAAGGGACAGGACTGTCCCTAAGTCCATGTGATCTCCAGTTGTCCGTACAGCCAGAAACACAATTAAGTGCTTAATTATACGCTGCTCTGAATCATTATTTAAGTGTTTCCAAAGGAGATTGTAAGCCCCTTGAAGGCAGGGAACTTTCCCTGTGCCCTGGATTGTGTTCTCTCCAAAGCCCTTAGTACGGGGTGCATGGAAGGCATCACGTGGTATGGCTGGAAACCAGGCCAGAGCTTTCATCCATGAGAATAATTTTATCATCTCCATTTCTGGCAGCAAACGAAACAGCATGGAAGCCAAAGGGACTCTGCCCAGGGGCAAGTCCGGTTCCTAAGTTTTCATGTAGATGGAAGGGGGGTGGCCATGGGAGTGCACGACAAACCGTAGTTTGGGCGAAGATCCACAGGGACTAATAATGAGTTTCAGGCCCGATGGGTTTCCAGCTTCCCTGCCTGCTGTTGATATCATAGGAAAAGCATCCATGGCTCGGGAGGAAGAGCCATGGCAGGGGTGGAAAATGTCTCCGGTGCACACACCCCTTTTCCTCCTCTGCCCCTTTCACTGCTCCTCCAGGCATCACCTAACGCTCCTTCCCCCTCCATCCCGCCCTCCGAGAGCACTCGGTCCTGTGGAGGCGCCTTCAGGGGACTGTTGTGACCCTGACATTTAACATGGTGCTCGGAGGTACTGCCCTAGTTTATGCGACTCCCACACGTGTGGGGAAGCATCATGGGCTGAGGTGCTGGTTTCCAGCCCCCGGAGATCACAGTGCTTGGACTGGCGGAAGGGGCTTCATGATGAGACGGGGACCCAGGGAACTGGAGAAATTGATCTTCGCCTGGGCAAGCTACATTTTTCTTTCCTTTCTCTCTTTGTATCCAGACTTGAAAGTGTGCTTTGGAAGAGCCATTTAAACAGATTTACAGATTAGCAAGGTGCTGGGGGCACCTGGGGGAAGGTTCACCAGTGGAAATGTTGCACCAACTCCGCTTCTAGGGCAGTCCAGAGCCTCCTGTGATTGGTGGCCCCTGCTCAGCACATCTGAAGGGCTCCACGGTCCCCTCCTCTCCTCCGGGGCCTGGGGCAGTAGGCTTGTAACAGTACCTTCTCCGGCTTCCCAGTGGGTGGAGGTTGGTTAGGGTCACTGGGTAAGAGGAAATGGCTGATGACACCCACCCACCCTCCTGTCAGCCTGGGGGATGTGCCCTTTGTGCTCCCAAGTTGGCATTTGTGCATTCCACATTCTCTTCCTTCCCTTATCTGGGGGGAGGGAGGTGGGGTGGGTCATAGAGTGCACAAGGATTACTATATTTCCCACTTTCCTGAAGAGAAACCTAAGGCTCAGAGAGGGGGCATGGCCCACACAGGGTCAGGTGAGTCACCTGTGGCATCGGCATTGCAGGAGCCAGGTGTCCTGGGCTCCCCAGCTCCCCAGCTCTGGTGGTAGGAGGACCAAGGCCAAGCAGCCTGGGTTAGCCATTGGGAAGCTATGAGAAATGGGTCCTCTGAAGAGTGCCGGGAGGGCTCTTCAGAGAAGCCAGTGGAGGGGGCATGGCCAGGGAAGTCTTCACCCCACCACTGAGATGGCACAGAGCAATTAATGACCAATGAAGACAGACTGGCAGGGTGGCATTCCATGGCCCTCTTGCCTAGATCAGACTCAACTATAGGGTACAATTGCCTGCAGAAGTGGTGTGGGGTAGCTGCCTGCACATGCCGTTTGAAACTACTGGGGGAGGGCTTCCCTGGTGGTGCAGTGGTTAAGAATCCGCCTGCCAATGCAGGGGACACGGGTTCGAGCCCTGGTCTGGGAAGATCCCACATGCCTCAGAGTGGCTAGGTCCTCACGCCACAACTACTGAGCCCGCGTACCACAACTAGTGAAGCCTGTGCACCTAGAGCCCGTGCTCCGCAACAAGAGAAGCCACCACAGTGAGAAGCCTGCGCACTGCAATGAAGAGTAGCCCCCGCTTGAGCAACTAGAGAAAGCCCACGTGCTCAGCAAGAAGACCCAATGCAACTGAAAATAAATAAATTAATTTAAAAAAAAAAAAGAAAGAAACTACTGGGGGAGATGCTTCTCTCTTAGGCTCCAGTTACTCCCTTTGTGACCCTGCCTTATAGATCCACCCACCCCGCTGAAGCCACCATCTAGGATGATGGAACTTGCTTTTAGGGGGAGACCGTATCTGATGCCAACATCTCTTTGAAGACACTCATCCCGGTTTATTCTCAAGAAACACCACCCTTTGACTCCACCTCCAAGGCTCATGGGTATGGTCAAGGTCCTGACTTCCCCATGAATGCACAAAGCATCCATTTCCACCCCAGAATTCATCCTGGCTTTGAAGGATGGGAAGGCCTTACCTCGAGTTTTGTTTTCTTTAGGAAGGAGAGAGATGGTCTTTCCTTCCTGAAGATAGACGAAGAACTGGTAGCGATGGAAGCCACTTTGTGCTGGTGGGGAAGGAGGCTGGTAGGCTGTGGGTAGAAAAACGAGAGAGGGTGGGCCCCACATTCCACAGTACCCAGGGGTTCCTGGCTATTCTGGGCAGGGGGAAAGAGAATCATTCTTGGTCCTTTTCATGGACCCCTCCTGGGGTCCCACCCACTGCAAACCATTAGGATTTATCTTTGGCAGGATCTCATCTTCAGCAGCTTCATTTAAGAAGCACATTATCTGGGGTGGCGGGAGGAGGAGGTGTGGGCTCGTTGAAGGTCTTGGGTGCTAGCCGGGCTCTTGGGCCTTTCTGGGCCAGCGGGTGTTAGCGTTTTTTTTGCTTTAGTCTGTCCTGATGGATGTCCTCCCTCAAGAGAAACTCATCTTCCTCTGCGAGTGTTTTTGGCAGGGGATTTTTATTTATTTTTTCAGCATTTCCTTATGAACTCAATCCCCAAAGAAGCCAATTTCTTGGCTGGATCCGGAGGATCTGGAAGTGGTTACGTGGGTGGGTGGGACTCGGTTCAAAGGTTTGATCATGGAAGCTGTAGGATCTGGGTGCTCGGGGCGCCAGGAGCCGACGCAGGCTCTTCCGGAGGAGAATGCCTACCTCCCTTCCTTTCGCCCTTTGTGCGGGAGATACTCTTTTTCAGGGGAGAAGCGGGGTGGGGACATCTCTCATCCTTCCCCCAAGTCTATGCAGGGCCTTGGGGTTTTGCAGGCCGACTTTTGCGGGCCATTCCAGCTGGGCCTCCTTCCAAAGGTGTGGGCCTCTTCCTCCCCCCCTTTACTCCCTTCATCTCCCTTTCCAAGGAGCCAAGCATCTTCCTGGGGGTGGGTGGGGATGAAGTGCTTGCAAGGAGGATGCTGGGGGAGGGAGTATGGGTACACTGTGGCCACCTCCCTCTCCTGATCGTTAGACAAGAGCCACTTGCTGCTCAGAGCTGTGGAAGCGTTCCTCGTGGTGCACTTCTGGCCACTGGGGCCTCCGGAGTGCCCACAGCCAGGGGAATTCCTGACTATTCATTTCTCCCTGGGTTTTTGCATTGCAGAGCAGATGCATGTGTGTGTCTGTGTGTGTGTGTGTGTGTGCGTGCGTCCACGCCTGCAGAATGAGAACAGCACAGGGTGTGCCAGGAGCCATGTGAATTTGTGTGAATTGGGGTCTACGCTGGGGCGGGTGCAGGTGTTGGCAGAGCTGATGGGCATGGGAGCTGAGGCTGTTTTGGAGGGTCTCTGTCGGCGTGTGTGTACATGTGGGTAAACGGATGCTTTTTTACAAACACTGCCAACCAGTGAGGGAACTCAGTGGTTCTATGCAGCTGAGAATTTATCCTCGGGGGAGATAGAGACGCAACCCCATCTTACTAGGGCTTTCCTGAAGAGGTCTCCCTCCAGAAGTAGGGATGAGGAGAAAGGGAAGGGGCACACACTTGTTGAGCCACGTCTCGGGGCCAGGTCCTGGCTAAGTGCTTTCCCTGTGACATCTCCCTAATCTTCACCACAACTTGGTAAGGTGGGTGTCACGGCCATTTTCTGGATGAGGAAACTGAGGCTCTGAGAGGTGAAGTCAGGCCGACGGTCAGTGGTGGAGCTGGGCTTTGAATCCAGGCCCATCTGGTGCCTGAGTCCGCGTTGCTTTATGGAACCATGATGCTCGGTTGGTTTTTCTTTCTTTCTTTTCTTTTTTTTTTTTGCAGTACGTGGGCCTCTCACTGCTGTGGCCTCTCCCGTCGCGGAGCACAGGCTCCGGACGCGCAGGCTCAGCGGCCATGGCTCACGGGCCCAGCCGCTCCGCGGCATGTGGGATCTTCCCGGACCGGGGCACGAACCCGTGTCTCTTGCATCGGCAGGCAGATTCTCAACCACTGGGCCACCAGGGAAACCCTCGGTTGGTTTTTCTTGCTCAACCCTTTGCCAGAGGCCAGCTTACCACCTGAGCATCCCCTTCAAGTTGAGTGGAGGGCGTGCCCTTGCTGGTGGGATCCCAGAGGGAGGGGAGGTGGGGAGCTGATGGTGAGAACGGGGTGGGAAGAGGAGGGCATCAGAGAAAAAGGAGGTCCACGCAGCCACTTGCGACCACACGGTGGGACTGGGGCAGGGGAACGAGACGGGGGGCAGAGGGGAGAGAGCTACCTGCCAATCCCATGGAGGGGGGGCGGTTCTAGTGCTGGGTTCTCTCCCAGCAGAGCCCTGCAGGTTACTGTGGGCTCCATCCCTTACTGGTTGTGTGACATGGGGCAGGTGGTTCTGTGCCTCAGTTTCCTTCTCTTTAAAATGGAGATATTGATGGCAGCGACCTTAAAAGGCAGTTGTGAAGATAAGATCAGAACGTCTAAGTAAACTGTTGGCTGAGCGCTTTGCACACTGTGAAGCGTCCACATAAAGTTGTATTGCTGTGATTCTTGTGATCATCCCCACTGCCCTGGCTGGGGGAAGGGGCGCTGGAGGGTTGTACTCACGTGATAACTCCTGGCCCTGAATCTTCCCTTTCTTCATGTCAGCGCCCTGAAAATAAGAGACAGGCACAGGCAAGGGTTACTCCTGGGGCAGCAGGAGGCCATGCCATCGCATTTAGTCCAGGTGGGCCCTGCCGAGTTCTTTCTCTCAGAGGGAGGAGGCTGGAAGAGGAGGAAGAAGTCTGGCTGTCCTGGGGGACGCTGCCAGAACGGGCCATGGGGTTTGGAATGGTGTCCTGGGGGAGGCTGCCAGAACGGGCCGCGGGGTTTGGAATGGTGCCTTGGGGGTCTGGGGAGAGAGGACAGGTGCAGACATTGCTGAGGGTGGCCTGGTGGTGAGGGATGGACCCCTGATCTCTGGAGAGCCTGACAGGACCCTTCCAGAAGGGCTGCCCCACTCTCACCATCTGGGCCCCCAGGCTGGGTCCAGGACACACCTCTGGGGCCTGTGGGGTCTGGTGAGACCTAGGGCGGGGCTGACCATCCTCACTGCTTCCCCATCCTCTCGGGTTCTCTTTGGGGCCTTCAGAATACTCGGCCAACGGCTGCCTGAGCAGCCAGAAGGGCAAGGAAGGGCCGGAGGAGGCCGGACTGCTTGATTCTGAGGCAGCTACTTCCCCCAGCCTCGACCGGACTCAGCCCACCACCCGGGGCCGGTGGGACAGCCTCAGTTTCCCTCTTTCTCTTCCTCCCCCTTCCCTCCCTTCTCCCCTCTGCTCAGTGTCTGTGGGATCATGAGGTGATCCCGGGGGGCGGGTGCTAATTACTGTTTGTGCAGGACCGGGAGATGCTCAGATGAAAGGCACTGGAGCTGGGGCCCTGGTTTTGGGCCACAGCTCAGGGCCCCGGGGCCACGCCAGGGAGTCCTGCGGCCCCTAGGTGTGGGGTTTTATAGCCTTAATGATGGTGATTAGCGCGGCTCTTCACTGATTCTGCCAACACCTAAGTGTGCCCTGGCCACCTTTCCACTGAGCCCTTGTGGTGCAGCCCCGGTTCCTTCCCCTCGAGAGAGGTGCTCAGGGTGGAGATGGGGGCGACGGGGATGGGGGAGCATGAGGTTTCTTCTCAATTCTCTGTGGAGATTCTCAGAGTCACCTGGGTGGCCCAAACCCTAGTGTGGTTGACTTTTTACCAAATGTAAGCCCCTCCCCCCATTCCAGAGCCTCCCCGCCACCCATTCTCCCCTTTAGGCTGCAGCCTGCCCTCCGGCTGTTCTCACTTCGGGCCTTTTTTGCCAGAAAGTCCCTCTCCCCCAGGCTCCTCTGTGTCCATCTAGGTTACCTTTGGTTGGAATAAGGGGCAGGAGACTGCAGAAGGATGGACCCCCCCACACTTTGAGGCCCCCTCCCTCTGTTTCCTTCACGTCCTTTGACATCCCTGCCCCTTCCCTCCCCCTGCTCAGGAGCATCCAGGAGCCCGTCAGACACAGCAGAGCGCTCGCCCTCTGCCTGGCCTTCCCAGCACAGACCCCTTCCCCTCAGTATCAGGCCGGGGTGTGGCCAGGGGGCCCTGGGGTGCCAGGACGGGTCGGGGGGGCACAGAGGCCCCTCCCCTGGACACCCTTGTCTCCCAGGAGAGGCGGGGAGGGCCCTAGGCCTCGCAGCCACTCTCCCCAAATAGGTCTCTGGCCACCCTAGCAAGACTGAGAGATGGGGGATGGGGGCTGAGGCCAGGGAAGCCCAGCCCAGCCCAGCCCGGCCTCCTCTGCGCTCCCAGCCTCCCCCTCATTCCTTTCCAAGTCATCCCGGCCAGCGGTTTGTTTAAACAAAACAATAGCAACCTAAGCTGGCTGTTTCTTTTCAATTCCCCACGGCTCCGGTCCCACCCAGACCGATAAACAGGCCTCTCTCCTGGTGTGAGCGCAGGGGGGGTTTGAGGGTGCGGATGGGCCCTGGGCCCGTGAGGTCAGAGCAGTGTGGAAAGTCTGATGGGAGCCTTGCTCAGGGTGGAGAGGCTCTCCGGCCCTCCCTTTCACTCTGGGGACTCTTTTCTCCCCGACTGGGGCCAGCTTGGCAAAGACACACGCAAACCCTTGGATTCGTCAGTAGAGCTGGCGGCCCTGCCTGCCCGCCCGCCTTCCCCTGCCCGCTGCCCCTGAGCTCAGCTGAGGCAGCTGCCGCCGGGCCCTGAGCACAGGGCACTGATGGCCTTGAGAGCCTTTAGGGTCTCTCCGGAGCTTGTCCCATGGACAGGGGCTGGTCCTTGCTGGAAGGAAGAGCACAGAGGGAAGGCTCTGGGGAAGGACCAGGCCATAGAAGGGCCCCCTGAGTGCGGTCAGCACGGCTGGTACGTACCCGCATTGGGCTGAATATTTGCGAAGCTCCCTCTGGGCCATAAATATTCCCTCCCTGGTCTGTCCTTGGGGGCCTAAAATTTCTACCACAGAATCAATACCTGGTGGGGGACTTAGGAAACTAAATCCAAAGGGGGGAGAAAGTTGAGTCCCCAAGGTCAGACGACTTGTCCAGAGCCTCACAAGCAGTGAGTGGGAGAATTCCAGAATGTTCCAGGAGAAGGGGGCCCCGGGCCCTTCAACCTTGGACCTGCAGGGCTGACCTGTGCCTCTTCTAGGGCATCATGACAATCCCATCCCTCCTCTAGGAGGTGTTTTGGGGAAGACCATTATTAATGTACACAGTTATTACCCAGAGGGCTGGGGCTGCTGTGGAAGTGGCCTACCTTTCCCCTCACCCCCTGTGAAAGCGTGAGGTCTCCTAAAACATCTTCGTGACTTGGAGTGTCCCATGTAGCCTGAAGTCACCTTAGAAAGCTGGAAACCTCTGGGGACGGGAGAGATTCAGGGACATTTGGAAGGCAAGAGGGGGAAATCTATCGTTCAGAGCACTTCCCAGGGAGACTGGGCTGAGGGAAGTGCCCTGAGGGTGGCGATGAGCCCAGCATTTGAGGACCAGACCCCATACCTGTCAAGTCTGAGCAGAGCAGAGCTTTAGCAGGAGAGCCTCAGGAGGGGAAGGGCTGCCTCACCGCCACCCCCTCCCCAGCCCCCAGGTACGCTGCTCCTCTCGGGCCCCGGGCACAGACAAGATTTCCTTTCCCTTACTATAGCTAAGACAGGTGGACATTTTCAAAAGGAACCTGTCTAAATGCTGATTTAAAAAAGGAAATAATGACCGAAATGACAAACGGTACAAAAGTAGTTGGATTTCTAATCCTCAAGACCACTGAGAAGCCCAGGATGGGTTTTTCAGGAATCAGGACAGAAGGTGTTTGGTCAGTGTGCTTTGGGAGGATGTCCTGGGCCCTTCTAAGACACAGGGACTGGCTGGCCTTGGGAAGGCAACTCCTTTCCTTATCAGCATCCTCTGGAAATGGGGAGCCCGATACCCATCACCCTCTTAGCAAGGAGAGGGGAGGAAGGGGCACAACATTGCTCAATCAGACCCTTACATGCTCAGGAGATAAGATAGTCTCTCCTTTCCCTTAGAAGTTGGTGCCCGATGTGTGCATGTGTGCATCCGTGTGTGCATCGGTGTGTGTACACGTGCATGTGTGTGTCCGGGGCTTCCTGGCATGGGAATTAGCACAAATTATTCTAATTGCGGAGAAGAATCTCAACTCTATGGACCCTTTGGGAACTTCCTGGTTTATAGAACGTGAGATTTCTTTTCCAGCTCTCTCCCACGTCAAGAACCCATTGCTGGCTTCCCTGGTGGCGCAGTGGTTAAGAATCCACCTGCCAGTGCAGGGGACATGGGTTCGAGCCCTGGTCCAGGAAGATCCCACATGCCGCAGAGCAGGTAAGCCCGTGCGCCACAGCTACTGAGCCTGCGCTCCAGGCCTCACGAGCCGCAACTACTGAGTCCGCGTGCTGCAACTACCGAAGCCCATGCGCCTAGGGCCCGTGTTCTGCAGCAAAAGAGGCCACGGCAGTGAGAAGCTCACGCACCGCAAGGAAGAGTAGCCCCCACCACTAGAGAAAGCCCGCACACAGCAACGAAGACGAACACAGCCAAAAATAAATAAAAATAAAATAATTAATATATATATATATAAAAGAACCCATTGGGTCTTGTTAAGCTAGTTTGGAACTGGCACATGAGATGCTTAAGAAATGTTGAGGTTCAACGGAGAATCACAGCGACTCCATTCTTGGACCAGGGTGATGCAGACTGTTGCACCAGAGTTGTTCTGAGTGGCTTGTCTCAGAGCAAGTAAAGAGCACAGTGCTGGAAGCTGGGAGCTGCCCCCCGCCCTGGCCCCCCATCCTACATTTGTAATGAGCTTTTAGGGTTTATTCTCCAGGTCACTGTCCAACCGATGGATCTCACAGCAGCCCTTGTGTGGGACGGGCAGAGATCGGTCTCCCCATTTGACTGGAGAGAAACCCAGAGAAGCTTCAGCTTCTCAAGGTCAGGGACTATATCTTTTTCATCTTTGTAGCCCTTAGGATGCTTTGCACATAGTGGGGGTAGTAGATGTTGTCCATGCCCTGGCCCATCCCCTGGCTCACCAGCTCCACTTTCAATCTGCTTCTCCTGGTCCCTGGGCCAGCACTGGCCTCTCGAGCTCACTTCACCCCCTGTGCATTAGGGCAGATGTGCTGGAGCGTTAATGTCCCCCGGCAACAGCTCTTAACCAATGGCTGATGGGAACTGGTGTGTAAGTGCTCCAGGTACCCCCAGTGGAACTTGTTTGCTCATGAACCTTCCTTGGGTGCCTTCCTTTCCCTGTCTTACCCACTGCCTTACTGGTGCTCTCTCGTGTCCCCTTCAAAATAAACTACTTGTACTGATATCCTTGTCTCAGGCTCTGCTTCTGGGGGACCCCAAGCTAAGACAGTAAGGGTCCAATAAACATCTGTGGGATGAATGGAGAGATGAGTGAAGGCTTTGTCCAAGGTGTCCTAGGTAGCTGACTCTTGGTCCTGGCCTCTTCTGATGAGACCTCACTGCTGCTGTCTGGACCTGGACCCTTCTGCCCTCCCGGGCCAGACCCTAGAGTTCCCTGACAGAATTGGTCTCTGATATATTAAGCCCTTGGAAAACCACAAACAGATGAGCCAACTAGATGAAAGTCACCTCGATCTTTCATTTCTTGTCCCCTTGGGGACAGCCAGAGAGCTACATTCCCTGAGAATGAAGGGTCCAGAGATGCCCCTCCCCCAGGCTGGGGAACCCCTTAGGTAAGATTTGGATTGTGAGGTCTGGAGGGTGGGGAAGGGGCCTGCCTCAGCACTGGGCCTGGCTGGGAGGCTGGCCCAGTTTCCTCACTTCCCTTCAGTTACCTCCAGGCAACTGCCCGCCCACCTGGGCTTACGTGAAGGCCCCAGGTGCTCGGGCTTGCTGACCTCTCGAGCAGAGATCAGCAGCACATTTCCTTGAGTGCCAGGGAGATGATTTAATGTCTTCATCCACCTCTTTCCATCTGGGCGGGAGGATGTAATCACTTCTCCTGCCTGGCTTCAAACCTCAGTCAGAGTGGGCAGTTTTACTTTTTGATCTCTGGGTGGGTGGGGTGGGGGGCATCGGGAGAGTCCTGAACTGGAAAGGTGAGACGCAGAAGGGTGTAGTGGAGACGAGGAAGAGCAGAGGGAGAAATGAGCAAAACAGCAAGCAAAACTTGGGGGGAACATGGGGAAAATAGGACAGAGTTCCAGGCTCTCTGACACTGGCGCCAAACGAGAAAGCTCCCTGCTGTTTTACACAGCTGCCTGCAAGCTGCCAAGTGGCAAAGGATCTAGGAAAAGGCACAAGATTGGAAAGTGCTCCCCAGCAATCTGTGGATTCTGCAATTCACAAGGGGTAAGTAAGTGGAAGGCACTGACAGCGCCTGGGCTCTGAGATCCCCAGGGGCTGCGGCTGCCGGGCCGCCTAACACCCACCTGGAGAGGACCCAGCCCCGGAGACTGTGCCTGCCCCAAGGGAAAGGCTGCAATCAATTAATCCTATGGCCTGCTTTTTGGCCCTGGGGCTGGGAAAACGGGGGGCCGGCCACCAAGGTGGGTGGAGTGGAATCTGGGAAGTGGTGAGAAGGAGGCACAGACGTGAGCCCTTCTGGGAGCCAAGTGCTTCCAGACTCCAGGGTGTAGGATGGCCAATTATTTTGTGCACTGTTTTCCCTCAAGAAGTGTCAACATCAAAGATCTGATAATCTCCTCCTGGGACCTTCATGGGTGGTGGACTGCATGGCGTTTTCTTTTTTTTTTTCTTTTTTTTTGCGGTCCGCCGGCCTCTCACTGCCGTGGCCTCTCCCGTTACGGAGCACAGGCTCCAGACGCACAGGCTCAGCGGCCATGGCTCACGGGCCCAGCCGCTCCGCGGCATGTGGGATCTTCCCGGACCGGGGCACGAACCCGTGTCCCCTGCATCGGCAGGCGGACTCTCAACCACTGCGCCACCGGGGAAGCCCCTGCATGGCGTTTTCTAAAGATGGACTACACCATCTTGAGAAAACGCCAGTGAATGGCCAGCCGATTCTGGTATTTGACACCAACCGGCAACAGGACCCTTGGGTTTTGATTCCTAGTTTGGCTTCAGATCTGGAGTCAGTTACTTCCCTGGGTCTCCAGATGCCAAAATGAGTTGGGTTGAGGTGGGATGTTGCTGGTCTGCTTCTTGGCGTAAGTAGTTACCCAGATGGAAGGAGCTTCACCACTCTCCACAGCACTGAGTGAAGAGGCAAGATTTCCCAAGGCCAGGGTCAAGGTTGCTTGTGGTCTAACAAGTACAGGTTGTCTAAGCCCTTTGTTCCAGGCCATATGGAGGTGCGAGTGGTTCCCAAATAAGCCACCGTGTCTTGCACCTGTGTGTATGTGACAGTATCTAGCATAGGGTTAGCCCCGAGGCATGATGGTTGGGGAGATGGGGAGATAAATGAATCAATTAATGAGAACCCCTGTGAAATCGAAAATAAGAAATATGAATTAAGACACTTTTTATGGTATTGAGGAACTCATGGTCTAGTGGGGCAGATACATCAATAAAGAAATAACTGTATTATAGGTCTAAATAATTGCAGTCTATGGGAAATGTTGAAGGAGCAGAGAGGAAGGAAATTGTAATTGCTTGGGGGTAGTAATCAGGGAAAGCTACTAAAAGGAGGCTGTACTCGATCTGGGCTTTGAAGGGTATGTAAGAGTTTTCCAGTTTTCCAGTGGACAGGATAGGGAGGGGAGGGGCAGTTTACGTTGAGGAAACTGCATAAGCAATCTATAAATATGTCAGCAAGGTGTGACAAGAACAGGTGGGTCTGGAAGAAGCTCAAGTTGAGGCTGGAAATGTAGGCTGGGGTTAGGCTTGAATGGCAGGCAGTGCTTCTGATTTCTGAGAATTGCAGCCATCAGCAAACCAAACTTTGGGCTCACAGACCCCAGGCAAGACTCTTTCTGTCTTCCAAATGCTCAGCAACTGTATCCCAGGAGCATCATCAAAGGGGATTGGTCAGCTGCCTCTCCGGTCAAGAACAAATCTGGGTGGGGTCAGGCTTTGGGACACTGCCCATATGTGGCAGGTCAGGGCTGGATGGAGCCGAACCCCGCGACCATGGCCTCACTCCGAGCAGGTGTGCCTGGGACCCCCGAACGCCAACCCATCCCTTTTACAAACCGTAACATTTTCCGTTTTAGATCATTAAAGGACAGCATGTTCATTGGAGAAAAAATTTAAAACACAGAAGAAAATAACTGGAAAGAAAAAGAATGCCCTGGATCATTCTGCATAGAGATAGCTGCCCTGAGAACACCAGGGCTCTCTTCTTGGCGTCTGGGTCCCAAAGCTTTTCATCACGCAAGTGCCAGCTTTGAGCCCCTGGTCCCTGCTGGGGTCTGCGTTGGCCGGACTCCCATCTGCCTGGGGAAACGTGCCTTAGTTACTCTCAGTCTCTGAAGCTCAGAGACTGGTTTGGACCTCAGGAGATGGTGGACCCACCCCTCTTTGACCCTGGCCTGTCACAGGTCACCCATTCTCAGGACGTAGCATCTCGGTAGGGTTAGGAGGAGGATGGGAAGGAAAAAAGGGATAAAGAACCCAATGTATGGTCTTATTAAACCTGTCCCACTTAGAAATAGCCAAGAAATATTAAGATAGACTGAGAGCAAATATCATGAGGTGATAATTAAATATAATTATTATGCATCAGTGTCAGCTTAGGCTAAAGACTGCCATTTCTAGACACACGGAACGAACGCCGAAGCTTTCAGGACCGGCAACAGGTTGCCGGAATGGCTCATTTATCTGGAATCATGTAGGGAATTGGGTATTTTTCATAAGAACATTTCCCTGATCTCTTGGATCTTATATTTTTAGCTCCCCAACTCCTTTCACCTTAACTATTTTGGATAGTGATCTTATTAAAACACTAGTTCTCATGTTCTTCAACACACACACGGATAATACCTTATGTTATTATTATTATTTTTTTTTGCAGTACGCGGGCCTCTCACTGTTGTGGCCTCTCCCGTTGCGGAGCACAGGCTCTGGACGTGCAGGTTCAGCGGCCATGGCTCACGGGCCCAGCCGCTCCGCGGCACGTGGGATCTTCCCGGACCGGGGCGCGAACCCGTGTCCCCTGCATTGGCAGGCGGACTCTCAACCACTGCGCCACCAGGGAAGCCCTACCTTATGTAATTTTAAACACCACTGTGGTTGTCACAGTGAGTAGCCAGTTTTGTACCCTGCGACAGCACAAGACTGCAATGCTCAAAAACAAATACAAAGAAGGGGCCATTCAGCCTTCCGCCTGCTCAAACCTCCTCAGGGTCCAATAATTTAATATTGACGCCGTGGTCAGTACATAAAGAAAGGGGAACCACCTCTTGAGGGGCGCCTACAACGTGGCAGGCATTCCGCCAGCATCTTTACGCAAGTTAGATCACTCCAGTCCCCGCCTCGCAGCCCATTTCCCGCTAAGGGGCAGTGATCCTCAGGACACCCACCCCTGCCTCCAGCACCGCCATTGGGAGGATGAAGACCCTTGGTCCTGCTGAGGGAGCTGAGCTTCGTGGTCTGGCTCCTGGCGCTGCAAGAACCAGGGAAATGTTGCCGTCTGGTTAAAAGCAGCCCCACTGGATCAGTGACTGAGCTGTTAACACAGCCGTTCCAAAGGGCAACCTGGGCTTCAGTCCAATGTCATTACCAATTAGCTGCATGACTTTGAGAAAGACACTATTTCCCAGCGTCTCAGTTTCCATACCTGTAAAGTGGCAGTGATAATGATACCTGCCCTGGTTTCCTCACAGACTCGTGAAGATGAAATTAGGAAATGGGATAGTCTGAAGTCCCACGGTGCCATCTGAGGGTAAGGGTCATGACGGTTCCCTTCCCCGGGCTCAGCGAGGAAGGAGAGGCGTGAGGCCACTGCTGCCCAGGCTAGGGGGGGACACTGCCCCCAGCCTCCATCAGTCCACCCTCAGAACCCATCCTGCGAGCTGTGACGGGCCCAGGAAGCCTCCTGGCAGGGTCAATCTCATGAGGCTAATGGCTGTGCCGTGGGCTCGGCAGTTACTCAGCTGGAAACGTGGGGCCCATCCTGCTGGGCCTGCACTCACCCAGGGTGTACAGAGCGCGTGGCACATACTGTTTATTAATATGCCTTGATGAGGGGCATTAGTATCTCCTAATGACACCGTCTGAGCCTGGCCTGCTTCCTTCTCTTGCTCCTTTCTCTCCCCCATCCCATGGAGACACACACCCACTCACAGACAGAGACGAGGGCCCCCGGAGGAGGGACAGGAGGCAGCGCTGTTCCAGGAGGCAGGGGCTGGGACGGGGGTCGAGCCACAGGGTCCGACAGAGGATCCAGGATGAGGGAGGAAGTAGGATGCTGCTGGCTTGGCTGTCAGGTGGGAAACTGGCCAGAAAGTGCTCGGTGATGGGAGCAAGGGAAGCAAAGCAGTGGCAAGACTTTTCCAAAACCGGTGGGAAGGAGCGGAGCGGCGCCGGGTGGGGTGAGACAGGAGAAGCTGGAGCTGGGGCAGGGCTGAGCCCTGGATGGGAGCAGGAGGGAGAGGACTAGAGGTCTGCGGGTTCCTCTAGGGCAGGGCGGGGCTGAGAAGGGGGCCGGAGGGGGCAGGGGTGAGAGCCATGGGAGGGGAAACGGGGAGTCATGTTCACTCAGGCTCATATGTGCTCACAGCCACACACGTCCACACACTCCCAGCACCCCCCATGTATGCACACATGCTCACACACACAACACGTGCACTCACGGGCACGCTCACAGACACATGATCACACACCCCTCAACTCACACATGGCCTCACATGCTCACATAGATACGTGTCCACAGTCACGCACACATTCACGCACAGCCTCCACACCCTCACACACGCTCACATGTCCACACAGTCACACACACGTGCTCACTTACACATGCAACACGCTTAGTCAATGCACACTCACATACACCCCTCCACGTACACATGTACGCACACATGCCCACACACACTCATACGCTCTCACACATACACACTCACACATGTTCACATGTACGTGGTCACACACACAGAGCCCTCTACCTCGCACATTTATGCAACGCACATATACACACAACACACTTACAGGCACGCTCACACACGTGCTCACATGTACACACACAGTCACACACATGCTCATACAACATGCACTCACATACACATACATACACATGCTCAGACTCTCACGCATATACACTTAACACGCATCCACATACACTCACGTATGCATGCTTGCACAGGCACTCATACACACACGTGCTCACACTCGCTCCCTCTCGCAGGCAGCCTTTCATTGGTGGGTATGTCAGGGGCGGAGCATGAAGGGAGCTGCAGGGCACTGGGGAAGGGGGCCGGGGCAAGGCTAAAGCAAGGACCGTGGGACTAGGAGAAGTGGGTGTGGGAATCTCCAGGCAGAAGACCAGGACAAAGAGATAACTGAGTAAGAACTGAGCTGTTCTCTGTCCACCTCAGGAGTGTGAGCGCCAAAGGGCTGGGGATGCAGGGAGGAAGGGGAGCCCTGGCAGGAGAGGAGGCGTCCCTGTCCCTGCCCGCCTGCCTTCCTGCCCTCCTGCCCTCCTGCCTCTGCTGTGGAAGGACGCTGCAGGCTGACCCGCCCCCTCTCCCTAGAGCAGCAAAACAATTAGGAAACACTGCCCGTGAATCCCCAAAACAAACAGGGCTTGAGAGACTGCAGCCCAGCCAGAGGGGAGGGAGCTGCAGGGCTACCTCCTCAGGCCCACGCTTACCGCCTTGCATCTCTCACCTCCAGCATCTAGTCTTTCTGGCTGGGTGGCTGCAACCCCAGAAGAGGCCAGGAGGAACTGGGGAGGACCAATAAACTGGGAGGAGGTGATCTGCCGAGATCTTTGCTCCCCAACCCCAGCTGGACAGAGGGGGCCCAGCAGCCCCCTAGCCCCTCCCTGGCCTGGGGAGTAGTACCCCAGGGTTTGTGAGTGGTCAGGGAGTGCTGGCATCTGGAAGGATCCCAGGGTGCTTGTGAGAGCTACATGGGGGCTCCCCCAGGTTCACAGTGTAGGGACCACCTTCACTGACGCCCAAGGAGGCTTCTCAGGGTGCCTGGCTCAGCAGAGTCTCCTCTGGATCCTGGCCCGCCTGGTCCTTCCATCTCCTCTCTTTTTGCCTAAGACTCCTCCCGCCCCTCCCGTACCATCCTGCCCTCTACCGCCCACCAGGAAATGGCCAACTGCCTCTGGGCTACTCTGTCCTCCCGGTGGACCAACTATGGGATGCTGGCTGTCCTAGAGAATCCAGGCCCCAGAGGCTGGCGGGTGCTCAGGCAGGCTCCCGGGCTCTGTTCTCTGCTTTGTCTCCCTCCTTTGCCCTCTTTTTTGTTCCATACTTGGCTCCAAGGCATAATCTGTACTTTGGGGCCTCTCCCTGCTTCCCCACCAAAAGGGCCCAGGCCTGGGGCTACCTTGTGAAAAGGAATGAAGGAAGGGAGGAAAGAAGGAAGGAAGGAAGGAGCGAGGAACTTTCTGGAAGGAAGCTTGGGGATCAGGACTTTTGAGCAAGAAAAGATGCTGGCAAGATTTGGAGGCTCCATGAAACCCCGTGCTCCTTAGAAAGGGCGATAATAAGCAGAAACAGTCTTAAGTCTCATTCAAATCACATCTTGCTCTTTACGGGGGGACTGACAGTGAACTTGGCCCCAGTCCTCTAGCCCCTTGCTACTCAAAGCGGCAACAGCATTACATGAGAACTTGTTAGAAAGGCAAATCTTGGGTTCCACCTCAGACAAAATGTGAAGCAGAATCTTTCTTTTAACAAGAACTTGTGGTGATTCGCATGCACCACAAAGTCTGAGAAGCACTGCGGCAGCGTCCCGCTCTCAGCACCCTGGGGTCTCTGGACTGGGCGGGGGACTCATCAGAACTGTGGTGGCAGCAATGCCGGGAGCCACCTGAGCTCTTGTCCCTGACACTGTCGCATTTCAGGTCTCTCCCAGGCTCAGGAGCCCCCGTGAGATCACCCTTCCCTGGGCAGCACCTGGCTGACCTTTAGGTGCTGAGGTGGCCCCAGCTCTCAAGTCAGATTGCTCAGACTGGTTGGGCTCCTGGGCGATCGCAGGAGGTGGGGAGGGGTTGGGGCCCCGGCCGGGACCGGGAGACATGAGGCCTGGTGTGCACCCTTCTTCCCTGCACCCCTGCTTGGAGCCACGAAAAGCAGGCCCGGTGTGTGAGTCTTGGTGGTGTCACTCACTTTTCTGAGCCTTTGAGTCTCTGACCTTAGGCAAGGCAGCCCCTCCTGCTGGAGGGGGACCCGTGTAGCCACGTCTGGGTGCACTGTTTGCTGGGTGCTCCACGGGGTGTTGGATACACACCCACTGGTGCTTCCTTCCCCCCATCTTGCTCCCCACTCCCCACTCTATTTGAGGAGGGGGAATGTTTATTCCCCAGGTGTTTATTTATTTATTACTATTATTTTTGGGCCTCTCCGTATGGCTTGTGGGATCTTAGTTCCCCAACTAGGGCTTGAACCCCGCTGGACCCTTGGCAGTGCACGGAGGGAGAGCACGGAGTCCTAAGCACAGGAGCACCTGGGTAGTCCCTCCCCAGGTGTTTAGAAATCTCTGGGGAAGGAGGAGGTAAGAGAGCCTTGCTCTTTCTTGCAGCCCGAGGACCAGAGGAGGGTGTGTGAGAGGCGCAGGTGGCAGGTCAGGGTCTGCTCTGGGGGGAGGGGGGGTGTCTGGTCCCAGCAGGAGGGCTGCAGTCACGTGCCTCCCTCAGCTTTCTTTCTTCACAGATGCCCATGAAAACTTGCCATCCCTGACCAGCTGCCAGGCTGCCCTCGTCTTCCTTGGCCACGCCATGGGTGGTGCGGTGGGCCTTCGTGCCCCTGCCTGCCTGTGTCAAGGCCAAGGGAACAGTGAACGTGGCCCACTGGGGCCGAGCAGTTGTCAGCCGGGACCAGGGCTTGCTCTCATTCTGTTGTGTCACCTTTTACAGTGCCTGGCAGGCAGATGCCAATCTGGGGAGCTTGGCAATCACAGTGAACAAACAACGGAGAGTGAGATCAGTAAACTCCACTCCACCCTGACCTCACACCTGGTCCCATCCGTCTCTGGAATGCTTGGAAACTGACATAATCCCAGGGAGAGGAAGGGGGATCTACAGCCCTCTCTGGCAAGGCCAAGTGAGTTGGGTCACTATGCTGTGCCTTCAGTGAGTGTCACCTGTTTAGGGCCACTCAGCTGAGCCCCAGAGGCCAATGGGGAAGTTTGTGCAGAGGACCCTGGCTGCCTCTGGAGGCGGCACCCACCCTCCTCCCCGGCAGGTGGAGAGCTGGGCTCAGGGTAGTTGTGGTGCTTGGCTGCCGGCCCGATCGGAATCATCATCGGTCTCAACGTGTGTTGAAATGGGTCTTTGCACAACCTTGAGGAGGGCCCGGCAATTCCAGGTGACAGTGCCCAGGGCTATGAGGAGATGGGAGGAAAGGGGACAAGGTGACAGCAGAGAAAAAGCCCAAAGGGGGGTTAAGGGACTTTCACAGCTGCTGACTCCCGAGGCTTCTGGGGCTGGGGCTCAGCCTGCCTCCTTCCAGCCCTAACCCGTGTGGCTGGACCTCAGAGGCCTTCCACCCTGGGAGTTTGGTGTTCTGGGATGCCAGGCCAATCCCTAGGCTATGCCACAGGGAGCCGAGACAAACTTCTCCCTGGAACTTTTCGCTGTGAGTCGTTAATCGCCCTGGCTTCCGAGGCCGCAGTGCATGAGCAAGGGGCCTTTAACGAAAGCAAACGGCAGCTGATTAATCTGCCAGCTCCAGCCCCGCTCCTCTCTGTGGGGTCTGGCCACGCTCCATTCAGCCTCGCTGGCCTGCACCAGCGGGGTGGGCTCCAACCTATTACCACTGGCGCTTCCAGCCCTAATGGGGGAGAGGGTGCACCCCCGCGCCTCCTCTGCCCTACTGAACCAGCCGTCCTGTCCTGCGTGAGAGGCTGGCCCTGGAGGAGCAGGCTTGGCTGGATGCTGTCCCTGGGTGACCCCCTCAGGAAGGGGGCAGATAGCTGCTCAGTGGGATTTGTGTGAAGGGATGATATTTAGGAGGTAAAGTGGGAGTGCGGTCTAGACAACGGGGATAGTTTTTCAGTTACTTGCAGATTGTGGCTTTGAGAAAGCGGTCAGGCCATCAGATCATTCGTGCTGTGGGAGAAGGCAGAGAGGAATTGGGGCTAGGGGAAAGTCCCTCTTTCTACCCCAATTCACCCGCCCTGGCTCCTGGGTAATGCCAACATAGCCCACACTGACTGAGTTCCTGCTAGGTGCCAAGTGCTGTGTCTGTGAGAAGGTGGCTTACAGGCTGGCGGGGACACGAGAGTAAAGAGGTAAATTACGGGTGAGATGAGTGCTAAGAAGAGGATTTATAGAGGGCCTAGACTGGGGCGGGGAGGGCTTCCTGGAAGAAGCATGAATCGGCTCTCCACCTGACAGTGGTGCTTGGTGGGGAAGGGGAGGACCATATTTCTGGACCCCAGCTGCCAGGCCAGGGCCCTTCCAGGGCCTCCTCATCCCCAAGGAGCCCCAGGCCCTTAACACCTACTCCTTGAGATGCTTGACCCTCCCCTTGGGCTGCTGGGCAGCTGGGGTGGGGGGACGATTGCGGACGAAGGAGCAGGAAAGGGAGTGAGAGGCGGGGCGTGGAGGCAACTGACCTTGTCCTGGGCAGGACCCCCTGCTGGGAAGCAGAAGCAGAGGTCCCTTTGCGGGAGAAACCCCCTCAGGATCTACAGCAATAAAAAAGGGGCCCCGAGCTCTCTTTCGCCGCAGCCTCTAATGACGGGGTTGGGGTATAATGAATATCTGTGTGCTCGTAAAACAGACTAATGACTGCCTTCATTTAATGGACCCCTTTTATCCTTACTTGTTCCCAAACCAGAAGGGACCATCCTGGGCGCTGAGGTCTGGAGCCTCGTGGTAGCCACAGCCCCCAGCTGTTTGGGTTGGGGGCCCACTGGTTACTGAGGCCCCTCAAAGGCTGCCTTTTCCTCCTCCATCCCTCATCTGGTTGAAACTGCCCGAGGAGTCTAGGGAGATGCCTGACAGTGACCAGCCTTAGGAAGTGGGCAGGGGATGGGGAGGGAGGAAGCATATACACCCTGATTCTTATGGACAGTGTCGACACTGGTAACACGTGGCTGCAGAGAAAGGGCATCTAGCAGCCGCTGACTGTACCACGCCTCCTTCCTCTGCCCCACACCGATACCAATCATCCCAGTGTCAACTCCTTCGCTTGAGAAGAGCTAGACCCCGGGAGGGAGGGGCTTGCCTGCTGATTCACCAGCAACACCTGTGTTTTGCTTGGGAGGTCTCCCTGCTTGGGACTAGCCAAGCCTGACCCTGTTTGACTTCCTGGAGCTTGGTGAGATCACAGCCCTGGGTGTTGTGGCTGCAGGCTAGTGTGACCTGCCATGCAGGGAATATTTCTAAAGAGATACTTGCCCTGGTGTTCCCAGGATTAGCTCATTGAGAGACTCAAGTTGTTCTTTGGGTCCCGCCCCGACCCCATTTGATTGTAGAAAGCTGTCAGGGGAACGTGAGTTCACTTGGGATAAAATGGGTAGTGGAAGTAAACAATTCAATACACTTGTCATGGAGAAGCCCCTGCTGGTGGCCAGGGGACCCTGGGTGGCTGGTAGCATCTCAGGCAGGTGGGATGGGCAGAATCAGAGTCCCCACACCCTGGAGGATCGAGGGACGGGCCAAGTTTCTTTCCCTAGAGTTCCGGAACTGCCTAACTGTGGTCTTTCGGTCAGAGACTGGAGAGGAGCCACAGGCCGTCATGACAAGGTCTGCCAGTGGCTAGAAACTCTGAGTCAGCCCACAGCCTCAGTGTTCCCATCTGGGCGCTGGCCCAGCCCTGCCTCCAGGCCATTTGCAGATAATTGGGGTCAGAGGAGGGCAGAGGATCCCAGGAATGTAGGTTCCTGGGCCCCTGACCAACCTCCCATTTTCAGTGCCCTCCCCTTGGAGACGGTCGCCCCCTGACAATGCAGGGCAGAAAAAGCATCCCCCACCCCATACTTGGCCTCTCAGCAGGGGGCACCGTGGTAGGAAAGGCACCTTTAGAAAGGCTCAGAGAGCAAACAGGTGAGGTGAGTCACTCGGAGGTGGTGTCGTGGCTATTAGGCAGGAACAACCACCGTCCAATGCACGTGTCAGCCGCTCTCCTCTCTTGAGGCCTATCAGGTGCTTTCATGCCATGGTATCACTTAACCCTCCTTCCCAAGGAGGCAGAAAGGACAAGGCTTATCATCCCCAATTTGCAGTTGGTGAACACAAGCTCCCAAGGGGTTAAGTGACTTGCCCAAGGTTATAGGATCGGCTGCAGAGCTGGGCATGGAATCCAGGTGTCCTGGTCCATGATCTAAGCCTCCTGAGTCATAGTCCAAGGTTACTTTGCCTGTACCTCATAACAAAGGCGGCTGTGTTCAGGAAATCAGTTCTAGAGCGAAGAGATGGTTTCTTTCCCCTTGGCCAGAATTTCTTGGGTGACCCTGAATATGCTCAGATTGGGCTGAAGGGCCAGTCTAGATCTTCCTAAATCTATCCTGGGTCACACCCAGGCCTGGGGGCAGGAAACTTTCTGGACAAGAGCGGGTCACTTTTGCCGGTGTCCTCCTGACTTAGGGGACACTGAGCGCCACTGTGAGGCCACTGAGAGGGGCGTGGGCTGTGATGAGTCAACAGTTCACTAGCTTTAGGTTCTGCAGAGGCATCGGCACCCTGATGTGGAGGTGGGATCTGGAGGCATGAGGGGTGGCCAGGTGAACTGGGGAGGGCCTGGAGCCCTGTGGCTGGAGGATTTACCAGTGTGATGCTGAGAGCTCTCCTCTGGCCCTTGGCTTGACTAATAAGAGCTGAGGCTCCCTGTGAGCTTGGCTCTGTAGTTTCTGTCTCAATGCCCTCCTCTGCTTCTCCTTATCTTTCCAGTCTAGTTTCCACTTCTTTTCCACTATGAAGCCTTCCTCAAGGGCTCTCTCCTAGTGCTTCCCCTCTGTAGTGCAGAACCACCCCCACCCCACCCCCCAGGCTAGACCCACAGCTGTTTGCTCTCCTGCATCTCCTCTGGCCCTGAGCTCTTCCAGAGCATCTTGTCTTGGCCCCCTGCTCCTCTGTCTCCTGCTCCTGTGGCAGAGCTACATACCCGGACCTGGAGGGGAGGGACTGACACACACCCAGCGCAGCGGGCCTGGTCCAGGCATTCCACATTCATCAGTGCACTTGATCATCCCAATGACCCTTCAAGGAAGGAAACGGAGGCTGGGGGAGAGCAGCCACTTGTT
Organism: Mesoplodon bidens; assembly: GCF_964165515.1. NCBI lineage: Eukaryota > Metazoa > Chordata > Mammalia > Artiodactyla > Ziphiidae > Mesoplodon > Mesoplodon bidens. Next base: position 104,077,170 of record NC_138162.1, read on the forward strand.
CAGCTCATTAGGTGGCAGAAGTGGGATTAAACCCAGATATTGCTGAATTCAGACGTGATTCCCTTCACCCAGTTCAATACGGCCTCTCAAATGCTTGCTTAGAAGAATGTGGGAGAAAGTGACAAAATGGATTATACATCTATGGCACTGAGTCAAGGTGCTGTCCCCTGGCTTGAAAAATGAACCCAACCTGTGGCAGAAGAAGCATTTGTCTTTCATTAGATTCAGTTTGCTTGTTTGCTTCCTTCTTTTTTCCCAGGAAATATTTTTGCTACAGTGATCTGTGAAAGGGCCTCAGGGCCATCCCTGTTAGATGTGCCCCTCACTCCCTGCCAATGGAAGGAGCTGCGCCATATCTCTGTGAATCCAGGAGCCCAGGTGTGAAAGCCACCGTGGGGGATGGAGAGAGGCCTGGTCACAAGGGCTGATCCATTTGGGGACAGGTTGGGCTCTTCAGGTCTGGAAAACCACCAGATGCCATATCTGTGGCCCCTGACCGTAGGGTCTGTGATTCTGTTCTCTGGCATTTATGGAGCAGGGTCGGGGAGAGTGTCGGTCTCCCAGATTAGGAGTAGCTGGTCAGCTCTCGACCACAGGATTTCCCTTGCTTTCCTCCCCTTCTCTCTTATTGCAGCCTCTTCCTCCTCCGTTCTCTCTTCTCTCCAGTCTCTTCCTCTTCATCCCTCTCTTCTGCCCTCTTCTCCCCTTTCTCCTCCTCTCCTTCCTACGTGGACTTCAGCCTTCTATCAGGAAACCAATTTCTTCATATTGGCTCCCCTAGTCTACCTCCTCCTGATTGGCACTCTCCATCCAATACAACATTCTGTGATGATGGAAATGTTCTAGATCTGTGCTGTCTTATATAGCAGCTGCTAGCCACATGTGGCTATTGAACACTTCAAATGTGGTTTGTGCTGCTGAGGAACTGAATTTTTAAACATTAAAATTTTTTTTGATTAATTTTAATTTTAATTGGCACATGTGGGTGGTAGCTACTGAGCTGGACACCAGAGCTCTAAATGATACGTAGTCCTGGACCCCCCTGGAGGTGCCCCTCCTTGTCCAGGCCCTGCCTCTCCCCCAGACCTCTGTGGGACCCTGCTTCCCTCCTGTGCTCAACTTCCTGATCTGTGACCTGTGAGAGGCCACGGAGTTCTGGGCTTGGAGCTGGATGACCCTTAGCGAGGTCTACCCTCTACCTTTTACTGAGGAAACAATTCAGGGCCGCGTCATCCACAGGACCCGATATAGGCAGTGTGGCTCTGAAACCCGGTTCTCCTGATTCCCGGTGTGAGATACCTTATACCAAATTAAGTCCTTCATTTTCCCAGGGGCTTGGATGTGCATGCAGCTGGGATTTGGAAAAACTGACCCGGGCAGAATTTTCTCTTCTTCCAAGATCTAAGTGGATCATTCTGGGTACCTGGCTGGTGTTTAATAAATGCCTGTTGATGGACCTGTGTCTCCAGGTGAATCCTCTCTCCCTTTCTAGAGGAAAGAGGGGGCAGACCCTGTTGGAGCTTGGTTTATCCCTTCCCTGGTCTCCTCTAGATTTCCACTCCTGTCCGGCAGTTAGAAAAGAGGATGCCAGAGGACCCACACTCCCCCATCGCTAAGGGCACGCTTTGCTGTCTCTTAGCTTCCTGCAGCGCCAGGACCCGAGGCAAGGAGTCAGTCTAACTAGGGCCGCCACCCTGACTGTTAGAGAAATAAACAAGGTATCGGTATTGTACCGAGGGGAGAGGAATTACTTCAAAAGTATCTCAGAAAAGAAGAAAGCCAAATTTTTATATGGGGTGCATGGATCGGGGGAGAGGGAGAAAAAAAAAAGCCTGGTTAATTAAGTTAATAGGTTTCTTAAAGAATACCCTTGTGAGTGATGTTGAACACATCGAAGTGTTGACAAGAAGGTATTTAACTTGACACCCACGCAGCGGGCAGGAGCATGCTCTGGGCTCCGACCCACCTTCTTTGTCTGAAACTTGTAGTAAAACTCAGTGCTGGGTTGTGAAATCTGTCCCAGGGAATCCGTGTTGCAGGGGGTCCAAGGTCAAGCCTCCTGCTTCTGGACAGAGTTGGGGTGGGTGAGGGTTGCTCCCCTAAACCTAAGTCCCTAGATTAGGAGAGCGGAGGCTGGGGTCCCCGACTCAGAAGCCCACGGAAGCTGATATTCTGGGGATCCCGGAGGGCCCACAAGACTATTTTTGACTCTTGCAAGTGGTTGGAATGAAACTGTCCCTTCCCTCCAAGATCCAGTTGCCTTGTGGACCTTGGGTCTGATACCCAGGAACATCTGTGCCATCCTAGGGCTTCTCTAGCACGATGAACTAGTGGGATAATCTGGGTGAATTGGTGAATATGGATTTTCCCTTTCTCTTAAACCTGTAGTAGAGAGAGAGGCCCCAAATCACTGGGCTAGTGGAAAGAAGCCTTGCCTTGGAGGAGGAGGAAGGTGTGTGTGTGTGTGTGTGTGTGTGTGTGTGTGTGTGTGTGTGTATTTATTTATTTATTATTAATTTTTTTTTGCGGTACGCGGGCCTCTCACTGCTGTGGCCTCTCCCGTTGCGGAGCACAGGCTCTGGACGCGCAGGCTCAGCGGCCATGGCTCACGGGCCCAGCCGCTCCGCGGCATGTGGGATCTTCCCGGACCGGGGCACGAACCCATGTCCCTGCACTGGCAGGCGGACTCTCAACCACTGCGCCACCAGGGAAGCCCTGTGTGTGTGTATTTAAAGAAAACTTTGGGTTGCTCTCATTTGAAAGCACAGGGGCATAAATTACCATTCCTAAAACAAAGGAGCTTCTCCTTTTGCCAAGCAGCCTGCCTCAAAGGCCCCGGACAAGGATGGGGTTCCTTGCCTGCTGCGGGCTTATCAGCCTGCCTTTCTGCCCAGCTGTCATCCAACCCTCTTGTCATCAGCCATCTCTCATCCACCTTCTCTTTCTGTTACATTAAGCTCAGACTTATCGGGTGATCAGAGTTTTCAGGCTGGGACCTGAATTTCAGGGTCTCCGCCATTGTTACGGTGGCCAGGTTTGTAAAGTGGAAAAATGGTGACATGAATGTCTTTGTGAAAGAAATTTTCTTTCTTAGATACAGAGCAAAATAAATAAAGTAACCTAACTCCACAGTTGTCTGGTCACCTTGAGGCCACGTAAGTGAGCAATGTGAAAAACCTGAATCAACATCCATGGTTAATGGGTTTCCAGCCTGGCAGAAAGGCTAGCACTGCCCCTCACCTAAAGTCATAGACAAAGGCTGTGTGTGTCTGTGGATGTGGTGGGAAGAGTGGGGCAAATTGGAATTTTCCCTCATTTAAAAATGGCGGTCAAGGAAGGCAATCCCTTCTTGCAACAAGAAAGCCTGGGTGAGTGCTTTGCTCTTGTTCTTGGCATCAGCCCTTGTTCTGGGGGCTCATTTTTGCTTAGAGAAGCCGGTTCCCATCCAGGCAATCCCACTGTTCAGGAGATGTAGGATTCTGGGGTTTGCACACACTCCTAAGACATTTCCGTTTCCAGGAAAAGGGAACAATTTATCATCTTTCTCCCTAATTCCTAATGCATTAGGACACAGTATTAAAGAAAAGGCTCTGGGTTGAGTAGGAGCTACCTGTTAATTTTACAGTCAAATTTCCCATTCCTCCAATACTCTCCCATCCCCATTCTCCATCATGGAGACATATCACGGCGATGTCTCTCCTTTTCCTGATCGCCCAATTTGAGTTTCCTAAGAGCAAACTGAGAGGGTTAATCAGATTCCCCGCTTTCCTGTTTGACGCAGGCAGGTTGCCAGGGAGTAGCCCAGTTCAGCACACTCTTATTGAGTGCCTACCATGTACAGAGCCAGGGCTGGGGGCTATGGGACTGTAGTTCCTGCCCTTAAAAAAGTTTCAGCTCACGGGAGGCGCAGAGCTGCCTGAATTATCCTTACAGTCCCAGAGAATGCACATGCCCTGCTCAGGGGCCAGGAGGGATCTGAGAGCATCCCAGAAACAGACGGGTTTCCAGAGAAGTCACTTCCTCCCGAGATCCCCCACTTCCTCCCGAGATCCCCCACTTCCTCCCGAGATCCCCCACTTCCTCCCGAGATCCCCCATTTCCTCCCGAGATCCCCCATTTCCTCCCGAGATCCCCCACTTCCTCCCGAGATCCCCCACTTCCTCCCGAGATCCCCCACTTCCTCCCGAGATTCCCCATTTCCTCCCGAGATCCCCCACTTCCTCCCGAGATTCCCCACTTCCTCCCGAGATCCCCCACTTCCTCGCGAGATCCCCCACTTCCTCCCGAGATCCCCCACTTCCTCCCGAGATCCCCCATTTCCTCCCGAGATCCCCCACTTCCTCCCGAGATCCCCCATTTCCTCCCGAGATCCCCCACTTCCTCCCGAGATCCCCCACTTCCTCCCGAGATCCCCCACGTCCTCCCGAGATCCCCCACGTCCTCCCGAGATCCCCCACTTCCTCCCGAGATCCCCCATTTCCTCCCGAGATCCCCCACTTCCTCCCGAGATCCCCCACTTCCTCCCGAGATCCCCCATTTCCTCCCGAGATCCCCCACTTCCTCCCGAGATCCCCCATTTCCTCCCGAGATTCCCCATTTCCTCCCACCTCCCAGCATTGAAACTGGGGGCACCACGTGGACCTTGACAATGAGTCAACGCAGCAAGAGCAGACTTTTAGCTGGGACATCTTTTCACATCAAACCTTTTTTTGAAAATAGTTTTTCCTTCCTTCGGAGACACCTGGCCAGAGCGAAGCAGACTCCTTAGTTGTGACCAAATACTGAAATCAGATCAGTGATATTGTAATGTGTTTCATAAGGACAGACGCTGCTGGGAGAACTAGAGAGCTGGGCAGCTCCCGTAGCTGCCCAGAGCCTGAGGTTGAACCCCAAGGCAGAACCCTCCAGAGTGGCCACCTTGCCGAAGTCCTTCCCAGCCCACCATTCCTTGGGGAGGAGGGTGGAGGGTGGAAGCCAGGACCCTGGGCTACTGGCTTTGGTGTGCTGGTGGGTGGGTGGGTGGGAGGGCTGAATACTGGCTTTTGGACCAGACTTCCCCACCCCTGTGTGGGAGGCGTGAGGGGTTAGAGCCGGGAGGCAGGAAGTGAGCGCAGATGGGCTGCCCAGACAGCTGTGTGGGGGACGGAGCGTATCTGTCCGGGTGAGTCCAGTGGGGCCCCTCCCCGCAACCTCCATGCCAAGTCTACCCGTTCAATCAATAGGGTGTGGGCTCAGTTTGGGTCCCAAATGGGGAAAATGGTGGGAAAGGAAAGTCTGAAGGCAGAAGCAGCAGCTAGGGGTCGCTGAGGGGGTATGTTCCCATGAGAAAAAGAATGTCTGAACTCTGGGGCAGAGGAAGGGACGAAGGGCAAAGAGAAACTTAAAAGCAAATGGATCAGATTGCATCTGCCCAGGGTGGGCTTGTGGCTTCCAGGTGGCTCCTGAGCGCCCGGGGTCCGGCGTCTCCTCTGAGAAGCTGCCCACTTCCTCGCCTCTCCTGTGCTCCCCAAATGCCTTACATTGCAGCAATTAAAGTCCCCGAGGTAACTGCTCCTTCTCCTGTCTCACCTACTAGCCCGCGGGTGTACTGAGATCAGAGACCCTATCTTCTTCATCACTGAATCCTCACAGAGTAGACACTCTGGAGAAGTTTGCTAAATGAGGGAGTGATTGCATGGCCTAAATCGACACAAGGTTTCCCATTTAATGCTTTAATTTTCTCTAATTGGCTGTAAATATTGCTGGGGAAGCTTTTCCCAAGTAGACACTCAGAGATCTTTGGGAGATAGAAACTGGATCAGATTCTCATCAGGAATTTGCCTGCGGGCCTGAGGGTAGTTTACCTCTTTAAGCTCTTTTCTAGGGAGCTGAGCACAGGGGAAAGGCTCACTGTTCTAGAAACACACTGACTTGGCATCACGGCCACTTGCATGTCCTCCTTGGGGCAGCTGCTTCCCCCTCTGTGCAAAGCTGTTACCTGCCTGCTATAGAACCAGAGAGGCAGGAATTATGGATCACGTGGACCTCCACGAGCAGGGGAGGCTTATAGCTTCCCTGCATCCATCCTCCATCACCTCTCTGCCCGGTTTTCACGGCGTAATAAAAGGAGATGGGAGGGACTTCCCCGGTGGTCCAGCGGGTAAGACTCCACGCTCCCAATGCAGGGGGCCCGGGTTTAATCCCTGGTCGGGGAACTCGATACCGCACGCATGCTGCAACTAAGAGTTCGTGTGCCGCAAGTACGAAGTCTGCACGCTGCAACTAAAAGTTCCCGTGTGCCGCAACTAAGATCCGGCACAGCCGATAAATAAATAAATAAATATTCAAAAAATAAATAAATGAGCTTTAAAAACAAAAAAAAGGAGATGGGAGTTGGAGTTCCAGCTCTACTGTGTGGCCCCAGGTGAGTCATTTCTCCTCTCTGGGCCTCTGTGTTCTCATCTGAACAATGAAGGCTGGACTAAGGAACCTCTGAGATCTCTACCAGTTCCTAATGTCACATATCTGGTAGAATGATGAGCAGGGAATGTGGCCCTTGATATTATCACTGTCCCCCAGAGCCTGGGCCGGGGACTTTCCCTTAACTTAGGCTTGTGCGGGGTGGGGGGGAGGAAGGGCCCATAAAGCTACTGCTCCACTCGTGGACGCCTGTGTTCACCCACTTGGTGCAAAGGTGACTCTTCCTGGATGAGTTAGTCAAGTCCTGCTTGAAGTCAGAAAGTCTGCGTGAATGAGTCTTAAATGTTTCCCAAGCTTCTACTCCTGTCTTCTATTACCTCGTGGGTGTAACAGAAGTGCCAATAGGGACAAAGGAAGGATTAAAGTCCCAAGGGCTTGGGCCCCAAGTGGGACACGTGTACTCTTCTCTAACGTTATTTTTGCCATCATGCTCATCACCATCACTGTGACCCATTATTAATACTGTTAAGCATTTATTGTTCTTCATTCAGCCAAGAGCAGTGGGTGAGTAAATCAGCAAGAAACTCCGGCCCCAAGAAGCCTGCACCGTTTCGGGCATTTCTCAGGTCAAGGCTGGTTTCTCCAGCCCTTATGCAGGGATTAAATCTGACCCTCAGCAGGAAATGGGGCCCGTGGCTTTGAGTTCCTTTACATGAAAGTACTGTCCTTTCCGGAGGAAAGGTGTTATAATTCCAAGCTACTTTTGCCGTTGTGTATCTGTTTCTTAGTCACATTTGTAGCTCCTACAATGCCTTGAACAGGGCGCGACCGAAGGTGCTTGCTAAATGCTTATTGAAAATAGTTAATTATAATGATGTCTTATAACAAATTAGGCAGGGGAAGTGGGCCTGGGAGGGCTCTGAAGTGCTTCTGAGCTGCCACGAGCTGAGAAACAGTGTAACTCCTCGTCTGGGGCATCTTCCCTGCTAACGCTTAGAGCCTGGAGCCCTCGGGTTGCAAGGCTAGCAAGGGATTGGCTAGCAAGGGGTTGTTTGGGAGGCAGGGTGGCCAAGACTCAGACAGGAGGTGAACAGCTGGCGCCTCCTTCTGGCCCTGCCGGGCTGGAGCGGGCCTGGGGAGGGCTGGTGCGGGAACCTCAGCCCCTCCGCTCCCAGAATGTCACCTCCCTCCCACCACCCCAGCCCCTTCACCCCGAGAGAGCCCAGCTCAGGAGAGCCAGTGGAGAGCAAGGGAGGCTGTTATGTAACTGATTTAACTCCTTGCCAAACTGGTGACTAATTCAGACCGTCTCGGCCAGATTGGCTCGGCAGATTTGGTGTCATCTGCAGGAGGCCCGGCTGGTTCGTGGCTGGTTCTCACACCCTCTGCTGGAAGGATCTCTCAGCTCCCTTGCTGGCCTGGGCCACCACCAACCTCAACCACGGCTCCATCAGCACTCCTGCCTACCGGAGACCTTCTCCGTAGGCGTCCCATCCCCCAACTTCGTGTCCCTTCCTGCCCTCCAAAAAGAGGCCAGGAAGACAGTTCGTTTATGTCTGCCCCCAAGACAGTTCATTTATGCCTGGGGCTCACTGAGGCCCTTCATTTTGCACCTGGTGAGGGCGAAGGGCACTGTGGCCTGCTGCCCTTGGCTGGCTGCTAAGGTTGGCACTGTTGGGTCCAGAACTTGGGGCCCCTCTCCACCACTGCTCAAGGGGAAAGGGCTCCAGGGAACATCTGGCCTCACCCAGTCCCCTGGCCTTGGACCCCGGGCCCTGCAGGTCACAGGCTGCCTGGGTGATGCCGGGAGAGGCCTGGGCTCACTGCTTCGGTTCTCACTTTTCTTTTTTAAGAGGGGGTGCTTGGTAAGCCCAGCCCGTCCCTCCTGCAGAAGGCCGTCCTGAGGGGGAACGTGGAGGGAGGACATTTGTGCTTATCTGGAGACAGTTCAGGGAAAAACACAAAGAAGTGTCCTGACAAGGCCCACAGTATTCATAGACATGAGTGCTGGGGATTAGTTTATTTAATCCTTAACCACACAGCCCTCTGTGGTTGGGATGATTCCCATTTTACAGGTGGGGAAACTGAGGCTGAAAGCAATTGGGTGGTTTGCCAAAGCTGGTAAGTGGCTGAGCTGGGCTTTGAACTCCCTCCCCAGTGGCTTGGGAGCCTAAGCTGGTTCTGATACACTGCCTTCCCATGGCATTCCTGGGATGGGTTCCCGAGGCCGTTGAAAGACTTGTACATCTCAGCAGCTTCATGGCAACTGCCCAGCTAGACCCAGAAAATAATACTACCTTGTACTGCTACTTCCTTCCGCCAAGCCCCACACAGACATGATCTCATTCACTTTCCCACAGTCCCATGTGGGCTAAGGAGGGGGCGGGGACTCTGTTTCCCAGGGAGGAAAGGGAGGCACAGAGAGGGACGCTGGCCTGTTCTAGGTCACAAAGCTGGCTGGCGGCAGAGCTGGGACTGGAAATCAGGCATCCCTGCCCTGGAGGGCGGTTATTTAGCTTGATAAGTATGGGCTAGAATCACCCCCGAGATACAGCAAATTGGGGTGGTTTTCTTGAGGGCTGACTCAGTGGCTGAAACAGCTCCAAGATAGCTGGGCTTGTGTTAAAAAAAGGAAATCTGAGATGCATATAAAGGCAATCTGTATGCCAAGAAAGAGGCGCTGGGACTAGTGGTCACCACACTAGCGCCCCTCCTGGCCAGGCCCGGCACCGTCTCTCTGCTTCCGTTCCCCAGATGCCCTGGGGCTCAGACGCAGCCCTGGTGTGATGGGAAGAACACTGGCTTTGAGGTCATGGAACCTGGAGAGGATATTCACTAGGGACCCATAAATCAGTCATCTCCCCTCTCAGCTTTTCCACTTTTCACTCAAAAAGTGAGGATACTAACTCCATGAAATAGACATTGTGTGTGAAAAACGTCATCAACTATAAAGCCTGCAGAGAGAGAGAAATTACTGGTGTTCCCTTCAGCCCGATCTCATCTCTACTAAAGACCTTTCTAAAAATGGCTTTGAAGCGACAGGTCACACAGCAGCATTGTCCTGGTCAAACGTCTGTCTTCCCTACTGTGGCTTTTCCACTTGGATCTCTGGTACCCAATGTCTGGTCCCGAATCAAATGTTCCCCGGGTGGCCCCATGGGCTCCAGGGCAGGGCTGGCAAACTTCTTGCAAAGGCCCACGTGGTAAATATTTGAGGCTTCGTGGGCCACAGGTGATTTTGGTCACATGTTCTTTGTTTCTTTCTTTCTTTTCTTACAACTCTTTAAAAATGTAAGAAACATTCTTAGTTCACAGGTCTTACAAAAACAGGCCGATCTGGCCCGCGGGCTGTAGTTTGCTATGCCTGGCCTAGTGTAAAATTGGGGGCGGGGGGAGTTTGGAAGTAGAAAAGGCCTAGACCCCCAGTTTTGCTGCTTGCCTGCCTGAGGGCCTTTGGATCACTCTTCACCCTCCCTGGGGACTTAGTGAATTGTCTGCCTCCTGGCTGTAATAGTCCCTACTTACTTCAGAGGGCTGCAGTGAGGGTTCTCAACAGAAAGCGTCTACCCCGCAGCAGGTGCCTGAGAGATGCGGGGTGGTATCATCACTGCTCAGTGAGTGAGGGACGGCCCACCCTGTCCTTGGTGTGGTGGGGAGGACAGCACCCTCCCAGAGTCTGGGATATTCTACAAGGTGACCAACCAAGGCCCTGCTCGGAAGGCAGAGGCCCAGGGTTTCACGAGCAGAGGAAGACCTGGGGTTATGTCGAGGGGCTGGTTGCAGGGTTGGGACCTTGGTCCCACCACCAGCTTTGTCTTGGGCGGGAGGTGGCGTCTGGGAGTCTGTGGAGCTACAAGAGGCTCCCCACAGACCTGGGGCCCAGGGGGACCCAGGGCTTTGCCGAGAGGACACCGGTGACTCACTGGTTCTCTTGAGTCCTGGCTTGTTGGCAAGTGAAAAACTAGAGAAGGAAGCAGTTGTGAAAAAAGTGTGGGTCAGAGCAAGCTCATTTCATTAATAATAAGAGCCACCATGTACTGAGCACTTCTGCGTCCCGGGTGCTGAGGGCTGTATGCCCATCCCCCCATCCCCCCAGCGAGCCCGGGGCAATGCTGGGGCGGGAAGGGCGGGGGGAAGGCTCTCAGCTGCAGGGGCTGGAGCCGGGCGAGGATGGTCCTGCTTTCTTTGATGTTCCACTGCCTCCTGGGAGCCTAGCTCTGCCCGTGGGTTCAGGTTTGGGTGGATACTCAGGCCAGGGGAGTGTGAGATCTTGATTCTTTTTCTTTCTTTCTTTCTTTTTTCTTTTTTTAAAATTATGTGGTAGTTATCTTTAAGTACAAAGACTTTTCCAATCATGTCACTTAGAGATCATTTTATCTGCTGCTCTGTTTGCCGCCAGTCTCTTGTCTCTCTCCTCAGCAGTGGATACCCTTCCCACAAGGAAGAGAGATCCATGGTTTGTTGCCTTTGCCAATAACGAAAATGTCCGAGAGCCGGGTGGCAAAGCTATTGCCGTTGGCATCTTTCACATGAACTACATCAGAAGAACCAGGATGTCTCTCCCGGTTAGGGATCACAGCAATTCTTCCCAGGTTAGCACCTCCAGTCACCGGGCACAGGTTACCAGTGTCAAATTTGATGAAATCAGTAATCCTGCCAGTCTCCAAATCAGTTTGAATGGTGTCATTCACCTCGATGAGGGGATCATGGTAGCGGATGGTGCGAGCATCACGGGTCACCAGATGAGGGATTCCTTTTGTCCCCACAAAGATCTTTCTCACTTTGCACAACTTATACTTGGTTTCCTCAGGTGAAATACGATGAACAGCAAAGCGACCCTTGGTGTCACAGATCAGACGAAAATTCTCTCCAGTCTTGTCAATGCTGATGACGTCCATAAAACCAGCAGGGTAGGTTATATCAGTGAGGACCTTGCCATCAGTCTTTTTTTTTTTTTTTTTGCGATACGCGGGCCTCTCACTGTTGTGGCCTCTCCCGTTGCGGAGCACAGGCTCCAGACGCACAGGCTCAGCGGCCATGGCTCACGGGCCCAGCCGCTCCGCGGCACGTGGGATCTTCCCGGACCGGGGCACGAACCCGCGTCCCCTGCATCGGCAGGCGGACTCTCAACCACCGCGCCGCCAGGGAAGCCCCCCCATCAGTCTTAATGAAACGCTGCATGCAGATCTTCTTTACTTCATCTCCCGTTAGGGCATACTTAAGTCTGTTCCTTGAGACATGCCCTCAGCTTGTGGGGACCGGTAGATGGATGAGGAGCAAACACACCAGTCAGCTTATCCAGCGTCCAATGCTTTGGAGCTGCTATGTGCTTTAGGTGTTTCTTGGGACCGCGAGCCATGGCTGCTCTAGGCATGAAAAGAGAGCTATTCTTCTTTTTGAGACATACAGTGAAAAGGACTAGTTCCTCGGCTGCTGGAAAAACCCCATCATCACCCAGCCGTGGAACCTGGAGCACTCTCTTCTGTGTACTTGTGCTATCCCGTGGCTGGTTCTGGAGGGTCACCTGCGACCAGCCTCCCGGGCTGGAACTCAGCAGTGTGACTCGGTGCACAGGGGGTCATGTCTTCCTATCGCCAACACCCTGCTTACCTCTGTGCCCCTTTCCACCTATAATTCACTGTTCCTGTATCTAGAAAGCCATCCTGTTACTTCTTTATCTGGTAAACTTCTACGCAGTCCTTTAAAACATAGCTCAAATGTCACCTCCTCCAGGAAGCCTTCCAGGACTACCCAGGCACAGTTAGTATCTCCCTCTTCTGCCTTCAGGCACTTTGATTGTTATACTATTTGGGGGTGGGGGACAAACATTAATCAAGCACTTAGTACATCCTATGCCTTACGCTAGGCACTTTATTGAATTATGCCATTTAACATTCAAAAACCCGTGAAAGGGTCTTATCCCCATTTTACAGATAAGGAAACTGAGGCTCAGAGCAGCTAAATAACCTGCCCAAGGTGAGGCTGGGATCTGAATCCAGGCAGTATGACCTCAGTGCCCTCCCTCCTAACCACTAAATGATATTGCCTCTCTGACACTAGTTATAATTACCCCCAACTGTGATAATACGTTTATGGGTCTGTAAATGGCCCGTGAGCTGAGACCACGACTTATATATCTTTGCTGCCCCAGAATGTAGCGCAGTGCAGTGCACACAGTAGGCGCTTAGTGGTTGCTCATGGAAAGAATGTTGAATACAGAGCCTGTGGGGGCTGGGCCCACTAATGGAAGGTGGGGTGCTGGGAGCCGGGAAAGGAAGACAAGTGGGGGACACAGCTGAGTGGGTGGGGCTTGCTTGACCCTGGCGGGGAGGAGGTTCCTGCTGCCAGCTGCCATGCCATCTTGGAATCACGAGCCTGGCAAGAACAGCAGAATGATGTCCTGACACTGCTTAGTAAGCACCTTCAGCATGCTAGGAAGTGCTTCGCACAAGGGCATTCTAAGTCCAGGATAAAGGACAGCTAGTTCAAATCCCTAGACAGCTCACAAAGGCAGTGCCTCTGCAGGATGCACTTTGGCAAAGGATCATCCTGAGGCTGGGTCTGGACTCCGTGCCCTGTACGTTCTGAACCTTGCCGGCCCTCGGAGAAGCCGGGCTGTTGAGGGAAGTTGCATGAATTCCGTGTCGGGGAGTCCTCTTTTGTACCATGCAGCTCTGTTTACAGCCGACTGGCTGCCCGGAGGAGCGGAGCTTCTGGGTGAGCAAGGAGATGGGCATCAGGACACTTTCATCTCTTCCCGGCTCTCTCCACCCACAGGAGGTGGGGCCCAGCCGGGGCCCAAAGCCTGGAGCCTCCCAGCAAGCCAGGTGGGCCTGTGAGGTCATGCTTCCTGCCACACTTGCAGGTGGCCCTTTCCTGGGGTGCCAGCAGGTGTCAGGGGCAGGGGTGGTGTACGGGGGACCCCTTTAGCATCCCCAGTCCCCTCTGGGGGCTGGAGGTGCCCCTTGAAGCCACTGGAAAGCTCTTTTCTTGCCCGGAAGAGGCCCAAAGCATGCGTGGCTGCTGACACGGGGGAGGGGGGATGGGGGGAGTGGGGGAGAGCGAGAAGACCCGCCTGCAAGCCGCGTTCATACAAAATGCATTTCCCAACGTATCCCTCTGGCCTGTCGGAGCCCCTTCTGCTCACTGCTCTGTTTATACATGATAGACAACTAATTAACATCCAAACCTCCTGAAAGGTCCTTTCAGAGGTAATGTTCTGACAGTTTATGTCAGCAAGGAGCACTGATTTGTCTAAGCATATGGATCACATTGTTTCAGATTGAATGAGGTGAATATTAAACTGCTTTAAATGTACTCTTCATAAAGTACTAATTACACACTCCCAAGGGAGAACAGCCAAGGAATACTAAACAGTAGAGAAGTCAACAGAAGGTTCTTTTTATAGTATGTTGCTGGGCTCTGTGTTTTTCTGTCTCCTTCTTTCTCGCTCTCTCTCTTTTTTTTACAGTAAAATCACAGCACGCGAAAGAATACACATTTATAGCACAATGCTTCTCATCTAATTATATGGCAATCATTAGTTTTAAGCTGGATGCATTATATTTTCTTTGATATATTATGCCTGAGGCACAACTCTGCATTTACTGCTGCTACTGGCAGATTCCAGTCCCCCCAACCCCCTTTTCAAACCCCAACTCCTCTCTACCCCACGACCCTTTAACAAATTATTTAACCCTTACTGTTAGTTTGCTTATTGTCTCAAAAAAGAATAATTGCAACTTAAATTGGCAAAACTGGGGGAAACGACATACTCTTGGTTAATTAATTAATTTATTTGTTTTTAATTAAATAAATTATTTATTTAGGGCTGCAAGATGCCACATGCGGGATCTTAGTTCCCCGACCAGGGATCGAACCCGTGCCCCCAGCAGTGGAAGCATGGAGTCTTAACCACTGGACTGCCAGGGAAGTTCCCCTTTGTTACTTTAAAGCGGAAAAAATAGGAAAGGAAATCTCGTGTGTTTCTGGGAGCTGTGCAATTTTTTTATTAACCAGGTAATGTCCTGAATACACAGTCTCTGCTCCCCGACCCGGTGAAATTCCTTCATAACAAATTCTACAGGATCACACTGAACTCCCGGTGGCTGAGCTTCATTGTCCCTCAGGGAAAGAGATATTTATATGTATAGAAATATACATCTCTAAAAGCAACAGAGGGGTGGAAAACCATGAGGCAGGGAGCAGTCCAGCAAAAATGCAGGGTGGCCCTTCAAAACGCCTATCTCCAGATGTAGCCAGAATTCTGCTCCAACAGTTTTTCTGGATATTTCTGACATCAGGCCTTGCCCGTTGTTGAGAAAGAGCAAGATTAATTTTGAGATGCCCTAGATGGTCAGGTTCTCAGTCCTGAAGGGAGAAAAAGGCCAAGTTCCATGGGGATGGATGGCCTGATATTGACCCGACTGGTTTCTTCTTAGTCAGGCCTCTAATCATCATGCCTCTAAAGATAAAAGTGACGGCAGGGTCCCAGAAAGGTAGAATCGCTTTTGTGTAAGGAGCAAGGTGGGGGTCCCCTTTCCCTACTGTGGTCTTCCTTTTCCTCCCCCGACATCAAATCAGAGAACTGTGGGATCTTGGACTTGAAGGGGTTAGACATTTCCCATCTTTAGCAGATGAGGAACTTCAGAGCACAGAACTACCTGCACTTCAAGCTGGAACCTCGGGTCCTGACTCCCAAGCTCGTACTCTTTCCACTTCAGATAGAGTAACTCCAAATAGCTCTTCTCTCACACAAATGACCCAGGGCAAAGGAATAGAATGACAGAGTGCTACGGACTGAATGTTTGTGTTCCCCTCACATTCACATGTTGAAAGCCTAATGGCATCAATGTGATGGTATGTGGAGGTGGGGCCTTTTGGGAAGTGCTTAGGTCATGGGAGTGGAGCCCTCCTGATGGGATTAGTGCCCTTATAAGAAGTGACAGGAGAGACTTTGCTTCCTCTCTCTGCTCTCTTGGGGCCATGTGAGGATACAAGGCAGCTGTCCAGACACTGGATCTGCCAACACCTTGATCTTGGATTTCCCAGCCTCTAGAACTTGGAGAAATAAATGTTTGTCTTTTGAGCCACTCAGCCTAGGGCAGTTGTTATAACAATCCAAATGGACTGAGACACAGAATTCTCTTCTCTGAGAGCTGGAATTAGTCTGGAAAGTCACCTAGTCCACCCTTCTGTTGCTGCTTGAATCCCCTTCATGACGTCCTCAACCATGACTTTGTTCATTCTTGGCTCTGGCGCCTCTGGGGATGGAGGGTTGGCGACCTTCTCCCAGAGTGTCAGACCATCTCTGTGCAGCTCTCATGGTTAAGTAAGTGTTTAAGAGCAGTGCACGCTGGAGCGAGAGTGTCTGGGTTTAAATCCAGCACAGCCACGTCGCAGCTCTAGGACCTTGGATAGGGGACTTGACATTTCTTTGCTTCCATTTCCTCTTCCTCTGTAAAATGGGAACAAGACAAGTTTTGTGAGGATGACAGGAGATGATACATGTCAAGCAGTGCCCAGCCTACTAAACTAACCAAGCTTAGCTATTATTATTGTTAAGAAGTTCATCTAGCTCCCTAGCATAACTGCCATGGTTGTAGCTCTGCCTGGGGCCTGACGGAACAAGATTAACTTTTCTCCTTGTGTGACTGTTTTCAACAATTTATTCATTCAGTGCTCAGCTGTCACTGGATGACCCCTGCATGCCAGGTACTTAGTGCCAAGAGAAGAGAGAGATGTGGAAAAGACTTGCTCCCCGATCTCATGGATTTTTTTTTTTTTTTTACATTTGTTTTGGCTGCGTTGGGTCTTCATGCTGCGTGTGGGCTTTCTCTAGTTTCGCGGAGCGGGGGCTACTCTTCATTGAGCTGCACAGGCTTCTCATTGCGGTGGCTTCTCTTGTCGCGGAGCACAGGTTCTAGGCGCGGGGGCTTCTGTAGTTGTGGCGCGCGGGCTCAGTAGTTGTGGCGCACGGGCTTCGTTGCTCCGCGGCATGTGGGATCTTCCCGGACCAGGGATTGAACCCGTCTCCTGCATTGGCAGGTGGATTCTTAACCACTGCACCCCCAGGGAAGTCCGATCTCATGGATTTTAAACACCAGAAGAATTCACAATTTCTCTTCAGAGCTTCTCTTCCCCAGGGTACATGCTCTTTGGTTTCTTTGCCTGTTCCTCACTTAACTTTTTTCCAGCCCGTTTTCCTTATGTGAAATCATTGAAAGGAATACACCAGGGATGACAAAAAAATGGTGGCAAATCTGAGCTTCAGTCCAGGGCACACCTTGTGTCCATCATCCAAACATAAGAGACTGGGATTCCATGGGTGGATGGGACCAAGGTATGCGTTGTTTCTTTTTTTTTTTTTTTAAAGCTCCTCATTCTTTTTTTTTTTAATTAATTAATTAATTTTTGCTGTGTTGGGTCTTCGTTTCTGTGCGAGGGCTTTCTCCAGTTGTGGCGAGCAGGGGCCACTCTTCATTGCGGTGCGCGGGCCTCTCACTGTCACGGCCTCTCCCGTTGTGGAGCACAGGCTCCAGACGCACAGGCTCAGTAGTTGTGGCTCACAGGCTTAGTTGCTCTGCGGCACGTGGGATCCTCCCAGACCAGGGCTCGAGCCCGTGTCCCCTGCATTGGCAGGCAGACTCCCAACCACTGCGCCACCAGGGAAGCCCTAAAGCTCCTCATTCTTAAATCCAATACGTGTGTGTACGTGTGGGCATGTGTGTGTGTGTGCGCGCGCGCATGCGTGCACGTGCGTCCCCCCACAGATGCATGCCCACAGCCCCTGACCCTGGGTAAGCAGAGGAGGCTGCCTTCGGGTCTGTCCACTTTTAGGGACACGTCTTTTTCTCAGGGCTGACTCTAGCCTTCTCCTGGCACCCCTCCTCAAGCCTAGGGTATTCTTGGCTGAGGTATTCCCCGCTACGTGAGGGTGCCAGCTGATGATACGTGCATCCTCCAGAAAGTACGACATCATTGGTCAGTCCCCCTGCCTATGCTGCACGTCCATCCCTCCCATCACTGATGCTGCCGAAGTTAGCACTATGGAAGATACATGTGACGTGGTCACTCGCCTGCTACAACCTGTTCCGCAAGACTCCCTGTCTATCTCAGGATCCCATGCAAGTTCCCGGTCCGTGTGCATGTGAGAACGTGCGTGTCTAACCATTGCTCCGTGCCCGGTGCTGTTCTTGGGGCCTCACAGGTGCCAGACCCGCAGCCGGGAGGGCCCCCTTCACAGCCCGTGCCCATCGTGGGCTTTGCACCTCCCCTTTTCTAAACCCTGAGGACACCACCGTGTTTCATCCATTGTTATCCCACAGCTTTCACGGTGCTTGAGACACAAGGGAGTGAACATATACTGGTGGAATTATGGCTGGTGCAGGTGCTATTTTTGAGGAAGTGCTCTTGCCTTGTACCAACAGATACAGGCAGCCAGCTCCTGGGCCTAACCTGATGGACCCCTTCAATATACACTCTTGGTTTTGAAGCCCAGGCATCTCTCCTTTCCCAGAATTAGGCCTTCTTCACCCACCTGCTGGGTCTCTGTTGCAGTGTACCTCACCTGGTGATGAGGATGTCCTCTTTAGGGTCAGGAAGACCTGGCCATACCCCTCTGAGGGGCCCAGAGGTAATAGGGGCAGATGCCGTGCTGAGGAGAAAAGCACCCAGAATATGCCAGGCATAGTGGTAGGTGCTAGCCTGTAGAGTGACGCCCTGCAGAGATGTGATCTCTGCCTTCGTGGAGTTTGCAGCCTTGTGGCGATGCACTGGCTTTCTCAGCTACAAATGGGGCCTCAGACTACCCACGCCACGGGGTTGCTGTATAGACTGAAACAGTGCATATAGGGTGCTCAGCAGGGAGTTAACACTCTGTGAAGTTTCCAAATGGGCATTCTTCTGCACCCCAAGAGGGGCTTGAAGAAACTGGCCCTTCTGAGTCAGGAGGAAGGCCTGTGCACGTCTCTGTAGGGATGTGACCTGGTGCCTGTGACACATCCCTTGGTGGTCACCAAGAATGGAGGAGGTGTGGGGGCCGATGGTGGCCAGACCGCCCTGATGGTGCACCTGCCGCTGGCTCTGGGGCGGAAGCGCTTGAGCGACTATGAAATCCAATATGAAGGAACTCCCTTTTTCCTCTGGCACTTTGATTTATGGCCCGGGTGTCACCTTCCTCCTCGGCACAGCGTCTGGCCCTTCTCCTTTCTATGCCTTTCTCTCTCCTTGCTCACAAATACCTGGTACTTCCCACCTACCCAGTTGAGCTTTGGAGGAGACTAAACTGGCCTTGAATGATTGCTTCTGAAACCTAAGAGTTATGTGGCCTTAGGCTAGTTATTTAATCTCCTTGAGCCTCAGTTTTCTCATTTGTAAAATGGGGCTAAGAATACCATCCTCCCGACCTCATTGTGGGGATGGGGAGTGGAGGCGTGGGAAAGGTTCCCCCACAGCGCCAGGTGTGCCGCCAGCCCCCAGCGTGCGTGTCTTTCCTGTGTCCCCATAAGTCACACTAAGGTAAGGTACTGTGGGTTTAATGGATTCCCTCTCCTCAGGAGTTCCTGCATTTTAAAAGAGGACACTGGCGCTGTCTGATGCAGCACAATAAATTGATTGCATGAAATGTCAGGAGAAGCAGTGGGTTAGGGGAAAGAGATATTTTGGGGGCAGGAAATGGCCTTCCTTTACTTCTGAAATCACACCACTTAGACTCGCAGCTCTCAGCGTAAGAGCTGTGGTGCGCTGGCATGGTACCAGTAGTTGTGAGATGTGTCACAAACAAAGAGGTTGCTAATAATAAAGTGCCACAGTTTTCGAATAATCCCCCCCAAACACACTTTGGGGGGTTACCTTAGAGGGAATTCAAGGTTAGCTCCACGATATGGTCATACCCACTCTCATTCTTACGTGACTTCTCGAGTGGGGTAGAAAAGGGTGCACTTGGGATTGGGCACAACCTGGGCGTGCCTGCACATGGGTGTCCCTGGCCACGTGTGGCCTGGTAGAAATAACAGTTGCAGGTCAGGGACCTGGAGAAAACCCTTGAGACACTTAGAAGCACTAGGCATGCTGCACAGCGAGAGAAAGGAATGAGCCCCTGACTTCTTTTTTTTTTTTAATTTATATTTTTTAACATCTTTATTGGAGTATAATTGCTTTACAACAGTGTGTTAGTTTCTGCTTGATAACAAAGTGAATCAGTTGTACATATACATATGTTCCCATATCCCCTCCCTCTTGCGTCTCCCTCCCACCCTCCCTATCCCTCCCCTCTAGGTGGTCACAAAGCACAGAGCTGATCTCCATGTGCTATGTGGCTGCTTCCCAATAGCTATCGATTTTACGTTTGGTAGTGTATATATGTCCATGCCACTCTCTCACTTCGTCCCAGCTTACCCTTCCCCCTCCCCGTGTCCTCAAGTCCATTCTCTGTCTGTGTCTTTATTCCTGTCCTACCCCTAAGTTCTTCAGAACCTTTTTTTTCCTTTTTTTTAGGTTCCATATATACGTGTTAGCATACGGTATTTGTTTTTCTCTTTCTGACTTACTTCATTTTGTATGACAGGCTCTAGGTCTATCCACCTCATGACAAATAACTCAGTTTCATTTCTTTTTATGAGCCCCTGACTTCTTCTGCAACAACGTGGTTGACTCCCAGGACAGAGCATCGTGCCTGCAGCCAGGCAAGGGCAAAGGAGCGCCCCCTCGACGTGGCTCTATTACGTGAACGCCTCAGCAAGCCTCATGGACCATGACAGCAGTCAGAACTCTGTCGCCTTTGGGGTGGGGATATTGAATGGGAAGCGGGAGGCTTTGGGGGCACTGGAAATACTCCATGTCTTGACCTTGGTGGTGGTTACATGGTGAATGGACAGAATGTTTGTGTCCCCCTAAAATGTGTATGTTGAAGCCCTACCCCCAGTATGATGGTATTAGGAGGTGGGGCCTTTGGGAGGTAATTAGGATTAGATGAGGTCAGGGGGGAGGGGCCTTCATGATGGGATTAGTGCCCTTTTGGGAGTCAGAGAGAGCTTGTTTCCCCTTCTCCTCCTTGCTCTCCAAGGAAGCATACTTTGAGAAGTCGGCCGTCTGCAACCCAGAAGAAGGCTCTCACCAGAACCTGCCGTGCTGTACACTGATCTCAGACTTCTGGCCTCCAGGACTGTGAGAAATATTATAAGCCACACAGTTTATGGTATTCTGTCATAACAGCCGGAACTGACTAAGACAATGGAAGTTTTACACTTAATATCTGGGTATTTGATGGATATATTTGTAACTTAATAAAAAAAATTTTTTTGAAAAGCAGTCAAGGTTTTCCCACAGTGCGCCTTGGAAGGACCTTTACAGTAGGAGCCCAGGGAGCGCTGGGGTCACGTCAGGCCATCTCAGGCAGGCAGTGACTGGCCACGAGCTCTCCCTGGTGGCTCTACGCTCCTCCTGGCTGACAGCTTTTCGGGGCTGACGTCTCAGCCTCATTAGTGCCCAGTGCATGGAGAGGCAGGACCCTCACCAGATAATCTCATTTCTTCTGGCAAGACAGCTCCCAGCAGAGGCCATGGTGTGTTGTGAAATGCTCCTTGCCTAGGATATCTGGGGGGCTGTCAGGTGCCCCCCAGAGCAGCCTCAGTGAGAGGAGTCCGGCAGACACCCAGATACCCCCTGCAATCGGTGGCCCCAGGATGCTGAGGTGACTCTCCCGGCCACCCATGTGGAGCTCATTTTGTTTGCTTTGTGTGTTACTTTGCACCCACCCCTTCGGTTGCCAAGGAAACAGTGACGCAGCCTCCGGTGGGGCCTCAGGCTTAGTCAATGTGGAGTCTTTTAAGGCAATGGTGGTTCAGTGAGGCGGCCCTGGTGCTGGGAGGGCTGGTGCGGGTGCAGGGGGCAGGGCCAACTGGGGAGGGGGAGAGGGGTGACCCCAACGGAAGAGGCGGCAGCTTTGCTGCTGGCCTGCTGGACGGTGCTAGTCAGGATGCAACTTTTCACTCGGAGCCTCAGGAGACCCACCCTTGGCCGAGTCACCAGAAGATACAAGGCAGATGGTTCTAGAGGCGAGGGGGAGCAGCCTTTTCCTGTCCTGGGTGTTTGTGTGGCCTGGGACAGCTGGTCTCTGAGGCTCTGGCAGGTCCAAAGCCTCTGCAGACGAGTCAACCTGGAGCAGCAGAATGGGTTTCTAGGCATTAACAACGTGTTTGTGGACAATTGGGGGTGAGGGGGTTGGCTGGGAACTACGATTCAGGGCGACCCTTCTCAACACGAGAATGCCTCCTGTATCCTCCAGAGATGAGTTCCCCCGCTTTCCATCCCTGCACGGCCATCGCCACTGACACCGGGACCCTGGGACTTCCCTGCCAGCATGCTCTGTCTTCTGCAGCCTCTGCCAGCAGGGCCTTGGGCCTAACATCCTCCACTCCCCAGCCCTGCTCCCTGTCATGCATTAAGCTTGTCCTGGCCCCCCCAGGACCAAGCAGCCCAGTTCCAAGCCTGGGAAGCCCTGCTGGTTGTGGGCCGGTCTACTTCAGGGTCTTGTCTGGGTGCCTCTCTTTTAAACTCCCTGCCGAGAAAGACAGGTGAGACTGCAGCTCTGGATGGAGCATTGGTAAGGGTGTCCTGAGTTCTCCTCTTGACTCCGAGGCTGCCCTGCGGCCTGGTGAGCACAGCCCCTCTCAGGGCAGCTCTTCCTTTCCTGCTGCGGGAATGAATACCCTCCACTGTCTCACCTGAATGGGTCCCATCCCCACTCTCTAACCCCCCCACCTAACTTCCTTCTCCTTGTCATTTTCCCTATCACCCAGTCTCAAAACCTCCGAGTTATTTTTGATTCATCTTTGTCCTTTATCACCCTTATCTTGTCACTTATCAAATTCTGTCAGTTCTTCCTTCAAAACGTCTCCAGCATATGTCCCTTCCTTTTTTAAAATTAAGTTTCATTGTTTTTCTTAGTATAAAAGAGAACTATGCTCAATGTAGAAAACTTAGAAAATACCCATAACCAAAAAGAGGACAATTAAAATTACCCATAACCCTCCAGTCAAAGCTGTTATTAATTTTTGTGTGTGTGTGTGGTATGCAGGCCTCTCACTGTTGTGGCCTCTCCTGTTGCAGAGCACAGGCTCCGGATGCGCAGGCTCCGAGGCCATGGCTCACGGGCCCAGCCGCTCCACGGCATGTGGGATCTTCCCGGACTGGGGCACGAACCCGCGTCCCCTGCACTGGCAGGCGGACTCTCAACCACTGCGCCGCCAGGGAAGCCCTCTACCACTTTCTAGAGCAGATCACTTATATTCATTTTCCTACCTGTAAAATGGGGATTCAGTAGTTCTCAACCCACTGACTTGTGAAAAGGCCTTGGAATCATATACATGATGGCATTGTGTTGATATAAACTGTGAAGCTCTGTCAAATGCCATTATTCTCCCACCTTCTGTCGTTCAGGGTGTGCTAGCCTTATGTTTTGAAATGGTGTGAGTAGGCTTGCTATGGTAGTGAGTATGCATCGGACATTTGATAAGTCCTTGTGGATTAGTTAATAAAATGTCCTCAAAGTGCCGTATCTTTCAATAGAGGATTCGTATAGATGACAACAAAACTATATGCAATGAAAGGATAATATATAATATTGATAATGATAATAGAGCACCTGCTAAGAGCTTTTAGCATCATTGTCTCCTTTAATCTTCAAGGAAGGTACTATTATCACCGCTGTTACACAGATGAGGAAACTGAGGCTTAGTGAGATTAATAGCTTCTCCTGAGTTGCACAGCTGGTGAAAGGTATGGACAGGAGAGGAAACAGGGAAATAAACTAACACAGTGAGGCCGTCCATGCCTTTGGAGGGTTAGAGATAATATTAATATACACAAAATCATCTAGAAGAGTCCCAGGCAAATGGTTTGCACTCAATAACTCATACCTATTATGACTGGGTTCTAGGTTCATTATAAACATTATTTTGTTTGATCGAATCCTTACAACAACCCTGTGAGATAGGGATTATTCTGTCCATTTTACAAATGGGGACACCAACGTCCAGAGAGGTTTAGTGCCTCTACCCAGGCCACACAGCTGGAGACATAGAGGCCTGCCTGGGACTCAGGTCCCACTGTGCCCTTACTCCTGTGGTCAGCTTGGGTGGGGGGCTCACCAACCTTTCCCCAGAAACTCTCTGCTTCTTGTAATGTTGCAGGCAGTACTTCTACGAGCCTATCAGCTGGAGGCTCCTTGTTAAGGCGTTCAAGGCAACCTCTACTAGAGCCCACCGAGCTCTTGGAGATACCTGTACAGTTGGGATGCTGAGGGCTGGGATCTCAGAGCCAGCGTGTATCCTCCCTTTAAACTTCAAGGGAACGAAGACTTATAGAACCTATCTTGGCCCTCCCCACCCCACCCCCCCTTTTTTCTTCCCAAAGAAAAATGAAAGAATCTGATAATTACTTCTATCTACCACCCAACTGTAATAATTACCAACCTATTTCTTCACAGTGTGACAGACACCAGCTCTGGAAAACACATAGAGATAAATTAGCACTAATTGGTTTTCCTCTGGCTGTTTGAATTAGTATTTAAAGCTCCGATTACAAAGCAGAATAATTGCTATTAATGTCCTATTGCCGTACAAAAGGCAGTTCTCTCGAGAACCAGCCCAGGTGTATTATTACTGTGATTACAGCATATTTAACCTGGCTCGTTAAGGGGGAGACACAGGGGACAGTTTCAATATGGTGGACTGACCACTTCCTGCAGGGTGGAAAGCTTGAAGACAGAACAGTGAGGAAAGGAAGAGGAGGGAACAGGAAAAACTGGGCCTGGAAGCCTGTGGGGATTCTTGGCAGGGGTTCTGGGGTCTCTTCCTGCTTCCCTGTCTCCCTGGGGACCTTCCTGGGCCCAGCCTACCCCGCTGTGTCCACAGCCGGCCTCCTCTTCACACCCAAGGCCAATGAAGTCCTCGCAGGCCTTCCTGGCTCCGGCGTGGAGGCCTGAGGAGCGAGGCTGCCAACTGAAGGATGCGTGGGATGTCCCGGATGTTGGCATCAGACCTGTCACCAGTGAGCGCGTGGAGGCCTCTGCCCTCCATCCACATCTCCTCCTCTCCAGTTCGGGCCGGGGGCTTTAGGACATGCCACGTGCTCCCTGCTCCCACTGTGGAGGATATTGAGCTTGCCCCCCTCCATCCCCTGACCCCTTCCTGGCACCATTTTCATTCTTGTTCCTCTACCGGGATCTTTCTGACTAGAGGACTGTGGGTGAATTAGGGAGGAGGTGAGCTCGGTGAGGGCATCTTTTTTTAAAATTAATTAATTAATTAATCAATTAATTAGGGCGGCATTGGGTCTTAGTTGCAGCACACGGGATCTTTAGTTGCGGCGTGCGGGCTCAGTAGCCCCACGGCATGTGGGATCTTAGTTCCCAGACCAGGGATTGAACCTGTGTCCCCTGCATTGGAAGGTGGATTCTTAACCACTGGACCACCAGGGAAGTCCTGGTGAGGGTGTTTTCACGGGCTTCTGTACAAAGGAGGCAGAGAGTCCCAGCTCTCCCACTCACTGGCTAGATGGTAAGTCCTCCAAAGTCCAAGAGCCTCAGTCTCTTCAACTGGAAAATGGGTACAACAACCTCCCTGGTCCTGGTTTCACAGAGCTGTGAGGATCGAATGGGGGTGGGAGTGAAGGTCCTTTGTAAATCACAGAGAACTCTACCTAAATAAAGGGGCTTGTTTAATTCACTCTGGAACGGTGCTGGCTTGTGAAAAAGGCACTCAGGGTAGAACAGAGGTGCTTCTTGCTGGTCCTTTCTTTGGTCTCTTCTTCCTTTTCAGTAGCTTCCCTTCCTCCTCTTTGTCTCCTTCCCCACTTCCTCTTCCTTCCTCGAAGACTCCTAGATCTCATCTGTATCCCCATTCACGCTAGGATGTTAAGAACTCAATGAGTTACCCTTTCCTTGAGCAGCTGCATTTAAAAAGGGAGGGCTATGTTTAACCCAAAGAAATGAGTCACTAATGGTGAACTTTCAGGCAAACTGAGATGATATTTTGTGGGGGAGAAAGAGGATGTCACAGCGCTCCTCAGAGCCCCACAGGCAGCTGTCTGCTCACTGACACGCAGGTTTGGTGGGGCCCTGTGCCAGGGGAGGAAGGAGGCCCCGCAGGGAATAGGTGCCAGGAGAAAAGTCACCAACGGAGAGGAGGCCCTGCAAACCCGGCTGAGGCTGCTGACCCGGAATGTTCGGTCGGGGGGGCGGGGGGGGCGGTGTTCTGGAGGCGCTGGCAGTGAGCTTCTCTGGCCCATCTGTCCCCACCAGGATGTAGTTCCTGGACAGAGCTTGGGTTGGGCGTCCCTGAGGCCATCCAGAGGAGCGCAGCCTCCCCACGGGGTCTCCGCCTTTACCTTTCTCTGTTGCCATCTGGGAAATAAAGCAAGTTGACTCTCACCCGTAAGGACTCCTTGGGGTCTTTCAGCCCTTCTCTGTCCCCTGCCCTTCTGGACCCTCCTGTCTCTCCCCTTCTCCTCCCCTGGACCCCCTCTTCCTTGGTCCTGCCAGCCTCTGGGTGCCACCCTCCGCCCTGTGTGGGGAGAGAAGCCACAGAGAAAGAAGCAAAGCGGTGTCCTTGAAATGGAGAACCAGGTTTGGCCGATTCTCTTCTAGGTAATGTTCTAGGGTTTTATGGCTCTCCTTCCTTCTCTGCGTCACCTGCTCTCTGATACGTAAGCAGCCAGTGCCTCTCAGCACCATTCAGGGACTCCAGAGCCCCAAGACCTTTGGCCAGGGGGTTCCCAAGGTGGGCGATGAGAAGACGGCCAGGGCCCATCTGCCAGGGAGAAGCCTCTGGGTGGTCTCTGCCGGGTGGGCCCAGCTGTAGCAGCCCCAGGAAAGGAGCGTCACTGCCAATGAATCCTTCCTTTACAACCATGCTGGGAGGGACGTGCAAGGGCCCGTGGGTGGGTGTTCACGTAATGGGGGGGGGATTTCTTTTTAAGAGACAAGGTGGGTGGAATGGGGGAAGCCAGCTGGCTGTGGGCTCTATTTCTACTGACAAGGCTTTACCCTGTAGGTGTGAGGAATTCCAATTAAATATGCAGCCTATTTGTCTGTGTGTGGGAGAGGGTTTGCTGGGAAGGAGGGGAGCGGAGGCAGCGTCTCTGCGGCATACCAGCAAACCAGAAATTAGCTCCGTTCATCACAGGCACACGGGGCTTCCCTCAGCCCTCCTGTGCACTCACAGGAGTCGCGGGAAGGAGACAGACAGAGGAAGCGAGAGAGAGGTTGGGGAGGCGGGATCTCCAGACTCCAAGGGCTTCCGGAATCTCTGAGTGGGCAGGAAGGAGTGCCTGACTCCTAGACTCTTGGGGGTTGGGGTTTCCCGTTCTGGAGGCGCTGGCAGTGAGCTTCTCTAGCCCATCTTTCCCCACTGGGAATGACCGGGGTCCTCTGGGCTCACCCCCAAAACAACAGGGGTTCGTAGGTACATCTGGGGGCATCTCCAACTGGGGAAGCAGGTGAGCCTGTGGCCACGGCTGCCCAGGGCAGAGGCCATCACCTCTGCAGGGCCCAGGGACCACTTAGATTCTCCCCCTCTTCACCCCTACAGCAGAGTAGCTCTTGGAAAGCCTCATGGGCAGTGGTTTCTCTGAAGAACAGAATCCTGAAATAGTGAAGCTGGGGCTCACGTGCTGGGCGAAAGGATCACCCCAAGGAGTTTTTTTTTGGGGGGGGAGTTACCTGGGCCTGCAGAAGCCATTGCAAACCTTTTGCCACATCGCTTCATTCTTCCTTTTACTCATAGATGGAGGAAAACATGAGAGTTCTCTAAGGTACAATGAGCAATCCATGTTGAAGCTGATAGAGACAGCCTTTCAAAAGCAACACAGTGTGGCTTTCGGGGGCTTTCCATGGGTGCCCCACCCGAGATTCTTGGAATAGCAGCTGGGCTAGCTGCACGCCCGCCGCCTTGCCCTTGGCCTTCAAACCACTGGCCTTTCATCTAGGCGGCCGCTCCATCCTCTCGCACCGCTTTCTCCATCAGTCCAGTCTTCTCTGCATTTTTCCTTGTCTTTTCTTGATGCTATGTCTCTCTCCATCTGCAAATGCTGATTCCTCCCTAACTCTGATCTCACCATCTACTTCCCAACTGGTTCAAACACCATCACTTGGCGACGAGCTTAGGAACAGGTTATGGAACCGGAGACAGAGAAGGGCTGGCAGGGCATTTTTCTGATCCAGGCACCCAAGGCGGTGGTTCAGTAACCCCAGCCAGCTGACTCTTCAGAGTACCCGAATGGGGCCTGCGGGTCGGGGAGGTGACCGGCACGTGGCCTCAGTAGCCAGGCCTACCTGAAGAACGGCTTGGGGGGCATGGCTCGGGTCGGGTGGGCGGGGGAGACGGGTCCCAGGGGAGGGCAGGCGTGGGTGGAAAGACGGGGAAGGCGAGGGGGCTGCCAAGGAGGCAGCCGTGCAGACAAGCATTGTCGGCCAGAGGGAGAGGCTGGGAAAGCTGTTCAGCAGGGCAGGCATGCCGCCTTCCTGTCCTCCCAGATCTTCTCCAGCCCTTTCGCTGCCCCCCTGCTCCATCCGCCTTCCTCCCCCCCTCTCCCCACTCCCCCCGGCCCGCTCTTCTCTCACTTTCAGAATGGCAGGGGGTGTGGCTGCTCCAGGACAGCTTCCCGGGATGGGACGGAGGGGACAAAACCTGCCTCTCCAGCCCTGAAGATGCTCTTCCAGAGTTCCGTGTTCGACACCAAAAACGAGGACAGCTTGGGTTTGCACAGGAGGACAGTCGGGCTGCTGCAGCCCCTCACCTCTCTCTCCCCTCTGCTTCACCCCTGCCTGCCACAGAGAGTGGAAGGGAGACGGAGTGGCTTCAGGAAAGGCCTAGAGGGGGAGGGGAGGCCAGGAGGTGAGGGGATCAGAGGAGGAGAAAAGGAGAGAATGTGGAAGGAGAGGTATGTCTGCGTGGAGAATGGTAAAATGGTAAAATCAGGTTGCATGTAACTATGTGTTTTGTTTTGTCTTTTAAACACTATTTCCTTAAATTAGGTATAAGGCAAGGAAGCTGAAGACCAAAGTGTCGGGCAAACTTAGCCCAAAAAGCACTTTTGAGTGTCCATGAGATAAATCAAACCTTTTGCCGCTAGACAGAACCTTGGAAGCACTGGGGGCTCAGACAGGTGAGTGCCTCGCCCAAGCCCCACAGTCATCTGGTGGCAGAGCGGGGACAAGGGAGTGTGGTGTGGCTTGGGCAGTGGATGGCACCTCCGCCTGACCCTTTTCTCTGGACCTGGGACTGCAGAGGACATTTCCAGAAAACATTTGGGTCTGCTCCCTGCAGGGCTCGCTGGGCTTGGTGGAGACTCTGCATCGGGCTGTGTTGGGGGACAGGCAACCACGGCCAGAGGCTTGGCCCAGGTCAGCTGTCCTCGTGGACATAGTCACACTGAGAGGACCACGAGGCGGAGGGGCAGCGACATCGTGCCTTCCCTGTGTTGAGCACCTGTGACACATGACATCAGGTGTCACATGGATCCCGCACGGCACCAGCACTTGCCTATAGGTACGCGTAGATAGAGAAAACGCCTAGTAGGAAGAAGTTCCTTTCTGTGCTCCCTGAGACTCGGGGGGTTAAGCAGACCCTCTGGGCAGAAGTCTAGGCCTTGGGTCCAGAGTAGTGCACCTGACCAATCACTTAAGTGTTCCCCTGAGCCCAGCCTGTGAGGGGCCTGAGAGAAGGGGGCGTGGCCCTGTCCTCCAGGTAACTCTGTACCTGGGGACACACAAAGCTCTAAGTTGCTGAGGGGAAACTCCCTCAGGACAGCTGTGGTCATGGCTTCGTGGAATCCGGGGAGGGTCGAGCCCAAAGGGACGGGGATTAAACTGGGGAGGATGAGGGCATGGGTGGGATTCCTCTCGGCTGTGAGGACTGCCTGAGAAGGGAACACTTCAGCTTGGCCTGGGGTGTAAGAGGGGCAGACAGGCAGTGGGGATGCAGCCCCTGGACCCTCAGGGGAGAGGCGGGCCCCGGAGGAGATGAGCAGGGTCTCCGGGTGGCAGCTCCCCCCCTGGCTCCCAGCCTGCCCTGGTCCTGCCCTGAGGTTCCCGGCTCCCCTCCTCACCTCCCTGCATGGCACTCCTGTCACCCTCACAGCTGAGGGCGGTGACTGCGGCACGCATGGAGAAATGTTGTGAATGGCAGAGCTGCTCTGAGCTCCAGACTTCCTTTTGGGAGGCGGGGCGGGTTGGGGGGAGAATCCAACCGAGAGGCATTTTCCTGGCGCTGAGGATAACCTTGTGGGAGGCCGAGGAAATCCAATTAGATGGGAAGGCTGGGGAGGCTGCGGGTGTGTGGGAGAAGGTTTCTTGGCACTTTCTGGCTTCCCCAGGCCCTAAATGAGAAATCACAGCCCTGATCCCTCACGGCAGCCCCCAGCTCCCCTTTCCAGGGCCAGCACGCTCTGATTCCTGCCAGCCCCCAGCCCCTCCTCGCTCAGGGTGGGACCGTTCCCCCAGGGGGGAAACACCGCGGTGGCCCCCTCAGCCAGCGGCGCCCCCAGGGCAGCCCCCTCCCTCTCTCTGGTTGTCCCCTGTGCCCCCCAGGCTGGTGCCCCTCTGGACCTGGGCTCTCCAGTGAGTGTCTATCTCACCCAGCTCAGCACGGATAAGGCGACAAGTGACCTCACTCAAATCAGTGAGCCCTGGCCCTGTTGCCTCTGAGACCCCCTCTCAGGCTTCCTTAGAGGCAGTTGTGGGGGCGCACGGGAGCACGGGTGTAGGGGGCCTCCTGCAGCCTCCACCCAGGGCCCCGCACCCCTAGGAGCTGCCCTCCCCGACGGCTTCTCCCTGCCTTCCTGCTGTCCGCATATCTCTCCTGTGATCCTGGGAGGGGAAAGAGGCCTCAGCTGATGGAGCTGGGCTGGGGCTGCCCTTTCTACTGAGATGAACAGGCCTGGGTGGAGACCCTTCCAGCAAGCCTCTCAGGAGAAGGTTCTGGAAGCCCTGTCCCGTTGGGGTGCTGGGCACCGAGACAGGTTCCCAGCCTTGTCTCCCTGCTCTGCTGAGGTCACGGGGAGGGTGCCTCGGGCGGGTTGGTGGGGGGGCGGACAGCGAAGTCCTCGGCTCATCGTCGGCCCTGCTCCAGGGTCGGGGGCCTGCGTGTGGCTCTGCGTCCCTGTCATCTCGTGGCAGGCTGTCCTCGGAGGGTGTGAGGAACTCCAGTGGAGCATTCAGCCAGTCTGCCTGCGTGGGGGGCCCGGGCTGTGGGGAGGCGCGGTGACTAATCCTCAAGACACCAGTTATGAGCCTCTGGGGAGGAGGTGGTGGGAAGGTGGGCGGGGGAGGAGGGCAAGGTGGGGCCCGGGGTTTCCTCACCAAGTCAGCTGCCTGGCTGCCCGCATGCGATCCCAGGAAAGGAAACCTATGGGGACCCAGACTCCCCGCAGGAGAACTACACCCCTGCGGGGTCCACGGTACCCCGTATTCGGACTCACCCAATATTTTCTGAGGCCCTCCTCACATGTCCCAGGCACCCATTCTTCCCACAACCCCGAGGTCGCTGGTATTGGCCTCAACGTACAGATGGAGAATCTGAGGCACAGAGAATAAGGGACTTACCTGCCAGAGGTCACCCAGCTAAGAGGGGACCCGGCTCCATGCAGCTATGTCTCTGACTGCAAGACCTGTGTGTTTTTCCTGGGTGTCTCAGGAGCTGCGCAAAGAGCCCTGAGGGTCTTAGCAGATCATCCAGGGCACAAGCCACAAGTCCCCCCGTTATCGAGGGGGACTGAAAGCCCAAGGGGTGATGGCTGGGGCTGCACTCCGGACCCTCGAGGCCTCTCCACAAGAGGAGGTGGAGTCAGAGTCACCCCTGGGAACGTTCACTGGCCCGGCTAGTACCCATCGATTACTTCCACAGGCCCAGCACTTAGCACCGGGGAGGCCGAGGAAGGCCTGGTCTCCGAGAGGAGAGATTCAGCTGAAATTTGACAGCAAATGGAGGAGATTCTAGGATCCCAGAAGAAAACCTACATTGGCCTCGCTGGGCCTGGGAGAAGGTGCGTTTGAACTCAAGTCTTGGGCGTGAGTACAGCGTGGGGCAGAACAGAACAGGACCTGCCAGTGGGCAGAGGGAAGGAGGGCGACAAGGGGTCCGAGATGGCCACGGCCTCTGCCGAGGGGTCTCTGCTTTTCTCCCTGGGCCTCTGCTGTGGAGTCAGCCCAGCTGCTCTAGAGGCCTGGCAAGTCTGTTCCCGTGACCCAGGGGAACCCATTTAAGGGTCAGGCCAAGAGAAGCACTGGGGACAGTGCTTAAAAAGGAATGAGGGGCTTTCCCAATCCCTCAGACTTCTGGGAAAACATTAGGTTTCAGGCCTTGATTCCTAAATGATGTTTTGCTTCATATTTTGGGCTTATGAAATATAAGCATACAGAAGGGGATTAGCTGTTTTTATTTTCCAAGGAGGACACATGAGAGGAAACAGGGCTTAAACTACAGCCTGGGAATTTCGATTGGTCACGCGACCCTCCTGAGAGAGGGGACGGACGGCACAGAAGTCTGTTGGGTGTAGTTAAAAGTGGGGTTGCTGCCCGGGTATCCTTCTGCAGGTGATGGATTCATTTCCTTCTTCCCTCAGGCCTGGTCACTTTCACTGGTGACAGAGGCTCTTGTTCCCCAGACCCTTTCCATAGCTTTTTGAGATCCACGGGAGCTCATGCCTTGAAATCTATTTGTCCGGAGCAACTAGGTCTGCTTTACCCCCAAGGATGCACAGTAGGGAGAATGGGGGAGCCAGAGGCGTCTGCATTTCTGTCTAAACCATTGATGGGGATTTTGGGGGTGATAACATCTCATCAGTGCTTTGAGGTTCCCGCTGATCCCCTGGGCTGCTCGAGAGGATGCCCTCCAGGCAGCCAGAGGGAGGGTCCTGAGAACTGGGAGAATACCCGGGGTGGGAAATGTGAGGCCTGAAGGCACAGGCTCACCCTGCCACATGCCCACAGGCAGAGAAGGAGCCTGGATCAGCCCCCTTTCATCAGCTGGAGGAAAGTGAACAGAAGCGGTGAAGGGATGGCTGGACCGCTTGCATTCCCGGTGAGTCTAATGACCAGCTGCAGACTTTCCCTTCCGGAAAAGGACAGGAGGGTCTCTAGGGTTCCTGGCTAAGGGGAAAGGAAACTAACACATGTCAAGCGCCTGCCACGGGTCAGCCTTGTGCCTGGAACTGCACACGGGTTGTCTTAGTTCATTGCCCCAACAAGTTTTGGGGGGTAGATGTTAGCTCCGATGTACAGCCTAGGAAACCAGCTCCAAGAGGTTCAGTCACTTGCCCAAGTTCACAACCAATGAGCAACCAATGTGTCGGGGCTCACATCTGGAACTCTTGTCTTCAGAGTGGAACAGCCCCTGATTCTGGGTAGGCAAATGACCCTTTGCCACCTGTTGGGCTGACCCGGAGTACCCTGTTCTGAGCAGAGGTCCCAGAGTAGCTCCAAGCGGACAGACCCTTTCGGGTCAGGGAAGGCATCCCCTCCTCCGTGCCCCGCCCATCACATTTGGTGGCTCTTGGCAGTGACAGCCCCATCCGAGGACCGGGCCGGCTCCTCCTGGGTCCTGTGGAGGAGCAGGGAGTTCCGGGGAGAAGCGGAAGAGCCAGGGGCTGGTGGAAACTCCCCAAGGCAGCAGGAACCAGGCTGGGAGTGGGGAGGAGGGACACGGGGGTGGGCTCCAGGCTTTTCCCCGCACTTCCTCAGGGATCGCTTTACATAACCAGGGCTGCTTAGTCACCGCTTTTTACTTTTTTTTTGGAAACAATTTTCTCAGCATCACAGCTCCCATCTCCATCCCTTACTAGTCACCGGTGCTAGGGAAGTCCCTTTTCTTCCGTTCCCTAGGCAACCCGGCACATTTGCCTTTCAAATGATCCAAGGCCTGGGCGGGGGTAGGAGTTCCCTCCCCCTGTACCCAGGCCTCCCACACAGCCACTCCCCACCTCCGTTGGCACTGTCAGGTGGCCCAGCCACCCGGAGAAATCTGGGAGACCAAACGCCCTGCCTGTCAGCCCCTGTTCTAGACCCTCACATTTTCAGGCCTGGAGTCTGGCTCAGGCTCAGGGCCCCCAGCTCGTTTCTGGAGGTGCCATGTTGAACTTTAGGCATGGCTGGCTCTCCTCACTGCTCTCTTTGCGGGGGAAGGCGGCAGAGCTGGGCCCACCCCAGCGAGGCACAGGACACCCACAGCGGACACCGCGCCCTAAGAACAGGGCCTGCGGGCCCGGGCGCCCTGCTCACTCTCAATGTCTTGGGGCAGGGGAGCATTTGGCATGTCATATCCTTCCTTCCATCCCCTCTGGCTCCCTCCAAACTGCCCATGTCAGCCTTGACTGGATGGAGATGCCCAATGGCTTGGGAAACAGACTCGGTGTGGGAGTCGGGGTGAGGTGGGGAGTCCTTGGGGTCGGAGCTGGAAACACGGGGCAGAGGTGCCCAGAGCGCCCTCCTACATCCCCTTTCAAAGTCCCGATGTCAGTCCTGATGATACGAAGCCCTCCCTGACCAGGGGGTTCAATACCGCCACTGAAGGGGGATCGTGGGCATTATAAAAACAGCATGGCACCAAATCACACAGCATGTCGGACCATTTCACTCATTCACTCAACACCAATCTGGAGAGACCGCACTCTGTGCTAAGCACTGTGCAAACCGTCAGGTCCAAACCATCCATCAGAGAGTTTTAGAGCGCTTCAAATTGTCAGATGGGGTCCTCGGATCACATACAGAAAATCTTATCCCCACACACAGGAGTCCTAATTAGGAGCAAAGTCTCTTAGGACTTCTTTAAGCATGAGTTCTTAACCTAGGATTCATGAACAGCCTTCAAGGGGGGTCTGTAAATGGCCAGAGATTGCAAAATTGTATACATGTGTGCATGCTTGCCTGCATATTTCTCTAGAGAGAGGCCCAGCACTTTCAACAGATTGGGGTCTATGATCTTCCAAGGGTTAAGGGCCTTTCCTGTTATCACAGGCTGGCCCAGGTTTAGAAGCAGCTTGTCTTAGGGTGTCTGAGAGTGAACAGCACAGCGTGCCTCAGGATCAGTGTTGAATGACGGTGACCTAGTGATCACCTTTCCAGGATCCGGTGCTTGCCTCTGCCAGGGCCATGGGAAGCCCCCCTGGTGACCCCAGCTTTCCTGCTCAGACCCTAGGTTCAACCTCAGCCAGAGGCGCTGAAGGGGCGTTTCACGCACAGCCACATCCGGCCTCTCTGCTGAGCCAGGCTTGCCCCCAGGTTTGGGTCCAGGGATGTGGGCCGGGCTCCTGCTTCTCTGTGGAAGGGTTGGGCAACCTGGGGCTTCTCAGGGCTCTGGCTCTCCTGTTCCGACCTCACTTTGATTCCCTTTCTATATTTAAATCTTTTCTCAGTCCTTTCTTGAGAATAAGCGAATGATGCCTAGCAGTTCTTTTTGTGCTTTTAATCCTCTTTCCCCGTAAGGAGAGATGGGCATGGCAGTCCAATCAGGAGCGGCAGGAGTCTACAGAAGTGCTTCCTCGGGTCCCTACACCCTCTCCTTCTGGCCTCGGCCCCGCCTCAGCTTCCTCACCAGGCCAAGGTGCCTGGAGGATGCACGAGGGCCCGGGCCCTCCGAGAGGGAGGCCTCGCCGCTCCTGCAGGCCCTCTCAGCTTTCTGTGGCTGGTGGTCGGGTGCCCGGGAGAGGCCAGAAGGCTCTGGGTGGAATCAGATTCCTGGATTCAACCAGGGTCAGTGTGCTCCATGAGATCTCAGAGGCGAGATCAGTATGATGCAGGGGCGAGGGGCACTCACTTCACTGCCTGTTGTCTGAGCACTTCATGTGCACCAGGAGTGGAGCGGGTGTAGGTCTTGGAGCCAGGCCTGGAGGGCGAGGCCCAGAGAGACGCTCACTGCTGAGTGACCTTGGGAAGGCTACTTCTCTGGACCGCAGGAGGCCGAGGACACCAGACCTCTAGGCCACTGTGAGGATGACAGAGATGGGTCATGTGATGTGCCTGCCTGGATCCTGGCGTGCAGCAGGCACTCCAGCTTTGCTGGTTTTCTTCTGTCCCCATCACTGGTACCCCGCTACCAAAACTGAGTACCTAGTTATGTGTCAGAGGAGACGGATGCCATAGAGGGCGGCGGAATGCGTGAAGGAAGGCTGAGCGGAAGAGAGGGGGGACCAGGTAGGATGGCAGCAAGAGTAAAGACAAACTACGTGCCTGGAGGGGAGAATGCGCTCAGGACCCCAAGGCAGAAAAAGGGACCAGGACAGGCGGGAAGAGGCAGGCTGTGGCTATCCTGTAGCTCTTTTTAAAGATTCGTCATCGATGCCTTGTTTTTAAGGAAACTGAGGCAGTGCGGTGGCTGGACGGGCCTCCTAGCCTTGAATTCTGGCCCTGCTGCAGCCACTGGACGTGACCCCGGAGCCAACCTTGTATCCCAGGAGACGTGCCAGGCTTGGGTGTTGCCAGCCGGGTGCCCGATTTAGCACACGCCTTGTTAAGAGAAGCTAATTAACAAACCTGCATTTAAATAAGCAGCCGCCCGGGTGTTTGTAACCACCGCCTTATTGAATTGTGACAAGTTATTAGCCCTTGCATGTTAAATGAAACAGAAGCATCCAGGAAAAGCCCCTAAATCCAGTCTGCATAGAGCAGATTCCCGCTGAGAAAATGACGGCAGCAAGAACAGATTCACTTGCCGCTTTGGGGAGAACTCCAGACCTCCTTTCCTTGGAGGTTACATAATCTTCTGTCAATAGCGATGACACTAGAAGGACGGCAGGGGGAGGGAGGGGAGGGCCATCAGAGGTGCTTGGAGCCCCATCGGAGGCTCCGCTTCCTTTCTGGGGCGCTGGAGACACGGCCTAGGCCAGGGGTCCAAGGCAGGCCACGCAGCACCTGCCCGCGGCCACAAACAGGCCCTGCGGGTTTGAGCTGCGGCTGGGCCTGCTTCCTCAGGGCCCTGGTGTGCTCGGAACAGTTTGTCACCCCGTTTGGCTCTGCTTTGGGACAAAAGAACAGCTTAGCCTAGAGCCATGGGGACCCGGCCTCCCCATGGAGTCAGCTTTAATCAGGGAATGTCTCTCTGCATTTCCTTCCAAGTATGGGGAGACAGGATCAAGGGCCAGATTCAGTGATGTCTTGACTACTCTCTTTTTTTGAGAAAAAAGCCATTGACCCTCAGGTGCCCACCACCAAGGTTACCAGGCCTTAGGCAATGGAATTGGGAGCTGCCCTGTCCTCATGTTATTTTTCCTTGTCCTTCTGGGGCACCTTCAGGAACCTGACCCACACCTTCCCTCAGCACCTCCTGCCCAGCGCCCAGGACAGCAGAACAGCTATATCAAGATGCTGAGCATCCTCCAATGAGGCATTTCCGAGGAGGCCACATCTCCAGGATGGGGTAAGACTGTAAAGACAAGGATGTGGTTGAGTGTCGAGGTGCGGTCTGGTTTGGGACCAGTCTGCTGCGTGATACCCCACCGTGGACGCGGCTCCATGTATCGGGGCAGGGGATTGAGAGGAAAGCCCGGTTAGGGAGGCAGGGCCGGGCAGTGGTCCTGGCAAGGTAACCTGGGAAAGTCCTGTCTTCTCTGAGCCTGATTCCTCATTTATTTTTATTTATTTATTTATTTTATTTTTATTTTTATTTTATTTTTATTTTTATTTTATTTTTTTTGCGGTACGCGGGCCTCTCACTGTTGTGGCCTCTCCCGTTGCGGAGCACAGTCTCCGGACGCGCAGGCTCAGAGGCCATGGCTCACGGGCCCAGCCGCTCCGCGGCATGTGGGATCTTCCCGGACTGGGGCACGAACCCGTGTCCCCTGCATCGGCAGGCGGACTCTCAACCACTGCGCCACCAGGGAAGCCCTGATTCCTCATGTAAAATGGGGACAGTGGCTACCATACTGGGTCCAGTGAGTGGCCCAGGAGATAACGTCTACAAGTTCTATCTGGCCTCCAATAAGCCTTTGACGAGCGTGCAGAGGACGCAGTGACAG
The DNA here is from genome assembly GCF_964165515.1 of Mesoplodon bidens. Taxonomy (NCBI): domain Eukaryota; kingdom Metazoa; phylum Chordata; class Mammalia; order Artiodactyla; family Ziphiidae; genus Mesoplodon; species Mesoplodon bidens. The sequence continues at coordinate 104,114,577 of NC_138162.1, forward strand.
GATGGATGAACGTGGAGCGGAGTTTCCTGGGCTCGCTGCTGCTCCAAGGTGACCTGGAGCTGAGCTTACATTTCGGCTCAGCTCTTTACCAGCTACATGACCCTGGACGAGGGGACTAACTCCTCCAAACGCCGGTCTCCTCGCGTGTCCGTTAGCGCTGATGCTCATTGCGCAGTGCAGAGTGGGGATGGAATGAGATAACGGATGTGCAGAAAGTGCCCAGCGCAGAGCAGAAGCGGAATAAATCCTGGCTCTCCTTCCCTTTCTCCCTCCCACTCGCTTCATCCATCTTTTCGTTTCCAAGCAAGAGAACCGCTAAATCGTCCATTCTGGAGTGTTCTGGATTAGAGATACCAAGGAAAGGGTACTCTAGGACAGCGGTCTCCAACCTTTTTGGCACCAGGGGCTGGTTTTGTGGAAGACAAGTTTTCCACGGGTTGGTTGGGGGTGGGGGATGGCTCAGGCGGTAATGCGAGCGATGGGGAGCGGCAGATGAAGCTTCGCTCACTTGCCCGCCCCTCACCTCCTGCTGTGCGGCCCGGTTCCTAACAGGCAGCGACCAGTACTGGTCCACAGCCCGGTGGCTGGGGACCCCTGCTCTAGTACATTATAATATTTGGGGCATGTTTTCCTTAGAATTAGGCTGGGACCTACCTACGGGAAGAGGCTAGATATATTTCTGAACTTGAAAACCCATCTATTTGTGCCTTTTTAAAAGTTGCCACGGCAGGACTTCCTTGGTGATCCAGTGGTTAAGACTCTGCACTTCCACTGCAGGAGGCATGGGCTCTATCCCCGGTTGGGGAAGTTCCACATGCCATGTAGTGCGGCAAAAAAAAAAAGTTGCCACGGCAGTTAGACGGTGCAGAGAGGGAACAATCTCCTTCTCTCCTGTCCCTCTAACAGTCAGATCTTCAACTGACTAATCAAAGGTTATCCATCAGCGTTCACACTCCTTACATAGCTCCATGGCAGGCAGCGTGGGAAAGAGAGCCAATGGGAAGAATGGATGGCCAATGCCCTGGGAGTCGTGCGAAGGGAAGAGGGCTGGTCCCTCTAATCCCTCTAATTCAAGGTGGGTCCCTCCAGGAACACTTCCCAGATGCCTCTCTTGGCAGGGGTGCGGGATGTGCACAGGTAGGAAGAGGGGCAGTATTCTAGAAGAATGCAATCCAGTGAGTGGACTTGAAGAGTTGGCGTCTGTTTTTATAGATATGTCAGTTAAGTGAGCGTGCAGCGTTTGTACTGCAGGCGTGGTCAGAAGGGCAAGAATTCCACAGGGTCTTGAAATCTCAAATTGCTCTTGCCTGGTAGACGTTCTCCAGGTCTGGGAATTGGCAGAAGTGGACGAAACGGGGATACCAGCATTTTGTTAGGTCACTTTTGTTTCAACAGGACTCATATCCTCTCCTTTCAGCCAGAAATTATGCTTTGTACAGATTCCCAGTTGGCCGGTGATGGCAAAGAGGCGTTAACTAGTAACACTAACACTTGTTCTTCTCTGCCCTTTCTATTCAATCAAGAAACACACACTGGAGGGCTCCCCTGGTGGCGCAGTGGTTGAGGGTCCGCCTGCCAAGGCAGGGGACACGGGATCAATCCCTGGCCCGGGAAGATCCCACATGCCGCGGTGCAACTAAGCCCGTGCATCACAACTTCTGAGCCCGCGTGCCACAACTACTGAAGCCTGTGCGCCTAGAGCCCGTGCTCCACAACAAGAGAAGCCACCGCAATGAGAAGCCCGCGGGCACTGCAACGAAGTGTAGCCCCTGCTCGCCAAAACTAGAGAAAGCCCACGTGCAGCCACAAAGACCCAATGCAGCCAAAAATAAAATAAATAAATTAAAAAAGGAAAAGAAAAAAAGAAACACACAGTGGAGATGGGGATTAAACATGGATTCTACTCCCAAGCACTTGAGTAAGAAAAATAAACCACTGCTACTCTTGCTGCTGCTGCTGCTACTTGCACCCCTGTGCTAAGTTCCTGGATGGAGGAACGTCTGGGCCAGAGTGGTTTCCGGGAGGAGATGGTCTCAGTGCTGCTTAAAAAGAAGGTTGGCACAAGAAGGCCTTGTGCAGGGGGACGCTTTTAAACTCAGCTTTAAAAGATGATCTAGGCAGATCATGGAGTTGAGCTGAGCACTGGGAAGGGAAGACCCAAACGGTCTGCTAGGAAGGAGCACAGGAAGGCTGCTACAGCTGGGGTGGGAGTCGGGGGCGGGGTGGGAGGACTGCTGAGAAGTGAGGCTTGGAGAGGAGGCCGGGAAGGTCAGGGAGGGCCCTACTGGCCATGCCAAGGTGTGTGGGTTTACCAGTCAGCGGGTTAAGTAGGGGAGTGGTCCTACTCTTAGGAAGATGCTGGGGTGGCTGTGATGCTGTAGAGGAGGAGGGGGTGGGCAGGGTGGCCGAGTAGAGCGGGGAAGATACTCAGTTTGATCTTGAATGCATTGAGAGCGGGCTTGCAGAGCATCCAGAGAGACACACAGGTAATGGGCACCCAGATCTGGACTCAGGAAGAGGTAACGGGGTGTGCTGGAAGCCGTGGGAATGGACGAGCTCCTCCTGGGAGAGCCTAACGGGAAAGGGAGGCTGGGAGAACCTGGGAGGGAAATCATGGTAGAGGTGCATTTCAAAATGGTAGGTGTCATCTACCGGTGACAGAGATGCCACTGGGATGAGAACTGCCAAGTCTCCGTCAGATATGGCAGTGAGAGGGTCAAAGCTGGAACCATTTCAGCGCAGGAAAGATGGGCGGGGGGCAGTGGTGAAGAGGGAGAAATTGCACACGCAGCCTGCTCTGAGAAGCAGCGTGGCTGGGAAAGGCAGGTGAGAAGTGGGGTGGCCGTAGCTGGAGCTGGGGGGTTCTGGGAGCCTCTGGCGGTGAGGACTGACGGTGGCAGGGCTGGGTGGAGCCCACACAGCATCCAGTGCTTCCCAGCTGGGTTCAAAGTCTCCCACACACTTGCAGGGATGCTCGGGACACATACCTAGTCCCACAGCAACCTGGGCCTCAGTTTCCTCACCTGGAAGAGGAAGGGCCTGGATCATTGCAGTGCTAGGTCTTCTTTCAGCTCTCAAATTGGATTGTCCTTATGCTTGTTCATATGCTATGATGCTATATGGATTCCAAATTGACAGAAATTCTAAATTCTGGGTGGCGTTTCAGTAATATCTACCAAAAAGCCTTCGAACGTGTAAAACCTCTGACCTGAGAATTTCTTCTAACAAAGTCACGGCCGAGGTGAATAAAGAGAGTGGGTATTCACAGCTTTGTTCATTGTAGTGTTTGTGAAAAAAAGATACAACCTAATGTCCAATAGTAAGGAATCGGCTGAGTAAATTATAGTACATCCATATGGTAAACTACTTCTGCACTAAAAATCATGGTTTAGAAGAATATGTGTTGACATGGGAAAATGTTAATGATATATTGCTAAGTAAAAAAGCAGGCTACATTACAGAATGTACAGTATGATACATTCATTTTTAAAATTTTTGATTAGGACACAGACCAAATCTTTAATTTTTTCCTTCTCTTGGCAAGCAAGTAGAGTATTATCTGGAATAATGTAACTAAAAAAACTAAACAGAAAGACAGAGTTATACACCACGTGTGTTCACGTGAATTTTGAAGTCATTAGGATGGAAAGTAGGTTGTCACGGAGTGGAGGAAGTGGAGATATTCTGCAATGAGACCATTTTAGGAGTGGAATTCACCCTAGAGGTCAGGGGGCCCAACCTCCTCACTTTTCAGATGAAGAAGTTCAAGCTTAGTGGAGAGTCTAGGACAGTCACTAGTCGGGGATGGGGTTGGGGGACCAGGTCTAGAACAACCTCCGGTTGATGCCTGCATGTGGCCCTCAGAGACCCCCTCCACTGAGATCTACGAGGTGACTACATTCCTACGTACTCTGGGGCGGGGGAGTCATGGACTCCTCTATTCCCTGCACACTCTGGGGCCCGGATTGCTCAAGGCTGCTCGAGGGGTGCAGGGCTGTCTGGGCTACTGCAGCATTTCATTGTCACCCAGCCGAACTGGGGGTGACGGCTGCACTCGCCCTGTCATTCATGTTCATGCAGTAACACCGCACCGTCTTTCTAACGCAGGCCAGAGGGGTCAGGCCTGGCTTCTTCTCTGGCTCTATGGCCCGCTTGCTGACCGCCACGGCCACTCTGTCATCCCTTGCCTGGGCCACTGCAATAGCCTCCTGACATGTCTCCCTGCTCCTACCCCTTGCCCGAAGCAGCCAGAGGGATCCTGCTCAAACCCAAGTAAAACACGCCCTTCCTCTGCTCATCTGCCCACCCACTGCCTCCTGGTACATGACATGCTTCCTCACTCCCATGCTTCCTCACTGCCCCCCCCACCACCTTCAGCCACACTGGCCTCTCAGCTCTGCCCTGGACACAGCAGGCCTGTACCTGCCCCAGGCTCTTTGCACTGCCCGGTCCCTCTCCCTGGAGGGCTCTCCTCCCAGATTTCTGCGTGCCTTGCTCCATCACTTCCCCCAAGTCTTCATTCAAATCTCACCTACTCAATGATCCCCACCCCGAGCACAGATTTAATCCTGCAAACTGTGCATCCCCCACTTCACCCCACAATCCTGTTCTGCATTTCCCGCCCCTAGTATTTCACACCTTCTAATACACCAACTCATTCATTTATTTATTAAGCTCATTGCTGCTCGTTTGTCTCCCTCCTCTAGAAAGTAAGTTCCATGAGGAGAGGGATCTTAGTTTCATGCACTGATGCAACCAGAGTGCCTAGAATAGAGGGACTCAGAGTAACTGCTTAAAATATTTGTCAAATAAAAGCAAAAAATGGATAAAAGTTAAGAACTTGGAAACGTTCCCCCTATCAGGAAAGCATAAGAGGAAATTTAAGACAGCTCTCAGTGAGAGGCACCTCGATGTTTAGGGGTAAGCATTGCGGATAAAGTCTAAAGTAAAGTTTCCCTGCTCCACACCCCCATCTCTGACGCTCAGCCCCGGAAGCACAGCCTTCACTCCACCTATCTGGAAGCCTCTTTCTGTCGGCCTTCAATGTAGCCTTCAGTTGTGCGGGCTGTTAGATGATTCATTCATTCATTCACTCATTCATTTATTCATCGCACACGCAGGCACAGAGCCAGATGCTCTTTTGCCCTGAAGGAGACTGCAGTCCGGAGGGGAGCGGGGACCCATGGAACTGACTGCCCCACAGACATGTGGAAGCTCCTCGTAACGGGCAGACACAGGAATCAGAGGAGGTGGACCAGGGCGCCTTCGTAAGTCAGGGGGCGTCTGAAAGGTGGCTTGAAGGATGGACGAGCAGGTTAAGAGAGGGAAGAGGAAGAAAAGCATCCCAGAAAAGGCTCAGCAGTGGGAGAAACACTGGGAATACAGCGTGGCTGTGGGTGATTGGAATGATGAGTTCACGTGGGGTGGAGGGGGAAATAAAAGCTGGACTGGGGCCTGACCTTGAAGGGTCCTGTGGCTACCTTTGAAGGCTGAGTTTTCTAGCTCCGAATTTGTACATTTTACAGGCTTCTGGAGAAACGGAGAGTTGGCTCCCTTCTCAGCCAACAGACGGGGTTTAATTGCTGTTACTGTCAGTGTAGTTGCAAATATCATATAAAAAGGGCTTTTTGGCTAATTGTTTTTAGAATAAAAATTCAGGAACTATGTATAGATATTATGCATCCAGGGTACTTTAAAGATCAAACTGTTTACATTACCCTTAAATACAGTCCTTAGCAGGAGGCGCTGGGATCTGTGAGTGACTGGGACACGAAATGACCCCCCAGGGCTTAAGATGCTGGAACAATATGACAGCAGTGACTTTTTTACTGCGGGGGTGGGGGAGGGCAGTTGGGGAGGGTGCAGTCAGCGCCCTTTGATTGGCCAGAGGCCCAGAAGAATAGTCAGCTAAACTGGGTAATTTCACAGGCACCATTAACCTAAACTATTGCCTTCAGGCAGACAACCAGCCTCCCCAGCACACAGAGAAGGCTGAATTCCACGGGCTTCTGGGGTGGTGGTGGTGGTGGGCGAGGAAGGGGCTGCGTTCCCATGGGCTCCCTGAGAACCTTAGGTGGGGGCGCTGAGGAGTAGGCCGGAGGCAGCCAGCTAGAGGCGAGCCTCGGCACTTCGCATCTGCAGCTTTCCCTCCTCAACCCAAATGGTACGGAGAGGATTTCTGAGCCACGCAAATAAAGCAAATTCATAACGAGTCATTGCCATCCTGTTTTCGTGCTCAAGCCTCTCTCAAATTTTAATTTGGGAGCTTTTAGAAAGGCAAATTTATCTGTGACACCATCCAACTTCTATTTTATTGGAAGCCTCATCTCAAAGGATGCAATTGACTCCTGAGAAAGCTGTGGGCTTCTCCTTTTGATATTTTCCCAAATTCTCTGTGCATGTGTGTGCGCATGCGTGTGTGTGCTCATGTGTGCACATTTGTTTTAGGGTTCTCTACTTATCTGATGTACAAACACATAATGCATATTCACAAGGCAGCTACGGAAGTATATATATATATACGTGTGTGTATTTATCACATATATGTGTAATACAGCACAGAGTCCTGTATGCCAATATTTAAGCTATCATATTTAATTTATTCAACAAACATTTAATTAGCACTTCCTACTCATTAAACACTGTCCTAGGCCCTGGGGGGTAAAGTGATAAACAAGTTAGATAAAGCCCCTGCCTCCCGGGGCTAACATCCACTGGAGTCTTAATACAGGGTTTCCAACAAATGTGCAGAAATCCGTATCGACAGCCGTCAAGTGAGCTGGTGGGATATATCAGTAGGTCAGTATCCTTTTAATACAGGAGAGACAGTCCATTTGAGTGGAACAATAGCAAGTGAGGGTGGCACTGGGATTCCCTGCACAGGTGACTTCTCAGGGCTGAAGGGCCATGCCCCACTAGAATACTTTTGGGTGGTTTTAAGGTGTAGGTAAAAGAGCCCGGGGAAGGGTGGTTGGGACCCGCATATCCCATCCTTGTTTGTGGGTGTTTTTCAACATCTTTCTCCTCCCTGAAGCCTTCCCTGCTCACCCCAGGCATAACCAAAGTGTCCCTCTTATGACATCCTACTGTCTGTGCAATTCACCAGCCCTTATTATGTTCTGCTCTATGTTGATAGCTATCATTTTTGTTCTAAGCTTATTTTGCCTTTCAAAGAACACGTGGGGGAAATTCTACTCAGTGCCTGGCCCTGTGCTCTGGGGGACACACAAATGAAGGACCCTAGCTTTGCCCATGAGGACCTGCCAGCCTAGTAAGAGGACAGGAGAGCAAACCATAATTACGAGGGCCAGGTGTATGACAGAGTTGTGCACAGGGCACCATGCGGGCAGGCAGTGGGGGGCTTGGTGGGGGAGCAAGAAGGTTCTCAGGCTCCGCATCAGAGATGATGCTTAAATGCTCCCCAAAGAAGCCACAGACTCCTTGGAATAGGGACCTTACCTAATTCTCTTTATATTCCCCCATAGCTGGGATGATCATATTCTCTTGCCCTGTGATTTAACTTTTTAAAAATAGCATTTAATGTCTGATTATTTAAAAAATACATATTATAGACAATTTAGAAAAAGAGCTAAGCTCAAAAAAGAATATAAGGATCTCTCATAACTCTACTACCCAGACAACTAACTTCTATGAATATTTTGGTGTGTACCCTTTCCAATTTCTTTGGGAAATTTTGGATTGTGCTCTATGTAATTATTTTTAGTTTTCTTCTCCTTGTCATGTGACAATATGGCACGAGTATTTTATTGATGCCCTTACACATTGATCTTCAGTCATTTTAATGGTTGCATAATATTCCACAGACCATAATATATTTGCCCATCATTGCTTTTGAACAAATAGATTGTTTCTAACTTTTCACCATTATAAGCAACACTGTTGTGTGGATAAATTGCTCCTCACATCTATTATAACTTCCTTAGTATAAATTTCTAGAAGGAGATTGCTGGGTCATAGGCTACGTACATCTTAAAGGCGTGTGATATTTGATACACACTGCCAAATAACCCTGCAAAAGGGTTTCTTAACAATTTACACTCCCATCAGCACTAGGTGAGAGGACTCCGGTGTTATTATCATTTTTTTTTTAAAGAAACAAACCCCAAACATTGCGAAATAATGGCTGCAGTTGGCGTGGGTGAGGGAGTGGTATCAACACTTTCTTGTTTTCATTTGCATTTCTGACTACCGGTGTAGGTCTTCATTTTTCATATGTTTATTCTGTGTTTCTTTTAAAGAACTTCTTAAAAAATAAATAAATAAAAAAATAAATAAAGAACTTCTTATTTCTGTCTTTTTGCCCACTTTTCTATTTATTACAAAATAAATTAATAACAGCTAACATTTATTGCGTGTATGTCATTTATTGAGGGTGCGTCAGGCATTGCCCTGAGTACTTTCTATACTGCTTTTTTCCCTTTGTTCCTTCAAACAGCTCATGAGTAACATACAATTGCAGTATTATCTTACTGATTTTTAAGTGACTCATATGTTAAAGATAGTAATCTTTTGTTGTCTATATCACAGTTTTTTCCAATGTGTTGATCGTGTTCCATTTTGTCTGAGGAGGTTTTGATCTATGGAGGTTTGAAGGTTTTATGTGGTCAAATTGATCAACTATTTCACTTCTGTCTTTGCAAATATATGTTAAAAGGTCTTTTCCTATCTTGAGATGAGAGAAATACTAACAAATGTATATATAGTTTTGGTTCTTTTATGGTCTATTAACATTTAAATATTTAATCCATTTAGAATTTGTTTTGATTATGAGAAAGAGCTTCAATGTTATTTCCCGCCCCCCCCCCAAGATGATTAGCCAATCATCCCCATAGCATTTATGGAATAATCAATTCTTCCCCATTGGTTTTAAAATGATTCCTTTATCAGACACTGAGTATTTTAATCTTTTTCAGATCTTTCTCTTCTGTATCAATGATATGTCTGTGTACATTCTCACCAGTACCATCCTTCTTAATAATTGTAGTTTTATAACATGTCTTAATATCTAGAAGTAACCTTAAGTTCCAATAAAAATCATACTGTCGAGTTTCTATAAAAATCCTTTTTTTTTTTTTTTTTTTGCTTTACGCGGGCCTCTCACTGTTGTGGCCTCTCCCATTGCGGAGCACAGGCTCTGGACGCACAGGCTCAGCGGCCATGGCTCACGGGCCCAGCTGCTCCGCAGCATGTGGGATCTTCCCAGACCGGGGCACGAACCCGTGTCCCCTGCATCGGCAGGCGGACTCTCAACCACTGCGCCACCAGGGAAGCCCAAAAATCCTTTTTTTAATAGACAAGGAGCACATGTGAAAATTAATTTGGGAAATACTGATTTATGAACTTCTGATATCTCCCCATATATTAAAGTCTTTCATCCTCCCTGTGAAAGTTCTTTTTTTATTGAAATTCTTCACATTTATTGGACAGTTTATTTATCAATGAACTAGTGATCGGGTCTTCCCTGGTGGCACAGTGGTTGGGAATCCGCCTGCCAGTGCAGGGGACACGGGTTCGAGCCCTGGTCCGGGAAGATCCCACATGCTGCGGAGCAGCTAAGCCCGTGCGCCACAACTACTGAGCCTGTGCTCTACAGCCCGCGAGCCACAACTACTGAGCCCACGTGCCACAACTACTGAAGCCTGCGTGCCTAGAGCCTGTGCTCCACAACGGGAGAGGCCACCGCAATGAGAAGCCCGTGCACAGCAACAAAGGGTAGCCCCTGCTCGCCACAACTGGAGAAAGCCCGCGTGCAGCAACAAAGACCCAACACAGCCAAAAATAAATAAATAAATAAACGAATGATCAATACACTGGGAGGTGTCGTTTGTATGCTGAAATGTGAGAATTTCTGAGCATTCCTATGGTTAAGAGGGCAATCAGGAGGGGATATTTAAAATTGGAAACGTATTGGCCAAATCCCAAAGGTGTGATCTCTGAGCCCAAGGTGGTCACTACAGCGCCTACACCATGTTGGACACTCACTATTTCTGATGGGTTCACATTGGCGTACTGTCAGATATTTAGAGTGGAGCATTGGCAAATCCAAAGTAAGGATTCAAAGCAGTGACTCAAGTTGGCTCTTTAACCTATAAACGCACCCAGTTTCCTTGGCAAATCTCAAATGTCATGTATATGTGTATATACATGTGTAATTCATTTCCCCATTGAGTTTTGAGTTCCTTGAGGGCAGGAATTTAATCCTATTCGTTGAGAGCCTCCACAATGCCCAGCAGACAGCTGAACTCAGAAGGCGTGTCCAGTAAATCATGGCTGAGTTGAATGGAATTCTCTAGCTATTATAACTATGGACAGTTTGGTCATTAGAAAGCAGCTGAGGCGGCTTCCTCTGGGCCGTGCTCTGCACTGGCTCCGTGGAGAGGACATGCCAGGCATAAGAGCCCTATTCTTTGCCTACATGCTGCCTAAGGAGAAATGGAGAGTGTCAGTACCCCAGATGGTTAGAACTGAAAGGGGCCTAGGGCACCATGCTGGCCAACTGTTCATTTTACCTGGGATGGCACCAAGGTCCAGGGAGATGAATGGTTCAGCTCAGTCAGTGAACCAGGTGACAGGAGTTCAGTGTGATTCAGAGGTGATATAGTGGGCTTTAAGCAGAGTTTGGAAATTAAGGAGGCTTTGATTTGGGAGAGGAGAAGGGAGAGGATCCTTCTGGTAGGGGGATGGCGAGAAGAGGTTTGAGGTGGGAGTCGGTGGCGAGCAGGAGTGGCGGTCAGTGGAGGGTGCGTGTTTGTTGGAGGAGGCTGTTGGCAGACGGCTGCAGGGTCTATGTGGTCAGAGGACCCGAGGAAGAGAGCCTTGTTGTCGTCTGTCGGTGGGACGACGCAGTGTAGTGTGACAGCCTGGTCAGGGGATGACAGCATGACAGGCGAGGTGGTCAGGCAAGTACCCCCGCCGGGAGAGTAGCTGGCAAGGGCTGATGCCAAGAAGAATGGCCAGATGTGCGTTGGGGCAGGAAGAGGGCAAGCAGAGTCTTCCCAGGAGGCTGGGAAACCAGGGCACATGCCCTGGGACAACTAGGAAACAAGACAGCCTGGAATCCAGTGCTAAATTGCACGGCACAAAATGCTAAGTGGGCGGCCAGAGAAGGGGAAGGGCCTTGGAGCCACAGGGAAGGCACGCTGAACAACGTGGATTTTGAGCAGAACTTTTAGAAGAGAGCAGCTTTTGGGGAGAAGGGGGTTTCCGGGTGTATTGATCATGTCTTTTATTTTCTGTATTTTTCTGATGCTTTGACATCCCGAGGGCTTGCTAATCCTGGAGACACTGCCCCCCCCAGGGCTAGCTAATTCCTAGAGATAGCAAACCACTCATCTGCAAATACACCTTTCATTTACAAATCAGTCAGCCCCGAGGCTGTACCCCCAACCAACTCTTCTGTCTAACTTTCACACACCAAGCCAATATTCCCTTGTCCTAATCACCCCAAGGTCGGGTACTAGAGACCACCCCCATAGCCCAGAGTCTGCTGATATTATCCAAACTCTCCAATCCTAAAATTGCTCAAACTTGCCTACCCTGCCTCGCCCATTCCTTCCTGCAGAAACCACAGGAAAGGCCCTGGGCCATCCTCGTCTCTCCCTCCTTCTGCCTCCTGACGGACACTGGTGCTTCCCCATGTGACCCTGCATGGCTAGACATGGCCCCTTCTCTTGGGGACTGTGAGTAATAAAACTTGTTTGAATGGTATTGATCTCTCCGAGTCATTACTCAGTCACTTCTGGGTACAACCAAAACACGAGCGAGGGGAACAGGCATCATGTTTGGGCAGCTGGTGCAGAGGAAACAGCGTGGACCTTGGGGGCAGACAGAGCTAGGCTCAGAGCCCCCTCTTTTCCTCTGACTCTCTTTCTCTGCTCCATCTTCCCCAGACCTCACTTTCCATCACTGCCCAGGGACCTCCTGCTCTGTTTTCCTCTGAGTGGCCCAGCCACATTCCAGTATTTTTTTTTTTTTATTGCCACTTACAGTTTGGGCCTTGTCAGTCCCAGTAAGCAGCCCTTTCAGCCTCACCTCCAACTGCGGTACGATGCTTTCCCTGCTATGAAGGAATTTCAGGCGCCTCTAAAGCCAATGGGGAAGAACATTTGGGAGGAAGACATGGATAGACTGGGAGAACGTTCCTGGAACTATTAAAATTGCAGTCCTTGGCTGGGACCAGGTGAAGCTCACAAAATGCCGAACTTTGATTCTGAGACAGAGGATGTGAGAGCTGGGAGGCCAGCAGGAATATTCCCTTTCTCCTTCCCTGGACGTGGTTAATCACCCAGTGACTTAGGCACATGCCAGGCGGTGGCTTTGCTCATTCAGCAAGCTTGGGACAGTGACAGGAAAAGAGCAGTAGGATTAAAAGTTGGGACTCCCCAACAATTTTGGTCCACACTCTGCACCAACGAACCTAGATGACTTTGGGCCTCAGCTTCTTCATCTGTAAAGTGGAGGAGGAGGACCACGTAAATCTGAGGGCCCTTCCAGCTCTGGAGATCTAGAAATCTATGAAGCAGGAAGCAGCCCCTCCTCCAGGCTGCCAACCCCGTCCCAGCTTCAGGCATGTGTGGGGACCCTTGACTCCTCTGGGCAAAGGAAAATAAAAGGTCCCCTCATGCTGTGCCTTCCCAGGGCATAGTCCCTGGGCAGGCTGGCTCCATCCTGTGCCTTCAGGGTACACGTGGCGGGGCTTCACAGGACTGGTCCTCAGAGCCCCTGGAATGGCGGTTCAGGTTTACTCCCCGGAACTGGAGCCAGACTAGGGTGGGCTGAGTGTCCTGCCCAAGGTGGGGCTGCAGAGGGCAGCAGACGAGCTTCTTGGAGCCAATATGCACAACTCCCAGCTCCTGTGGGAGAGTGCCAATTTCCTATTTACCTTTCACGACTTAGGAACAGTCCAGAATTTGGCTGAGTCTGCCTCAAGGGGTGAACATACACTCTGTTTTCTTAGACATTTCCTCCTTGCTACTCCAGTCCTACCAGGCCTTCAAAGACCCGCCCACCCCTCCTCAGCTGCCCCCTCCCTGCCCGCTCCCTTTGAGCAGCTGTAGCTCTTCTCTCTACCCAGCTCACTACTTCCTGGTGGGGTTCCTTAGCCTTCAAATCCTCCCCCTCCCCACCAAATGATGGTAACCTCCCTGAGGGCAGGTTCTTTGTCCTAACATCAGAGCAGGCAGGAGTGGAAACCTATAGGATGAGATGATGCTGGGAAAGATTAACCTTGGCTCTGGAAAATCTTTGTCAGGTCACGGCTGTGCTTGTGGGGAGATACCCCCTTCCTCACCCCAGAAAGGAGGCCCATCACAGGGGGAGGGCTGGGGCAGATGCTCCACGTCAACCCAGGTCCTCTCATCAGCCCTGTGAAGTGTGTGGTGTTTTTTTGCTTTTTACAGATTGGGGTTCACGGAGGCGGGTCATTGGTTCAGAAATACAGAGCGGCCTTAAGGACCCAGGTCCACCCCGTGGCAGGATTCCCGCTCCCATCACTGCCACCTGCAGCAGAGGGCCCTGCTTACTGGCGGTGGGCCCCCAGGGAGGCACCTGTTCCTGACGTGCGGTTGAGGCAGGGACTGGAAGCAGCCCTGGGAGAGAGAGTCAGGGGTGGAGGCAAGGCTCTGACCTCTGCTACCTGGAGGCCAGTTCCCAAGGAGGCTGAGGTTTCTTTGGGGGACGTGTGTGTTTCTTAGGGAAAAGATAGAACGTGAGCTTGCTCCCTGGGGAATGGTTTTGCAAAAGCACACGCAGACATCCCCACACGCATGCACACACGCACACGTGTACACACGCGAGCACACGCATCCACACCCAGAGCCGCAACGGCACGGCTCCCCGGCCACGTCGGCCCTCCCCCCGCCAAACCCCGCTCTCCCTCCTACCCTATATGTGCAATCTTGTGAAAACTCCACCACTCTTAAGGTTAATAAGGCTCATTTGCTTAAGATAGCACCTGTTTCTATGGTGACTCCTGCCACCCAGAATCTGTTCATCAACTGAGACAAGAAAACAGTGACTTCCACCCTCTTTGAAAGGAAAAAGCGAATTCTTAGCCAAGGGCTTGACAGGGCGGTAGCCCAAGGAGCTCTGGGCGCTGTCTTGCACCCTATTTAAGTCCCTGCTGGCCGCCCCTCACCCACACCCAAGCAGAGCCCCAGATTCTGCCTGAAGAATCTGGACTGTGGTTTCCTCCTCTCCGTCTGTCTGGGAAGCAACAGAGCCCACTGCGGGGAGGCGGTTCGCTTTTTCCTGCCGCCTTGGCCTCCGATCTCTCCATACCGGTGTCACTGTGTCTTTCTGGGCCGAGGCTGGCAGGAGAGCCCTGGGAAGCGCCGGGCCTTCCTCCCCTCCCGCTGCCCCGACTGGGGGCGGTGGGGGCGCCGTGGCTCATTCTGGGGCCTGCATCCCTGCGGACGCCCCCAGCACGCCTCCTGCCACGGGCTGGCTCATGCTCCCCGACCAGAGCTATTCAGGGCCCACCCTGACCACTGGCGCACTCTGGTTCCCTAAGGTGTATGGCTGAAGTTTGCAACACCCACCTGACACGGGTGCCGACCTTGGGGCCTAAATCACTAGGGAAGTAGGTTCCGAGGAGGGTGTTGCTAAGGACAAAGCTCCCGCGAGTGATTTACCTTTTAAAATAAACGGGAGAAGCTTCCACGTCCTCTCTCGAACGATCTCACTCTCTCCCGTGCTCGAAGCGCTTTGTTGACCGGGAGGGCAAGTACACGGGGAATTGCGAGGAACTTGGAGCTTGTTTTATGTGCCGGGAGGCCCAGGGGAGTGTGTTGCGCATGTGAATAACATTTTGGCGCAAAGAAAGGTTGAGGACTGCCGATTAGAAGATCAAGAATCATAGACTCCCGTTGGCGCAGTGGTTGAGAGTCCACCTGCCGATGCAGGGGACACGGGTTCGTGCCCCGGTCTGGGAAGATCCCACATACCGCGGAGCAGCTGGGCCCGTGAGCCATGGCCGCTGAGGCTGCGCGTCCGTGAGCCTGTGCTCCGCAACGGGAGAGGCCGCAACAGTGGGAGGCCCACGTACCGCAAATACAGAAAAAAAACCCACAAAGTCATTTTCATCCTCCTGTTTAAAATCCTCCAACAGCCCATGTGCCAAACTCCCTGCCCAGGCCTGGACACAGGTCTGTTTGTTTGTTTGTTTGTTTGTTTATTTATTCATTTATTTTTAAAATTTGATTGAAATATAGTTGATTTACAAAGTTGTGTTAATTTCTGCTGTACAGCAAAGTGACTCAGTTACACACCCACACACACACACACACATATATATGTATATATATATACATATGTATATATATATATATACATTCTTTTTCATATGCTTTTCATTATGGTTTAGCACAGTATATTGCATACAGTTCCCTGTGCTCTACAGTAGGACCTTGTTGTTTATCCATCCTATGTATACTAGTTTGCATCTTGGTCAGTGTATTATTAAAGGCCTTTGAGGCTCTGGCTCTGCCTGCCACACCACCTGCCGTGGTGCTCCTGTCAAGATGCATGCGGTGTCTCAACCCTTCTGTGTGTCTCAGGCCGCTATGGACCGTTACTTGCTCGGGCCCCTCTCCCTAAGAAGCCTTTCTGTAATCTGCAAACACTTAGTTGCTTTATAGGAGTTAAGATCTCTAGATGAATGACACCTTCGAGGTCCAGAAAGAGCTGAGATTTATGATCACAGAGTCACTTCGAGAAACAGGAAGGGAAAATGTGGATTCCTGTTGGTGAGTGTAATATCAATCCACATCAAAATTCCATAATAATTTAATAAGCAGATGGTCTGAGACAACAGAGGAAACACTGAACAGAGTCTGCATAGGCTCACTGAAAACAAGTCACTCCCGACTACTTAGATTTCTTTGTTCATGAATGCAGTGGTCCAGTGGACCAGGAGAAAGCGCTAAGTAAGCACAGTACAGCTTGACCGACCAAGGCTTTAGACCAAGGCAATCATGGTAGCCTTGTGGGCAAATATGGCTTCAATGACTATGATGTTCGGTGGGTTTGTGGCTTAGTTAACAAACCATTCCTGAAGAGTGTTAACTCATAAATTAGTGTCAACCTCAAGGGCAGTCCCTAGTGACATGCCATGGGATTCTCCCATAGGCTCCACCTTGTTCAGTATCTTTATAGATAACATGCTCACTGAATTTGTAGGGCACCCAAAGTTTCAAGGAACTGCTAATATGAAGGGTGACATAAAACAGTTAATTTTGGCAAATTTGGAAGGATGGGCCTGCACTGAAAAAAATTAAACTTAATAGGGATTAATCTCAAGTTCTATAGTTAGCTTGCAAATTAATTGCACAAGCACAGAATGGGGAAGATTTGGCCTAGCAGGAGTTCATGAAGGGAAAAGATCAGAGGAGTTTTCATTAACTTTTAAGCTAATTTTAAGCTAATAATAGAATGTCAAACGATAATGCAAGAGTTAAGAAAGTTAATATAATCTTAGATCCATCATAGAAGTAGAGGCTTTTAGATCATTGAAGATTATAAATTCCCTTTTTCTGCATCAGTCAGACCACCTCTGTTCATTCATTCATTCCTTCATTCATTCCTTCAGCATGTGTTCAGCACATCTTAGGCCATGGGTTTCATGCAAGCACTGCAGATCAAATGTTTATAAAGTCAAATCCTTTGACTTGTGCCTTGTGTAGTGAGGGGAGCAGAGAAGTAAATCAATGACTACAGTACAGAGTAGAGAGGGTTAGGGTGGAGTTAAGTCCCAAGATCCATGGGAGAAGAGAAGGTGGGCAAGGGGGAAGGCTCCACAGAAGAGGTGACCCTCGAGCAGAGTAGAACCCACCAGGCGAAAGGAAAGGAAAGAAGGAAGGGAGGGAGGGAGGGAAAGGAGGGAGGGAGGGAGGGAGGGAGGAAGGAAGAAAGGATGCATCTGGGATTGATAATCACTGCTGTGGAGCCTTGTTTATTTATCTCTGTCCTGAGACACTGAGAAGTCACTGAAGGCTTCAACTAGGGGAGTAACATGATCCTATTTCAGTTTTAGAAACATCACCCATGAAGGAAAGATACTTTTGTAGGGGATGAGGTTAAAGGAGGGGGATCCGTTAGAAGGCTTCTGCAATAACTATCTAGGGAGAGGTGCTAAGGGCCTTAATTAGCTCAGCCATCTTGGCTTTTAATTCGATATTTACGATTCTTTTTTTCTACCCCATTCAAATGTCTGAGCTTTTGGTTATTCTGTTCTCTTCCCAGACTGCAGTCTCTTATATCCTTTGGCTTTTCCAGGCCTGCTCATAATTCAAGCCCTAGCACAACTCCTATCTCCACTGTGAAGTCATCACAACATGATATCACCCCATCCAGCCATCTACTCACTTGCCCAGCCACTATCCATCCATCCATCCATCCATCTTTTCCTTCATTCTTTTATCCATCCTTTCCTTCATGCCTTCGTTCATTGATTCATTCAACATTGACTGAGGGCCTTCTATGTTCTGGGCACTGTGCTAAGTGCTCAGGATATGACACAGTTCTGCCCTCTAGGGACTCATGGTCTAATAGGGAAAAGAGACTCATAAATAATAACAAACTCATATGACGAGGACGCTAACAGAGGTTTGACTGAGTGTGGTAGGAGCCCAGGGTGGGACTGACTAACTCAGTCTGGGGGCGTCAGAGCAAGCTTTTCAGTGGAGGTGACATTTGAGCTGAGCCTTGAAGGAGGAGTAGTTGCCTCACTGTAAAGGGGAGAGTGATCTGAACTCTCACAGCTATTTGAGTCTAAAGGGCCCAGTTGAGTTGATGCTAACCCCCGTGAGTTCTACTCTCTGTTTCCTATACATGAGCCCTGTCTTTCCAACTGGGGAGCAGGAAAAACACATTTTAAATCCACCTAAC